>NW_006399793.1:14014576-14021741 GCF_000299155.1 Elephantulus edwardii | reverse complement strand
GATTGGCACGGGACAGAGCGGAGTTTAGGGCTGTTGTACATAGGGTCGCTATGAGTCGCAAACGACTCGACGGCACATAACAACAACAACAAAAACAACATATATTATCAAGGGAGACAGTAATACAGTAGGTATAAAGACTTGGTTAAAAATCATATGAACAAAGAAGCTAAGAGAAAGTATAAAAGAACTTTACTAATTTGCATACTCAGCATACAAAACAATGAGGCCAAAACTTAACTTCTACCATTCAGTAGATGATATGTAGTGAATTACAAAATATTTTTCCATATTGGTTTTTCTACTTTTCATCTGAGGCACCTCTGGTTGCTTAGTGACAAGGAGTTGTGCTTCCAACCCAAAGGAACATAGTTGGAATCCACCAGCTACTCTATGGAAGAAAGAAGGGCAGTCTCCTCTCATGTTATGAACCACCTCTAAAAACTCATTAGAGGATCAGCTGTGAGCCAGTTCCAACAGCAACATTTTAACTAACTTTAGACTTGAAAAAATAGATCCTAAATGAATTTATTGGTGAAAAGGATATTTTATGTTACTAGAATTTCATGAAATTGCATCACTTTCCTTGTTTCTTCACAGTTCTGTGTGATTGATATATTTGAATTTGATATGATATCCTATTCTCTGAGAGAGGATATTAAACTTACCTAAAAGATTTCTTTGAATTTAACTGCTTCCATAGTGACAGGTTATATGAAAATACATCTATGAAGTAGATGTTGTTAAGTGTCATCAAGTCATAGACGACTCATAGTGACCTGATGAACGAAAGACCTGAACACTTGTACAACTTTCATCCTTTCTCCATGTTTACAGAGTTCTGGAGGCAAGCTATTTTGGAAGTGGATGCCACTCCTACTTCCAGCCTTGTTTGAATCTGGAAGCTCCACCAAACACTGTCCGCCATGTGAAACCATTATCGCATTTGACACATCAGTGTCACATTGTTTAGTATCATAGCAACCACGAGTTACCTCTGTATACAGCAAATGGACAGACCAGTGCTACACCACTTAAAAGAATGTTTGACCAAAAACAATTAAAATCAGGCCTGAGGGCTACAGATTAAAATCATCCACCTTTGGCTTGGTAGCATAGCTTTCTATCCACTAGGCCAACAGAGATCTCTCTATGTTGTTGTTAAGTGCTGCCAAGGAGTCATACACACTCATAGCAACAACTTCCAAACTGGATTCGAGAATAATATGAGCTCTGTTTCACCTCTCCTATTTTAAGAGGGGCAATCAAAGAGATTGCAACGTCCCCAAGGTCATACAGTAAGGAACTATGTGAGAAGAGTCATCAAATGGGAAGAAGCAGGGATTATTAATACTGAAATGATGCAAACAAAATAGATTTAAATACTTGGATAATTTTTCTCCAAGAAAATGAATACTTCCTCCTAAAAGTAGAAACATCGTAAGATAGTTAGAAAATATTAAGTCTGAAATATTCCTATCTGTAGATAAAGGGAATTATGTAATTATAATGTAATTTCTAGCATGTAAAAATGACCAAGGGAAAACAGAATGTAGTTTTGAGCCTAGGTTAGAATCACATTAAAGTTACATTGCTGTACAATTTTCAGTAAAAATAGGGTTTCTTTATTTGTCCATTTGAAAATATTACCACCACATAAATAAGAATAAGCTTCTCAAAAAAAAAAAAGAGTAAGCTTCTCAATTGATTGGGATCCATATAGCTTTTCATTTTTTTTTAATTTTGGTTTGGTTTTTTTTTTGGCCACTCAGGGCAATTTATTGAGGTCTCAGTGTCGGAGGACAGGAGGTGGCACTCACACGTATGCACACGTACTCAGCAGCGATGCCTCACACACGACGCCCCATGAGCCACACTGTCCAAGAGTTCCCTTTTGCTAACGATGAGTGCTGCCACATAGCTTTTCATTTTACTGAGATCAGAATGTCCTTTTAGTTCTGAATGACTTTACAGTGGAGGGGGTGGGGGATATTGGGCTTGAGGAATGGACTGTGAAAATAATTGGAATAAAGTAGGCATCAGAGGTAGAGTTAAACATGCTGTTATTGTTGTTGTTGATATTGTTATGTGCCATTGAGTCACTTGCGACTCATAGCGACCCTATGTACAACAGCCCTAAACCCTGCTCTATCCTGTACCTCACTGCCTCTGACACATCCATCCCGATTACGCCAGTCACTGAATCAATCCACCTCATAGAGAGTCTTCCCCTTCTGTGCCGTCCCTCCACCCTCCCAAGCATGATGTCCCTCTCCAAGGACCTCTTCCCTCCTTACAATATGTCCAAAGTATGTCACACGAAGCCTCAGAATCCTTGCCTCCAAGGAGCAGCCTGGTTTAACCCTCTCTAGGATGAATCTGTTTGTTTTCTTGGCAGTCCAGGGTACATTCAATACTCTTCTCCAGCACCACAGCTCAAAGGCATCAATTCTCCTTCTATCCTCTTTAGTCATTGTCCAACTCTCTGATGCATAACAAGTGATTGCAAAGACCATAGCCTGTATCAGACGCACCTTAGTCTCCAGAGTGACATCATTGTTCTTCAGTACCCTGGAGGGGTCCCTAACAGCAGACTTTCCCATCACAATACGTTTTTTAATTTCCTGGCCAAGCAGACTAAAGTTGTTAACAATCTCAATCTCTTCACCATCCATCCTGATGCTGCCAATTGGTCCCGTGGTGAGAATCTTTGTCTTCTTCTTCTTCTTTTTTTTTTTAATCTTTGTCTTCTTGACATTGAGCTTCAATTCATACTGAAGGCTGCAGTCCTTGACTCTCTGCAGCAAGCATTTCAGGTCCTTCTCAGTTTCAGCAAGCATGGTTGTGTCATCTGCATAATGCAGATTGTTGATAGATCTTCCACCAATCCTGACTCCACACTTCTCCTCATAGAGCCCAGCCTCTCGGATAATCTGTTCTGCATACAGGTTGAAAAGCTATAGAGATAAGACACATCCCTGGTGTACACCCTTCCCAATTTTGAACCATGCAGTGTTTCCTTGCTCTGCTCTGATGACTGTCTCTTGGTCCAATTATAGGTTTCACATTAGAACGATCAAGTGTTTTCGGATTCCCATTCTTCTCAGAGTCAGCCACAGTTTGTTATGATCCGCACAGTCAAATGCCTTTGCATAATCAATGAAACACAGATAGACATTCTTCTGATATTCCCTGCTTTCAGCTAAGATCCATCTAACATACAATAAATTTATTCACATATTAACATGATTAAGTCAAACACAGGTCATTATGTGAAACCAGTATTGTGCTGATGAGGGGCCACGACCTATCTTGGTATCAATGCCCCTCTCCCTCCCTCATAGCCTATTTGACGCCTTGGGAAGTACAAGGCACAGTGGGTCCCCCTTCTGTACAACCAGTGAACCTACAGGGGTTTAGAATAGTGATGGTGGTGGTGGTGGTGGTGGTAGTGGTGGTGGTGGTGGTGGTGGTGGTTAAGTGTTGCTCCTCACCTTCCACTCTCCACCCCTAAGGTGGGCAAGGACTCTGCTCTTCCTCCACCCATCGCCTTTCACTGATTCCATTCAGTGCATATCCTTCATGACCCCTCCCACCTTCCCTCACTTACCTCATTGGTACTTTCAGGATCTCACTCAGTCTCTTGCCTGCCTACCACAGGGATCATGAACCACCCTACTATGAACCACCCTACCTGCCTTTCATGGCCGAAGAGAAATGTCTCAAACATTTAAGAAGTGCCCCATAGTCTGACAAATACTATCCATCAGGATTCACTGGTGCCTATAATATATAGTTGGGGTGACCCACAGAAGGTGGGTTGGCCCTGGTCATGGTTCACTTTAGGCCTGGACTATTACAGATGCTACCTGAGATTTGTTTCAAAATTGTCTCAGATGTGACATATGAAATAATTAAATAATCCGTAACATGGACTGCTAAGAAACTAACGGGTTCATTCTGGAGAGGTATAACCAGGCTGCTCCTTGGAGGCAAAGATTCTGAAGCTTCGTCTGACATACTTTGGACATGCTGCAAGGAGGGACCAGTCCTTGGAGAAGGACATCATGCTTGGGAGGGTGGGGGGACAGCACAGGAGAGGAAGACCCTCTATGAGGTGGATTGATTCAGTGCCTGGGATAATCAGAGTGGGTGTGTCAGAGACAGTGAGATTGGCACAGGATAGAGCAGGGTTTAGGATAGGGTTGCTATGAGTCACAGGTGACTTGATCGCACATAACAACAACAACATAAGTGAAAAGTACCTGTACTTTCATTACATAAGGGCTGTTGGAGCCTACTTTGTATGTAAAGTGATACTCCAGCACATCTTAAATAAAAGATGAACTCAACGTCTCTTTCAGATTAATTGAATGCAAATTCTCCATTGTCATTTCACTAACACTCTTATTCAAAATGAGCTCTCAGAATTACAGTAAACACAACAGAAGCAACACAAGAGGAAAATATTTACATAAACTGTTGCTTCAAAAGTTATAAATATTAAATTAAGGAGCTTATATAATAACCAGAAAGATTTTGCTACACAAGGAACAAGATTCTTTTGGGGGGGGGCCATGCATCTGTTTTTAAGATGATCATTTTAACAACTTGACTAGTTTCTTATATAGCTAATACCTGTCCATGCCTGAGGGAAGTTCTGGTGACCTAGTCCTTTGCGGGGGTTCACTGCTAGACCAGAGGTTGTGCCTGTCTGCATTATTTGAATCTACCGGTAGCTACTCAGGAGAAATATGGGCAATCTCTTCCTGTGTGATTTACAGCTTCAGAAACCCAGGAGAGGGTCAGCTACGAGTTTGTTCTGATTCAAAAGCAACAAGTTATATCAGCTGAGGAGTTAGTTGGTGGAGTAAATGATGTGTGTTCAGCTGCTGTGTGGAAGGTGTGGCTGTTTAAATCAACCCAGAGGTGACGTGAAGGAAAGCCTGGCAAAGTTCAAAAACTCAGCCATTAAAAACATTAGGGAATACAGGTCTACTCCAACACAGTGAACCTGCCATGAGCCGAAATGCACACAACAACAACTGGTACAAGCATTGAAACGGATAATGTAAAACTCACAAGGTTATTTAAATCCTATCTGTTAGAAAAAGAACTGAGGGTAGGAGAGAGACAAAAGAAGCTGGTCCCAAGAAATGAACAGACCTTTATTGCGTGGGCTGAGAGGGTCGCCAATTGACCACACTGAAAAGGTCAAAATGGTGCCCAGGCAGTCAAGGGAAGTTTCCTTTAAAGGGGTTTTAGGGAGGACTAGGGAAGATGGTCTTTTTCTCAGACTTTGGGCTGTTAATTAACTTTGGTTTGGGCTTTTGTGATCAGGCCCAGAGCCTTATCAGAATCCTTTGTCTGGTCTGGTCTTTGATCTGGTCTCCTTAGATGTTACCAGATTTCACAAGAAGTGATCAGGCCTGGGGCTCAACTGCCACATTCTTCCTCCACTCCTTCCTATCCAAATACTCTAAAAGAAAAATATATACCACGGATTCACAGCTCTGGCTATACAACAAAATTCTCTCCAACGAGTTAAAGACTATAAATCTCCAAGTCCATTCTTAGAATTGGGACCTCAAAAGTAGAATCCCAGAAGGTTAGTTACTCTGAGCTCAACTTGGCTGGACTAGAAATACATGCATAGCTGTAAACCACTGAGCATCCAAATGAAATCATTCCAGCGTAAGATGTTTATATTACATTATTAGTTTTGTCTTTCATGGTTCAAAATCACTCTCAAAATTCTTGGATCAAAAATTCAGTTGTAAATACTAAAAAAAGAAATCAACAACAAAAAGTAATAATCATAAAAGTATGACTATACTTTGTTTTTGTTTATAAAGGAAGAAATGTGAGATTACTGAGTCTTGTGAAAATGGAATTGGAAGTCACATCTTCATCATAATGAAAAAATGTAAAAACAAAAAAAAGAAGTCACTGCTGTGGAGTCAGAACTGACTCATGATGGCTTTGAGGGACTGCAAATTGCACGAGAGGAGACAATCCCTCTTCCTCCCTTGGAGCACCTGAGTGTTTTTGGCAACATAATGATAGCTTCCATTTTCTGACCAATGTGTTAAGTGCCTAAACTCTTGTTGTTATCTACCAGGAGTTTTATCCTACTCCTACCAGACCCTACATTGGATTTCCAGAGACAATAATTGCAGGACAGAAGATTGTCCATCTTTTTCTTTTGGTAGATTCGAACCACATGCTTTCAGACTGGCAGTGCCACTCCTTAGCACTAGGCCACTAGGGGACACAAATGATTAAAGGTTGAATGAGTATCTGCAAGAAAGTAAGATTAGCCATCTGTTTCTGAAAGGTCACAACCTTGAAAACACTATACGACCATTCTTCTCTGCATATACAGAGTCTCCATCAATTGATCAATCCAACAGCAACTCAGGAGCGGGAACTCTAGTGGATCCTTGTAGTTAAGTGTGGTCGAGTCCGAGTACAACTCACAGCAACCCTATGGACAACAGATGTGAACCCTGTCCTAACCTGTGCCATCCTCATCATTTCTGGCATACTCGAGATCATTGCAGCAGTCATTGTGTCGATCAACAGGTTGAGGGTCTTCCTCTGTTTTGCCAACCTTCCACCTTTCCAAGCATCATGACCCTCTTCAAGAAATAGCCTCCTCTGGAAACCCTATGAACAATGCTCGGGCCTTTTGTTCATAGGGTCACTATGATCCATCTACGACTCGATAGCGCCAAACAACAATAATAACAATGACAAAGAGAGCTTCATTGGCCTAGTGGACAGAAAGTTATGCTACCAAGCCGAAGGTGGGTGATTTTAATCTGCGGCCCTTAGTCCAGGTTCAGATTGTTTTCCTTTCAAACATTCTTCTAGGTGGTATAGCATTGGTCTGTGCGTTGCTGTACAGAGGTAACTCATCATTGCTGTGATGCTGAACACTGTGACACTGATGTGCCACACGTGGTAATAGTCACCCATGGTGGACAGTGTTTGCTGGAGCTTCCCGACTAAAACAAGCCTGGACGCAGGAGTGGCATCCACTTCCAAAATGGCTTGCCTCTGGAAATCCTATTAACAATGCTCAGGTCTTTCATTCATAGGGTCGCTATGAGTCATCTACAACTCAACGGCACCAAACAACAACAACAAGAAGCTTTATATA
>NW_006399793.1:14012492-14013869 GCF_000299155.1 Elephantulus edwardii | reverse complement strand
ACATTCGTGGTTCTCACATTCCATGTTCCAATCACTAGTGTCTGCTTACAACTGTTCCTCTTCCTTTGTATTTCCATACTCAGTTGCCCTTTCTGTCATTCTATGTGTGTTCTGTTGTGCAAAGGGTTTTCAAGGCCTGCTATTTTGGAAGTGGATGGCCAATCCTTCTTCCTAGTGTATGTCAATTTGAATGTTCATATCTAGAGAAGTATGCAACAGATAAGCATTTTACAGAAAAAGTGAAAATATATACCTTATTGTGGAATTAACCATTAGTTTCGGTGTTGTCCACGCCCTTGGCTCAAGCAATTTTAATATACTGAGAAAATTATTCAAGAAGCTGGACTCTGAAAAAGAATGTGTCATCAGGATTGGAGGAAAATTCATCAGGCAACTTCATGAAGCAGATGACACAACCTCGCTTGCTGAAAATGAGGAGGACTTGGAGTGCTTGGTGCTGAAGGTCATACATTTTAGCCTTCAATATATATGGATTGAAGCTCAACGTCAAGAAAACAAAAATCCTTGCCAGTCAACCAATACACAATATCATGATAGATGGAGAAAAGACTGACACTGTCAACAAATTTATCTGACCTAAATCCATAGTCATTACTCTTGGTACCATCCATCAGAAGGTCAAGAGATGTGTTGCACTGGTAAAGTCTATAGTCAGGGTCATCTCCAAATTATTGAGAAACAAAAATGTTAGTTTAAAGACTATAGTGCACCTGATTCAAGCTATAGTGTTTTCTTTTTTTTTTTAAGCTATAGTGTTTTCAATCACTCACTGTGCAACTGAGAGCTAGACTGTGAGTAAGGATGACTGAAGCATTAATGTCTTTGAACTGTGTTGTTAAAGAGTACTGAATATCCCATGGGCTTCTAAAAAAACAAAAATATATGCCTTAGAGAAGGTACAGAGAAAGTGCTTCTTGAAGGCAAAGATGATCAAACCTTATCTCACATACTTTGGGCATGTTGCTGGGCGAGGCTATTCCTTGGAGAGGGACATTATACTTAGAAAGGTGGAGAGGTGTGAAGAAGAGGAAGGCTCTCAACCAAATGGATTGGCATAGTGACTACAGCAATGGGAGTTAGGGTATAAGAGACTGTGAGGCTGGCATAGGACAGGATAGGGTTCAGATCCTGTTTAGAAGGTCATTATGAGTGGTCCTTAACTTAAAAGGCAGCTAGGAACACAGGCATTTGACTGTGTAGATCACAACAAACTATGGCTGACTCTGAGAAGAATGAGAATCCCAGAACACTTGATCATTCTAATGCGAAACTTATACTTGGACCAGGAGGCAGTCGTCAGAATAGAGCAAGGGAACACTGCATGGTTCAAAATTGGGAAGGACGTATGCCAGGGAT
>NW_006399793.1:14010608-14012392 GCF_000299155.1 Elephantulus edwardii | reverse complement strand
GGAGCCTCAGAATCCTTGCCTCCAAGGAGCCACCTGGTTTAACCCTTTCCAGAACAAATCTGTTTGTTTTCCTAGCAGTCCATGGTATTCTCAATACTCTCTACTCTAGGTTCTTCTAACTTCTAAAACTTGAAGTATCCAGTACTTAGTCTTTATATGGTTTTTTTATATGCCTTTTTTTATATACTTCATCCACAAGTTATTTTCATCATTCAATCTACTCACTAAAACAAATGTACACCTTCAGCCAATACTTAATAATTATTTATTGTTGCCATTCCAAAGAAAGGTGATCCAACAGAGTGTGGAAATTATCAAACAGTATCACTGATATCACATGCAAGCAAGATTCTGCTGAAGATTATCCAAAAATGACTGGAACAGCATATTGACAGAGAACTGTCTTAAGTGCAGGCTGGATTTTGAAGAGGCCGTGACACTAGGGATATTGTAACTAATTATCGATCTTGGCTGAGAGCAGAGAGTACTAGAGGAATGTCTATCTATGTTTCATTGACTATGCAAAGGCATTTGCATGTGTAAATCACAACAAACTGTTGCTAACTTTGAGAACAATGGGAATCCCAAAACACTTATTGTGCTTATGCAAAACCTGTATTTGGACCAGGAGGCAGTCCTCAGAACAGAACAAGGAAACACTGCAATGGTTCAAAATCAGAAAAGGTATATGCCAGGGATACATCTTATCTCCATACCTTTTCAATCTGTATTCAGAACAAATCATTCAGGAGGCTGGGCTCTAGGAGAAAGAATATAGCATCAGGATTAGAGGAAGACTCATCAACAAATTGTGTTATGCAGATGACCCAGCCTTGTTTGCTGAAACTGAGGCTGACCTGAGACATTTGCTGCAATAGGTCAAGGACTGCAGCCTTCAATATGGATTGAAGCTCAGCATTAAGAAAAGAAAGATTCTCATCACTGGGCCAATTGGCAGCATCATGATAGATGGAGAAGAGACTAAGTTTCAGCTTATTTGGCTCCACATCAGCACTGTTGGTACCAGTAGCCAGAAAATCAAAAGACAAACTACATTGGGAAAATTTTCTGTCAGGAACCTCTCCAGAATACTGAAGAGCAAAAAGTGTCAATCTGGAGACTAAGATGTGCCTGATCAAGGCCATGGTCTTTGCAATTGCTTGTTATCCATCAGAGGGCTGGACAATGATTAAGAATTATAGAAGAAGAATTGATGCCTTTGAGTTGTGGTACTGGAAAAGAGTATTGAACATACCATGGAATGCTAAGAGAACAAACAGGTCTGTCTTGAAGAAGATGAAACCAGGCTGCTCTTTGGAGGCAAGGACTTTGAAGCTTAATCTGACATAATATAGACATGTTGCAAGAAGGGACTAGTCCTTGGAGTGAGACATCATTCTTGGAGGGGTGGAGGGACAGTGCAAGAGAGGAAGTCCCTGGATGAGATACATTGTGTAACTAGGTAATTGGGGTAAATGTGGCAGAGAAAATGAAATTGGCTCAAGATAGTGCAGAGTTCAGAGCTATTGTACAAAGGGTCGCTGAATTTCTTGGTCACTATGAGTCAAAAGCAAATTGATGGCTCATAAGAACAAGTTTTACCAATCCTCCTTTTTTTCCCCCAATCCTCCTTTTTATAATGAGAATTTCTTTTTCTATTTTATTTCTCTTCTATGCTCTATATTTCTATAGGATCATTTACAACACTGTTCTCTTTAACAACGAAATAATTTATAGAGTTTGAAATCAAGTTGTTGTTGTTGTTGTTGTTGTTATGTGCCATC
>NW_006399793.1:14006116-14009263 GCF_000299155.1 Elephantulus edwardii | reverse complement strand
ACATCCAGGGCAACATCTGTTATCTGAAATACTTCAATTGGTATACCATCTATTCCTGGGGCCTTATTTTTTGCTATTTCCTTCAAAACAGCTTGAACTTCTTCCTTCATCACCATAGGCTCTTGCTCATATGTTATTTCTTTAAATTCCTCTGTATCTGCCAATTCCTTTCTATATAATGAAATCAAGTAGCATAGCTAATAATTTCATTAATGAGTGGACTCTGGTGTGTCCAATCTTTCCCATATTTATGACTTTGATAATTAACTGATACGAATTGAAAACTGAAGTAATCATCTCACATTAGAACAATATGAACCCCTCACAATGGTAAAGCAGTTTTGGAAGTTATATCATCCAACATGATATCTGTACCAGACAACTTACTAAATTTGCAGCTCTCCTTATCAGAAATATAGATACAGGTATTTTTATTGTTTATTTTTAACATACATCATCTCTAAACTTGTGAGTATGAGAGTATTAGGATTAGATGAGATTGCACAGAATTAGAAGAGAATGCACTAGTGCACTGGTGTACATTTGGTGTAAAATACACTACCACAGTCCCTTGCAAATATGGAAGTATCAGTTGCATATGATATTCCAATATCTTCATGTAATGTACTACTGAGCAAATTACTAAAGCTGAGAAGTGTAATTGATCAAGGAGAATATTTATTACAAGAGTGCTGAGCTTTCTACTGCAAATACATTCATGAAAGTTTGTATGCAAAACAAATGGCTGTAAATTGAATAATTTAAAAGGCATTAGGGAAACTTATTCTTGAAGCAAATCTCTTGTGACTCTTCAAATTTAAGAACATTTTTGTAATGCAAAGTATTTATCTTTTGTGTAAATATCAGGTGCTTACATATTAAATCTGTTTAAATTGAAGTACACACCTGCACCACAGGATTAAAAAATAAAGCCACCCCCACACACACCAGTCAGGAACTGATTCAAGGTCGCTTTGTATGCTGTTTCCTCTGCTTCTCACTTTCTAGTTGGTGGTGGTCATAGGAATGCTGAAATTTGTCTGCCATAGATTTTCATAGCCTGAGCCATATAGTCTATCATGAAATTATCTGTTTATGGCCACTTACTCCATTGTGCAAGACAAATTATTTCCATTTTAAAAGATCAGGAACACAATTCTAAAACTTCATCTCATGAGCTTTTCATTGAGTTGTAAAGACTCCTCAATCTCCCTTTTATTCTCTTTACAAAATATACTGAAACTGTATTATTTGTTGCCTGAGAACTTCTTTTTTTTGGGGGGGGGGTTTATTTTGTTTTGGTTTTGGTTTTTGTTTTGTTTTGTTTTATGTTTTTTGGCATCCCTGGGTGGGCACGAAGAGAACTTCTTAATTTAGCATCTATGGATCTAAACTGTAAGCATTGACAATGTCTGTTTGCTCACTGCATTAACTCAGCATCAAGCACAGTATCCAGTACTTAACAAATACCTAATCAATATTGGCTGAGAGATGAGTGAGAAAATTGATAAATAGTTAAAAGCTAGGCAATTACTATTTGCAAGGCATCCTTTGATAATGAAAATTATCTCATTTTGAACTATCCAACCTGATTTTTGCCCCCATTGTTTATCTTCCTCACTGTACTTCAATCACCCTGGTTTCTTATTTAGCCTTGAGTAGGCTGTCTTGTGCTTATTGTTTCCTTAGTCTGGGGTGCTCTGGCACTCCAATGGCTAGTGTTTGCATGCCTGGCTGACAACTAAAAAGTTGGCTGTTTGAGGCCAAATGGTACTGTTCTGGAGAGAGATGGGTAAACACCTCTAATAAAGATTTACAGCCTTGTAATTAGTGGGAGTTATCGAGCCAGCATTCAGAAAATAAGGAGACACATTGTACTGGAAAAATCTGCAATTAGGCCCCTCTCTGAATTGTTAAGGATGTTAGTTTCAGGACTAAGGTGCTTCTGATTCAGGCCATAGTCTGTTCCAATATTTGTTATGCATCTGAGAGCCAGACAGTGAATAAGGATGACAGAAAAAGAATTGACACCTTTGAGCTGTGGTGTTGGAGAAGAGCACTGAACATCCCATAGATGGCCAAGATAACAAACAGATCTGTCTTGGAGAGAGTGCTCTTTGGAGGCAAGATGATGAGGCTTCACCTCATATACTCTGGGTGTGTTGGGAAATTATTCCTTGGAGAAGCACATGATACTGGGAAGGGTAGAGGATCAGTGAAGAAGAGGAATACCCTCACCTGGTTAGACTGACATGGTGACAGCTGTGATGTCAGGAAGTGTAAAGAGGATGGTGCAGGATAGAACAGGGTTTAGATATTTTGTTCATAGGGTCACAATCAGTTGTACTTGGCTTGATTCACCTAACAACAACAACAGCAGCATGGTGGACAAGTGGGAAAGGAGTTGTGTTGGCAATCCGAAGGCAGGCAGTTTAAATCCATCAATTTCTCTGAAGAAAAAAGAGGAAGAATCTCCTTCCATGCAATTTACTGCCTCCGACAATCCAATGGAGAATCAGCTATGAGTCAGTTTCAACTTAATGGCACATAATATATAAAACAACATATGATTGGAGGATCACTATGAGTTGTACTGGACTCAACTCTGTGTGTGTGTGTGTGTGTGTGTGTGTGTGCACGCGCGCGCGTGCACATGAGAGAGAAAGAAACAGTGGGAAGAGAGGTACCAGTGCCATTACCATTTTCATGGAATTGATCCAATCAATGTTAATCTAATGAAGATCAAAGGACCATTGTATTACATAGGAGTTTTAGTATCTGATCCTCTAGAAGTAGATAACCTGGCCTTTCTTCCAAGATACCTCTCCTTTTCACCATTTATGGTTTCTATACAAACACACTTTCTCCAAACATCCACCCTGAACTCTACTTAAAACAGTACTTCCATCTCTATCATTCTCATCCTAAGCCACCAGAGCTCCATCATTAGACATGAAATGCAGACTCTTATTCACCACAGCATCTCAAAAGCCCAGAATAACACAAAACATGTAGGGAGGAATCAGTAACATTCTTTCAAAAGAAATACACTCTAATCTATTATGTTCCTTCTTAGGTTGTCATTTTGTCCTGTGCAGAGTGCTTGAATAGTAACTATCAGTAATTGCTACAATAATAGTAATAATA
>NW_006399793.1:13970799-14001196 GCF_000299155.1 Elephantulus edwardii | reverse complement strand
AGAAGGACATCATGCTTGGGAGGGTGGAGGGACAGCACAGGAGAGGAAGGCCCTGTATGAGGTGGATTGATTCAGTGACTGGGGTAATTGGGATGGGACTGTCAGAGACAGTGTGATTGGCACAGGACAGAGCGGAGTTTAGGGCTGTTGTACGAAGGGTCGCTATGACTCGCAAGTGACTCGATGGCACATAACAACAACAACAACATGACACTAAAAACTTCTCTTCATGGCTTTTAAAATAGGAGAAATTAGTATCATATTATCATTTTTATCATCACTGCAGGTCAGTATTTTATGTATTTCAAACCAAATAATTTTTTATAGGGATTTTAACAAAGATCTAAAGAAAGGGTATGTTTTCATTCATTGTTTGTTGAACATTTTCCTCCCTCCTCCTTCCTTGCCCCTCCCCCAGTCCACTTTGCAATGCACCTCTTGTTCCAGGTTGTGGTCATACATAAAATGTCTGATCATACATTCTTTCTGATAGTTCTTTTAGAGACCAACAATCAGTATCTTATACTCAAGATGCTGAATTTTAAATTGACATTGGTAATAGTTTTAAAAGTTCCTGGTTTCTTTTTTGCTTAGGTATTTGACTATGATTTTGGACTACAAGATGACTTTATGGGCTCAGCCTTTCTGGATCTCACACAATTGGAGCTAAAAAGGTAATTTTGAGCTATGGTAATATCCCTGGATTCTGTTGTGCCAATGGCCTTGTATTATAGATAATGGCTCTAGTAACTTCTCTGTCATCCGCTAGTTGAGAGCCCTTATGCCTCATTCTTGTCTATGTATTTGTTAAGAATAAAAATAAAGTTACTGTTGTTAAGTGCCGGCAAGTCACAGGCAACTCCTAGCGACCTTATGAACGAAAGTCCTGAGCACCTCCCGTATAACTTCTGTCCTTTCTCCAGGTTCATAGGGTTTCCCGAGGCATGCTATTGTGGAAGTTGATGCCACTACTGCTTCCAAGCTTGTTTTAATCAGGGTGCTTCACCAAACACTGTCCACCACGGGTAACCATTATTGCATTTGACCCATCAGTGTCACAGTGTTCGGCTTCACAGCAACCACAAGTTACCTCTGTACAGCAAGTGGACATACCAAGGTTACATGACCTGGAAGAATGTTTCACCAAAAACAATTAAAGGCAAGCCTGAGGGCCATGGAGTAGGGTCACCCACCTATGGCTTGGGAGCACAGCTTTCTCTCCATACAATTCTGTACAATTTCTGTCTGTACAATTCCTCAGTTGAGACAACTTCTCAGGTGTGCTCACAGGCCCTATGTCCTTCAGCCATACAGTGAAGGTTAGTGTTAACTAAGTTCCCTTGTGTTATTTTTGTTGTGTACCAGAGTGTCAGAACTGACCCATAGCTAACCCTCTAGCGAGTTTTCAGAAGCAGTTAACTTTCGGGGATGGTGTTGCCCATCTTCTCCTGTGGAACAGAGCTGGTGGCCTTGAACAGTATGCCTTCAGAATTGCGGTGAAGCTTCTTGCACTAGGCCACCAGAGCTCCCTAAACTTCCCTTAGTCCCGTCAATTATAGGATCTTCTCTCAACCCTTCAGCAAGCTTGGATGAAGGATCCTGGATCTGGCTTCAAGGGACAGCAGTCTCAAGTCAACTGTCTCCTGTTAGTCTCTGGTATTGTGCTGAGGCTGCTGCTCTCCGTAGATCCTGGTCTGACAGGGGCAGGAATATCTGTCTCCATGGATGCACACTGCACTCTTTGTGCCCTCTTTCTTGCTGGTAGTGAGATCCCCACCTCTGGACTAAATCCATTCAGTTTAACTTGGTGGAGTGGAGAAAGCTGGCCAATTCCATAGTGACTACTTTATACACCCCCTCTTTTAAGTTCTCTCAACATTGGTAGCCAAGAAAGCCATTTTGAACAATATTCCCTTGATATCACACAGTGTGACAGTGTATAATAACAATTTAAATCCCCAACCCTAGAAAGTAGTTCATATTTTTTTATTACACAATTCCTTAACTTGTTAAATTATGATATTAAGGCTTGCTAATCTCATCAACTTAAGCATTTAAAATAACCTGTGATTCTCAGTCTTAGCTGTTTGAGAAACTCCTTTGGAGAACTTTATAAATATTTACATTTCCAAGCCCCAGTCTAGTTCTACAGACCAGAGTCAACATGACTGGAATTCAGCTATATATTTTTTCCCCAAGATGTAAATCTTTATTAAAGAAGACTGCCACATCTTTCTCCGAAACAGCTATATATCTTTTAAAAAGCAACTCTTCAGTCAGTTCAAATGTTCAGCAAGGATTGAAATTTGGGGTGTGTTTTTTTATTATCTTTTCCACATAAGCATTTAGTACATGATGAGAATCCACCTGTATCATGTACTAAAAGGTAAGTGTCATGAAGACAAGGATCTAATTTCTTGATGTTTACTCGAACCTAGCAATGTTATCCAAGCATCTAATATGTGCTTAATACATATTTTGTGAATGAATGCATTAAGTGAATGACTTAGCAAGTAATGCACACTGCTAATTTGCTCACATTTCAAAATTCTTTCATTTTTTTTAGTACTAAATGTTTTACCTTCATAATCCTTCAGTTTATGGGAAACATTAGTCCTACCTGTTCAACATGAATTCATGTATGCAAGCAAGACACTACCTATTCTTTGTCAAGATTATCCATTATCTTCTGAAATTGACTATGAGAAATATTAATTAATTATTAATCTATTCTTACCTAATACCAAAACCTGTATTACTCAATTCATACAAACAGTGATTTCTTTGTCTTTCAGAGTTTACACCTGTATTAGCATAGCTTTAAGCAGTCAAAGAAAGGAAGGAAGTGGGGAGGGTAAATAGAAGCATTATTATAAATCGGAGAGATTTCAGAGGCAGTAAATCACATGGAAGGAGACTGCCCATCCATCTCCTGGGGAGCAGCTGGTAGCCTCGAACCTTGTGCCTTTGGGATTATAGCACAGCTTCTTGCCACTAGTCCACCAGAGCTCCCTTATCATAAATAATGAATATGATTTTTAAAAATTGCATCCTGCTTTCAAAATTTGTCCGCAATGTTCATCTGAGATACTATAATGTCTATCTTAATTTCCCCTTCTTCTCTCACTCATCTCTTTGCATTAAAGCACATGTCTACATAAAAATAAGCACAAAAAACCAAAATTAAGGTCCTGGTCCTTAAATGACTTTAAACTCAATGTGTGGAAAATAGCTGGTGTAGTTCTCTGCAGGTTTACAGATTATAACGAAGGGGTTTGCAGCTTAGTGTCGATGTATTACCTTGGCCTTTTCAGCGACCTTTCAGAAACCCATCAAGGGCGGACACTCACCCACAAAATCCAAACATACCCACTTGGCCCACAGAATATTGGATACTATATTAGTAACATTTTGATTAAGAATAAAAAATGTCTCAGCAAGATAGAGTAAAAAAAAAAGAGGTTTTTTTCTTTAAAAAATTCTTAAATATACTTACATCAATATATACAGTATAAATATACATATTTTCCCATTCATTTAAGGACTGTTCGGATCTAAACTATTTTCTCTAACAGGCCCATGGATGTGACCCTTAATTTGAAAGACCCCCATTATCCTGACCATGATCTTGGAATCATTTTGCTGTCAGTCGTCCTTTCTCCTAATGAAGGAGAACCCAGAGATGTGGTAAGTCTCCCCACAGCCTCTCAAGGACCTTCCATATTCTCATTTATTTCAATGTCAGGCACCTTCTTTGGATTCAGCAATAATAATAAAGAGAAGTTGCATATGAAAATCTGGCTTTGTTCTTTGTTTCTGTGAATACCGGAGTATTGCCATCCATGCTTACAATACCATTTGAACTCCAAATGTTCACCTCATATTCCAGATCAGAACCTCTTGTTAAAAAAGAAGAAATGTATTTGCATCTTTCATAATGTTGCTTATTCTTTTTGGACATGTTACATTCTAGGAAAATATTTGTATTCATTCAGGGAATTCATTTTTTAGTGAATTGAATATCTGGGATTCCATGTTGTGGTATCCAGACTTTTCTATTTTGATTGTATTGCCAGGTGTATCGTAAAAAAGAAAATGAGGTGAAATTATAACAGAGTTTCTGCTTTCTGGTATTTGTTTGCTGAGTGATAAGTGAGTACTTTTTATCTTCTTGACGGTCTTCCATATTGATATGGCCCATTTTACAATACTGGCTGGCTGTGCTTCCTTGTACACCATGCTGTGATGAGAAATGGCCAAGGGATACAGAGGGGCCAATTACTCCAACTCTATTGAAGTGGTGTGAACAATGTCAGGTTTGACCCATACCTGTATGTTTGGTGATACCTTTGTGCCATTCCTTACCAGAGATTATTTATTAGACTCAATCCGCTTTTATAAATCCAGAAGCAACTCTTACTTGATCAGATTTTACTTTTAGGCAAGTTCAAATACTATATTTCAGCAAAGTACATATAGCTTTACTAAAACAATGCCTGATTAAAAGTGCTATTTACTAACAAAAAAAAAAAAAAAAGTGCTATTTACTGTCTGTTGGAAAGTGTTGTTTTCTAGATTTTAGGTAAAAATAGTGAATTACAACACCAGTTCATATTCACTGAAAAAAATCACCCTTTTCTCCAGGCATTTCTTTTCAGCCTTTTAAAAAATTAAAACAATGATTGCTATATAATATTATCTATACACATATAAAAATATATTGGTACATGAGATACTTTACAAGCATGATAACGTAGTCAGATTTTAATAGTGAAAAGGAAATTTGTCTTTTCCAGCAAGTATTAATTACTAATGACTAATGTGAGAATTTAGCATGGTGAATTTATATATACATAAATACATATTTATATTTTAGATTTATGTATTTATATTTATTATAGATATATATATATATATATACACAGAGCGATACATATGCATATGCAGGTGGAAAGAAGAGTAAAAATTAAAGAAAAATATGGAAACCATTTATAAAGGGAACCTATTCATGGAAATCTATCATTTTACAAGTTTGTCCTTAAGAATACACAATCTCCCCAACATTAAGCTAAGAATATACCCTAGATGGTTAATCTGCATATGAGAATAAGTTATAAATATTAATTTATTGCTTTTTTCAAACAATCTTGATATTCACCAAGCATCTATAGAAAGCTAGGTTGTTTGCTAGGCAACCTGAATACAATGGTACTTAGATGCAGTGGAGAAAAATAATCTGAAACCTAATAATATGGAAGAAATGTAAAATCACAACTGCTTTAAGGGCTGTGATAGGCACAGGATTCTACAATGACAAATAATTGAAAAATTTGTTTTAGTCAACGGAGTAAAAATCAGAGAAAAAAATATTTCAAGTAGCTAGCACAGCACGTTTAAATACCCTAAGGTTAGAGAATCCATACTACATTCCAAGAATTTAAACAGTTTGGGAGTTTAGAGAAACCAAAAGTCAAGAGAGTTCATAGTAGCCCTGAGGTAGAAGGGACAGACCAGAATAAGTTGGGACTCATTGTCTGTGTTATGATTTGGACCTTTTTTCCAAAAGGCAGTAGAGACTCGTTTTAAAAATCTGTAGTCAGGAAGTGGAGTCATCTTTTCTGTCTTGTAAAAATATTGCTATATCTGCATTGTAGAAAGAGTAAAGCAGTACAGTGAATGCTTAGAGAGGGGTAAGGAGGCTATTTGAGAAATCTAAGTGAAAGATCAGGCTCATCAGGGTCAATCTAAGTTTGAATCAGGGTCATCAAGTAGAGACAGAGGGAAATGGACAGGTTTCCCTGTGCACAATAAAACTCATATAACTTGGTATTAGAATGTTCTTGTGTTGGAAGTTTCTTGTGTATTAAAATGGCATAAATGAAAATAGCTAAATCTCATGTATCTCCAGACTATCCAACCTGTGTCCCAACTGACCTCTGGGTGGTGACCATCCTCACGTTTTCTATCTGAACCTTGATCATAGATGAGGGTGCGGAGAGAAACATATAGCTCTACTGGGGGGTCCAGCATCTTATCTCCTGCGGTGTGTGATTGATAACCAAAAGTTGAGGTTGATTGGAGAGAAAGCAAGCTGGGTCAAGAGGTGGGGAAAAGAGCTAAAAGCCCTTCACACCATAGTAAATGCTATTAAGAATACTACACATTAGTAAATGTATTGAGAATGGTACGTGGCTAACTTGATATCTTAGAATGGAAATCTGAGTTTCTATGTATTACAAAAATTTTTTTTAAAAGTACACGTCTAGGTAATTTTCGTTATTAACTTTGTCTGCATAAAAGTTATACTTTTATGAAGTTCTCTAAAACTGTAAACACAATCAAACTAGATTTTGCTAGTTTGAACCTAGAGTTAACATCTGGTCAACAACAATGGGGGAGGGGGGAGACAGACAAACAAACAAAACACTTATTGATCATCTATTACACTTTGTAATAAATTATATAAGTTTCTCATTCTTCTTCTTTACAATATCCACTCCTTACTGGTAACCTCTGCCCTAGCTATCAACTTCTCTATAGTTCGCTTTCTCTCAAGTCCAAACTTTCTCCGGTGTCACCTGGCCTATTAAAGTATGTCTGTACTCCATCTGATGATCTATTATGGCTAATTAAAAAATGTACAAGTGATTGCCTCTATCTTTCTTATGATTATTTCTTTCAAAACCTAGGTCTAGTTATTGTAAGGGTTTAAGAACCATGAGAAAACATTATAGATTTTTTTTTTTAGTCTCACTTCAATATCCAGATCTCTAAAGTTGCTAAAAGCAATATTAAATAATTATTTTATGTTCTTTATTGAATTTTTATTATTTTATTATGTAGTTACTTATATTCTAATGGAATGAAGGTTGTATTATTGTGTTCAATATTTCTAAAGGGAGGGAGCTCTGGTGGTGTAGGGGTAAGAAGCTAAACTGCAATCCCAAAGGAACAGGGATCAAATCCACCAGCTGCTCGAAGGGAGAAGGAAGAACAATCTGTTTCCATGAGACTTACTGCCTCTGAAAACCCCCTGGAGGGGCAACTGTGAGTCAGTTCTGACTCAACTGCACAAAACAACGATTATCACAATGGTTTCTAACTACATACCTGTATTTATTCATGTGTAACATTTCTTGTGTTTGCTAACTATGTTTCTCTGGGCAAAATTTGAAGCTTCTTCATGAAAAAGTACGATGAAATGGATCTTCAGCTTAGATTTTCACATACAGTATCTGAAGCAGGAGTAGCATCCACTTCCTAAACAACATGCCTCCAGAAACTTTATGAACTTTTATAAATGTTGATAGTTATAGAAAGGCTTCAGGTCTTTCTTTCATAGAGTCGCTATGAGCCATGCTTGACTCGAAGGCAATCAACAACAACAACACTGAAATACTTAGCCTATTACTATAGATGGTAGTATGCTGAATTTACAGATGGTTTGCTGAACTTTCACAAAGTATCTGCTCCAAAACTTCAGAAGTAAATCATATATACGTTGTTGCTATTGTTGTTTTGTGCCGTGGGGTCACTTGCGACTCATAGCGACCCTATGTACAACTGCCCTAAACTCTGTTCTGTCCTGTGTCAATCTCATTGTCTCCGACACACTCATCCGAATTACCCCAGTCACAGAATCAATACACATCCTAGAGGGCCTTCCCCTCCTGCGCCTGCCCTCCACCCTCCCAAGCATGATGTCCTTCTCCAAGGACAGGTCTCTCCTTACTACATGACCAAAGTATGTCAGATAAAGCCTCAGAATCCTTGCCTACAAGGAGCAGCCTGGTTTAACCCTCTCCAGGATGAATCTGTTTGTTTTCTTAGCAGTCCATGGTACCCTCAATACTCTTCTCCAATACCAAAGCTCAAAGGCATCAATTCTCCTTCTGTCCTCGATGTAAAAATAATTTTCTACTCCTTTCTATACATTATTCTGAATAAATATTAAACTGTCAAGCATATAGTAGCTGACTTCTAGTTTGCCAGATGACTATGCTTGACAGTTTAATTTTTATTCAGAATAATGTATAAGGAAGCAGTAGAAAATTATTTTTACACTGACCCTTATACAACAAAATTGTAAGCAGAGTTCTGTCCTCTGCCATTATTATCTCACATATCAATTAAGTTTGGGGAATTTAAATCTTTAGTTCAAAGGCCCATTTTTGTGTCTGTGTTTATAAACTCTGCTAAATATTTTATGTGTATTAAAATGGCAAATGTTCAGGAATGAGTTTGAAAAGCTTTTAACAATAAACCCCTAACAACCAAATAGGAACTGGAACACTGGAATTAAGAAAAAGCCATGAAAAAAAGAAAAGGAGGAAGAAATAAATGGCTAGAAAATGCAGAGTTGTTAGCATCACAAAGCACTAAGATTTCTAAAGTCAGCTATCTTATGAGGTTGTTATGCACTGTTTAATACTGACAATTTGTTCTATGAATAATGCAGCTGGGCTAATTTCTTCTTGTGTGGATTGTCAGTTCTGGTTATCAGTAAAACAGAAGAAAAAGTTTCAAAAACTCTATCAGCCTAACTGATGCTACTAAAAACCCTCTAAAGCATGCAGTGACTAATTACAGCAATTTAAAAGTGTAGTATGAGGAAGAGCAGAAATATTTTTTGGCTGACTACATTAAAATCCTCTCCATTAAGTTCATGATTGAGTCTTTAAACTGAATCTCAAATGAAAACATATATATTTCCCCTGTTTTCAGAATCGTGTGTATGAGAAACCAAAATTTTCATGGGGGCATGTTGATGTGTTGCATGGCACCAGTGTCATTTCTGTTTTGAACGCATGTCCTGTTTTTTAATCTGCAAAAGTATGCAGTGTATACACATGTGTCCTTATATTTTGTATTTTGGCTTGATTGTGTGTTTGAGTTCTTTCTGGCTCTTTTCTTAGCAGAGTTCAATCCCCAGGTTCCTTCATTGGAGAATTTGTGACCTAAAAGTGAGTTAATTTGTGTTACACATTATTTTAAATAATCTTGATCTTACATATTGCTTGGCCAAAGCTAAAAAAAAAATTAAGAAACATATGAATTGACACTAGTTGACTTGTAGTGAATTTAATCATATAGTTAGTTCTCATGTTGGATTTTCACCCCCTTGTTTTCAGAATTTCCCCAGAGGCAACATTTGGAAGATATCTAAGTACAAATAATTGAGTGTCTATGTTTTATAAAATGTATATAGTGTAATCTCTAGCCATTCTATTACTTTTAATTTTCTATAGTAGCTGTCTAATAGCTAAAGAAACCATCACCAAAATAAATGGTTAAGTTAAAAAATGAATTGAGATTGTGAAATTTTCTAAAAACATAATTAATCTCTGGTGCATTATGTTTGTACACATTCTACTGGCTTGAAGGAAAGTTGGGAAGTTAGTCATCAATACAGAATTTGAGTTATAATAAAACTTTATAATAACATTGTGAAAGATAAATTCATATGTTTCTCAGCTAAAGTTATACAGCTAAAGTAAATTTTCCTTTTTCTAGGATTTGCTTCATCATCTATCTTTAACATTCCCCAATCAATCTTTCTTCTTTAACAAGTGTCAAAATTGCAAAGGAAATAATTTTTAAAGTCTAGTTATTAAATTATTTTTAATTATTCCACTCTTTTTAATTTAGTGAATCCACTTTAACCAATTTGCTTCAAAAGAAACGATACTTTGAGGGTGAGATTTTATAAACCTGTGGTTTAACTAGTTGGCCATAATTGTGTTAGAAAACCAAGGGTCATTTACAGAGTCAGTGGGTCTATTAATAGAAATCTAGATTCTATGTCAGGGAAAAATGAATTGGTCCTCATAACTGACAAATCTAATTATGCTTAGGGAAATCTCTGGATATTTGTTGGTATCAGTTCACTAATCTGAAAATAATGCCAGACAGAGTGTTTTTAAGACTAACTGGGATAGGGGGGGAAATGTCAAGTCTTGATTTTGCTTTACATACAGAAGGTTCATTACAGGGGTGGTTCTAAGTCAAGAGGGAGCTCCAGTGGCGTAGACTGTAGGGAGTTGCACTGCTAACCTGGAGACTGCACCTCTCTGTCTGCTCAGATTTATCTGTGGCTCCACAGGAGAGACAGGCAAACCTCCCCTGTAACTTATAGCCTCCAATAACACACTGGGGGGGGTCAACTATGGTTCAGACAGGACTCAACACCAATGAGTTTATTTTGTGTTTGTTTTCTAAGTCAGGGACAGAAAGGGTATAGTAAGAGTAATAAGAACGCAAGATAGGACAATCTCTCAACTGTTAATTCCTTCTATTTTCAAGCTGAATAGACAGTGATAGGAGTTCTGGTGGCCTAGTGGTAAGAAATTGCACTGCAACCTCAAAGACACATGGTTTGAATCCTCCAGCTGCTCAGTAGGAGGATGGGCAAACTCCTCCCATGTGATTAACTGCCTCTGAAAACCCACTGGAAGGTCAGTTATGAGTTGATTCCAACAGCATATAACAGCAACTGCATCAGACAGTGAGCAAGAGCATGTCCACCTTGTCCCTTCTTATCCTACTGCTTCACTCGGGTACCTTTTACATTTGTTTTTTGTTTTGTTTGTTTTTGGTTTGGGTTTGGGTTTTTGGGTGTTTTTGTTTTTCTTTTTGTATCTTTTACATTTGTAACAGCTTGCCTGGTACTCCCTTGAACTTGTATCCAGGGAAAAGTCTCCTGTTTTCCCACCCCTTTCCTATACCTCTGGATCTACCTCACTCAAAAAAGGGCATTCTGGTAAAAGGCTAATGAAAGACTTTGGGCCATTCTGAGTTAATAGGAACTGTTTAGTGACACCACCTTCAGCAGATACCCAAGACATGTACCATATCTGCTGTGCAAATGCTTGAGTCATGGGATGTGACTTTCACCAGCAGTATTCCTGAATTATACTGGGCAGCGTTGCCAGGAAATTCTACTCTCCCTAATGTTCTGGAGAGACACCCCCTTTTCACATAACATTTCTTATAGAATGCAATTTATATCACAAGAATCTTAAATGCTGGAGAATGATGGTAAATGACTAGGAATTAAGAGAACTTACTTCTTAACATTTACTTAATTATGCAACTTACTTAGGTCAAAACATCTCTGGACTTGCAGCTGTTTTCCATTTAAATCTGCCTTCTGGGAAAGAGGAGTATTTATTATCTGACCCTTAATGGAACCATTTTTGTAAATAGTGCACATCACAGAAATAACTGGTCTCCAGATGCCTTTTGGTGATAACGGAGGAAATGATGGTAATGATGATAGTGGTGGTGGTGTCTATATGATACTGATAACAGTGACTTATTAACATCAACAACAATCAATTCTGTATCTACTATATGTATATTTCTACAACCCAGAGATGGGTTTTATTCCTTCAAAGTGAACTGAACATCAACACTTTCAAAATATATAAGGTGCTTACTATAATAATATTTGAAAATAACATCTTTTCCTCATCTATGTGGGGGGAAATGATCTTACAAAATCTATTACTCTTAAATATTTTGGTCAGTATTTAATGTTGAATGAATATAGATGAAATACACACTAATATGAATAAATAAAATTAATATAGATGGAATATACCAAAGTATACAGAAAAGAAAGATATGACCATACATTTCACACATTTATGGTCTTGTTAGGGAACTTTTATATAATACCATCCTCTCAGTTAGGACAGAACTCTGGCTTCTGTATGAAGGTTGGTTTTATTTTAAAATCATTTCTTCTCTGTAGCTTTGTAATCTAAAAGTAACTTCTAAAACAATCCTAATTTGAAGTGGATTCTGCTGAAATTGAAACAGTTCTTTGAGGTACTAATGCACTTTATATATGTGTGTGTACACACACACACACACACACAAATATATATATATATATTTGTAAATGACTATTTACAATATTTGTAAATATTACAATATTTGTAAATTATATATATATATATATCAAGCATTACTATAAGCTATAGTTTTTTGCTACAAATATTCCTATTCTCACTATTTTAAGGATGATGGTAAAGATTAGAATAAAGAGATTAAAAAGAAAAGTTAATACCTTGGCATTCATTGACAAATTTGTTTTAAACTTAAAAAAGGAAATAAAAACATTTAGGATTTTGTAGTTATTTTGTACAAGAGGACAATGATCTTGGGCCTTCTTTAAAGATCTTAATAATTTCTTTTAATAAGACTTTTGATCATAAATACTTCTTATTATAACATAAGTATGCTAATTTAAAGGATATGTTTTGAGTAAATAGGCAGCAATATGATTTGAATAAACATGTAACAAGGAAGATCTACTAGTGTTGTTATTGTTATGTGCTATTGAGCTGAAACTAATTCATAGCTGACCTTACAGAGGGTTTTCAGAGGCTATTTATTGAATGGAAGGAGATTGCCCATCTTTCTCCCTTGGAGCAACAGGTGGACACGAACTGCCTGCCTTTGGGTTGGCAGTGTAACTCTTTACTTCCTAGGCCACCAGAGCCTCCCTACTAATAGAAATAATAATATCCATCACTGTTCTCAGTTTAAAATATGTATAGTCCCTGCTATAATTAAAAACTACTTAGTAACAGAGACAATTTAAAATGCTACCAAAACAAAAGAAAAAAAAGTTAAATATGTTTTTTAAAAATGATTGTTTTATGCCTGGTAAAATCAGTTATACTGTCCACTTCCACCAGCAAAAGCAGCAATCATGAAACTAAATGTGCTTGTTTATAATCAATAATTAAATTATTTCAGCATTTCTATTCTGTTTTAAATATATCATCCCATTTTTTTATACAAGACAATAGGCCAAATGAACTCTTACCAGAAAGACTGCTTGAATGTTAAAGGCGCTTCTAGTTGTGTGTATATGTTTTTCTAAAACCATTTCTGTCTTGGATAATTGTTGCTGGAAGCTGTTTGCTCTTTAGAGAGTTAATGAATGTTAAGTTTCTTCTAGAAAACAATTGGCTGCCCTATTCTGTACTTGAGTGAAAAGATAATTAAAATGCTTTATTTCATTTGCAGACAATGCTAATGAGGAAGAGTTGGAAAAGATCAAGTAAGGTAAAGCTTTTCTTGTTGAGAACTGTCAGCTACATCCCCAAATCTCTCTCATACCACTTCAAACTGCACCATGGGATTTCATCATTATTCAGATCTCCCCCCCACCCCATAAACTTTAAGGTCACCCTGTGATGCTTCTTCAGTAAATAGAAATCACATTGCTCAGTAGCACTCAAGTCATCTTCTCGCTAATCTCTGATCACTTCTCAACATCATTCTCAGCATCTAATCTCTGTTCTATGTCCAACAGGGTCTAGAAAATCTCTTTGCTCCAGATTAGGAATATAAGGCTATGACTATGTCAGGGACATTCCAGGCAGGAGAAGTATCTATATAATTTAAGGTTTTCATTCACTGAATTAGAAATATAAAGTTCTCTAAACTCAAATCCCTATATTACTACATATTTTGAGCATACAATAAGAATTTTCCCCCATAATTGCCTCTCCTCACTTCAAGAAATAAATTAACTTGACAGTGAGATGTGTTTATGCTTCCTGTAATTTACATGTTTTTATAACTTACTTCATCTATAAGATATATGTTATATAAGACTTTTAATTTGTTTTAAAGTAGTACTACTCTGGGACACAGGTAGTTATCAAGATAAAACTAAAAACTCTTATTAGAATAGGCCTTAAAATCTAAGGTATTTGGCTAATGAAAAAAATCACAATTAGTCAAAATTTTAGTAAAAGATCATTATTCCTTTTTAATGGTGATTCATTTTTTTTAGACCCTGGTACATGGCAATCTTTTCTCTTCCATTCTTATTGAATCACACTATTATTTACGTTTTCCTTTAATTTTGCCACTTTCATTATTCTGTTAAGAATTCGCTCACATAAGAAAATGTTTTATATTTATGGTAATATGTTTACATGTATTAACAAGTATTTCCTGTGATAAAATTCACCCACAATCTTTAGAGAATTTATGATGAAAAAGTAATCTGGTTCACAAGATAGTATCACATTAAAATTTACCTTTACCATTTTTTAAATAATAGATTGCTACTCAATGCTTCTAATTTAGTGGGTTGGTTTTTTTTTAACTGATTCATTGGAGTATGGAAAAGTTTTAAAAGAAAGTTTTCACCCATTATTTTATATTTTTTTTTACTAAGTAATTTATATCATTTTTGTACATTTCAACTTTGTATTAAAAGTACATGCTTTAGTAACTCATGAAATTTTATATTCCACATTTTTATATGTAATATACTAATATAAAAGTATAACAATTCCCTAATATATAACAATATCTTTTCTTTTATAGATAAACTATAATGTGAAAACAAGGTTAAAACATAGCATTTAGTACTAATTAATGGGAATGATCTCTTTTATTGTACATTCAAAGAAAGACTAAAGATGTTTCCTTTGAAAATACTTAATTTATAATTAAATTTCATTATAATGGCAAAATAAAAAATAAATCATATCTTCAATGGAGAAAAAATTAAATGAATTTAAAAAATTGTCACTATTTTTTATCTAAAAGTTACGGGATTTTTATTTAATATTCATTAGCCATTTGTGCAAATGCTATAGTTTTCTAGCTTTCTGCTGAAGATGTAGAACTCGTTGTGCCTAAGCTCAACCCTCACTTGAACACTTGGCAGATTTTTAGGATGTACTATAATATGGCTTTGAGGTTGTTGTTGTTGTTGTTGTTATGTGCCGTCGAGTTGCCTGCGACTTATAGCGACCCTATGTACAACAGCCCTAAACTCTGCTCTGTCCTGTGCCAATCGCACTGTCTCTGACACTCCCATGCCGATTATCCCAGTCACTGAATCAATCCACCTCATAGAGGGGCTTCCTCTCCTGCGCTGTCCCTCCACCCTCCCAAGCATGATGTCCCTCTCTAAGGACCGGTCTCTCCTCACAACATGTCCAAAGTATGTTAGACGGAGCCTCAGAATCCTTGCCTCCGAGGAGCCACCCGGTTTAACCCTTCCAGGACAAATCTGTTTGTTTTCCTAGCAGTCCATGGTATTCTCAATACTCATCTCCAGCACCACAGCTCAAAAGTATCAATTCTCCTTCTATCCTCCTTGGTCATTGTCCAACCCTCTGATGCATAACAAGTGATTGCGAAGACCATGGCCTGTATCAGATGCACCCTAGTATCCAGAGAGACACCATTGCTCTTCAGTACTTTGGAGAGGTCCTTAAGAGCAGGCTTTCCCATTGCAATGCGCCTTTTAATTTCCTGGCTGCTGGTGCCAAGAGTGTTGACTGTGGAGCCAAGCAAACTAAAGCTGTGTACAATCTCAATCTCTTTACCATATATTTTCCATTTTATAAAATTTAATGGGGATATGGATGCTGAATGAAGGAAAATCATTTCCCATCTCTTCTTTTTCCCTTTAAGAACATATTAAACAGCAGCTAATTCATTCAAATTTTCAGTTTTCTCTAAAACATATGTGATAATCATACATATCAGAGGAGGAGAAACTCAGAAATTCTCTAGTAGGACCTAGGACTGTATGACAAGTGAAAGATTGAAGCAGTCTTAAAAGAAGAGAGGCTTGGCTAACAATGTCTTAGCAACCTCAGGATTTCTTTCTCAGTGTCACTTTCAAAGAAAATGCCTCTCAGAGAATATGAAAATAGGGGAATATCGGTCAGTCTGAGAAAAATAGAATTCTAGACAATAGCCAATTATAAACTTTCTATGGAGGCTATTGAGAAGCTACCACCACTTATTATAAGGTAATGTCATTCTAGTTTATATCCAGTTAAATTCAAGTTCATGTCTATGGATGCTATATCAATATTATGGAGAGAGTGAAACTGATGGCCTTCTTGGCTCTACTTATTCATAAATGTTCTAGATAAAATAAATTAACAAGGAATAAGAGATTTTAGAATTAACCATGATCTTTTGGGCAAAGCAACTGATATCCTTTAATTTCTCTAGACATCAAAGAGATGTTTATTTATCCAGTACCATATTGAAGATCTTTTGCTTTATTTTTGTGGGCCATATGGGCCCAATTAGTGCAGGAACATGCAAGAATATTATAAGGAATTTCCTTCTGTGAAACCGATCTACGTCCTCTTTACAAATATTGGTTCTGTCTATTCTATAATCAGTCTCCCAAATAGATTCAATCTGATAGGGGCTGAATTTATTTGGGAGCTTACCCTGCTATTTTATCCCTATAAATTTATCCCTATAAATTAAAGTTTGAGAAGTAAAAGAAAGGGAGGTCATATATAAATTTGAATAGGAATGGTAAATACCATGAAATTTCCAGAATAACGTATGATAGAATGCCAGTGCTTACTGTACAAATCTCAAGAAATATAGTGCAAAGGATTTTAAATATATACAAACTATATATTTGTGTGTATAGCTTATGTGTGTGTGTGTGTGTGTGTGCACGCGCGTGCCGTTAAAGAGAAATTTCACTCTCCTAATACAGAGAATCGATGACTGAAAAGTTTAAATATATACATAAAAGACAGTTGCATTAAAAAAAGGTAGGTGTTTATCATTCTAGTGAATGAACATGAAATTTTTCTTCCTGAGGGGGGAGGGGAAAGCTCTTTAATATAAAAATACACTTAAAATACAAAAAGTAGTGAGGTTTTGTTCCAGGATGGATATTTGTAGGTGTAGATTCACCTGAAAATTAATTTTCCGGAAAGAAGAAGAACGCTATAGCTATGTTCAGTGCCTGTGTTTGATAGTTTTAATATAAAATTACATTTCTGTTTGTCTTACTGAAGCCTTATAAAATAAGTTTTTCAAAGACTTCAAGAGTCTTAAACTTTGTACCCAAAACTTTACTATCACCAGATAATGTTGTTAAACTTGTTCGCTAGCATGGAGATTTTCTCAGTGTCTGTATAAAAGGGCTGCATGGGGGCAGCAATGATTGACCTCTACAAACTACAAAGGGGAACTGTCCTGCCAACAACATCCATAACACAAAACTCTTATGAGGTCAAACTTGTCCCTCACACTCCTGTACCTCTTTCTACTTGTTCCAACACTAACTTTACTGCTTTTCTGGATCCAAAATCCATTGCAATAGCGCACAGGGCGCACAAAATCATACTTAAAATTACAAGGGTTTTTAGGGAAGTGAGCAGGATACAATTTCCCTGTCAGAACAGCTTCTGAATTATGCTCACAGGTCTTTCTGCCTTCAGTCTCACAACTTTACACCAGTATTACAAAGCTTTTGTTGTTGTTGTTGTTGTTGTTGTTGTTGTTGTGTACCAGAGTCAGAACCAACCAATAGCTGACCCTCCAGTGGATTTCCAGAGGCAGTTAATAGCATAGGAGGAGATTGCCTTCTTAGTTCTCCGAATTATGGCTTCCCACAACCACTACTGCTCACCTGGACCCATGGGGTAGCAATCCCAAGGTCAGCTTCAGCTCATGCCACGTCTCCGGGTCTCTGCTGTGTGGCTGGCACAAAAATCTCTGGCCCTGAAGGGTGCAGGTTGCTTGAATGTATTCTCTACTTCTTTGCTGATGGTGAGATTCTCACGTTTTGCTGCTGAATCTGCTCCATTTAATGGTAAGACTAGCCAATCCCCTTGTGGATAGACTACCACAACCTATTTGCCTATTACCACCAATCCACAAGGAAAAGTCAAACACAATGGCTGGGAAAGTAATTTTGAACAATATACCTTTAAGTCCACAGTATCTTTTAGAAGTTATCTAATCACAAGGGCAGAAAAATGAAATCATCACTGTTATGTTTTGTTAGCCTTAGTCCAGTAAAAATGGAATGTCAATAATTATTTTAAAATAATATTTAGAAATATTATTATTAAATATTTGTGCTAACAATGGCAAAGGAGAAAAGTTATATAAACCTATTTATACACAATAATAAAGTACTACACAGATTATACCATGGCATAAATTTAACAATCTGTTTTCAAAGATAAGAATTCCCTGAGGATTGTGTAACGTTAAATTCAAAACCATGGGAACATTCTTGATTTCAGTCATGGCCTAGTTTTTTTGTTGTTGTTGTTTGTTTGTTTTACATACTCCTCAGGTGACTCTGCTTCCCAGCCAGTTTTGATGGGGCCAAAGCGGAAAGGATGATCTTCTAGGAAATTTTCCTTTTTGGAAAACTAAGGTTAAGGGAATATAGTGTGTACTTTCTTGAATTTTACTACATTGCTCTCCTGTGCACCTGTAGCCTCTCTCTAACAATGTCAATCTTAAAACAACTTGAGTGAGAAAGGCTTTCTCTTTTTTTTTTTCTTTTTTGGCAGAGGACTGAAATTTATTTACATTATATTTGAAATACAGGCACTTCAGGCTTAAAAGTCAAAGAGAACAAGTATGGTTCATTTTCTAGTTTAGAATCTTATATGGAGAAGAAGGAGGTGCTTTGCATCTGCATGACAGTTCTTTGATGTGTCTGTCTTTGAGCACATATGACAAATGTAACATCTGATTCAAGAGATTTCTATCTTGTAGTGGGAGCAGTCATGGATTAGGGTGGTTTGTTGTTTTTTTTTTTTACTTAGATGCAGGAGATATAAGCTTGATTCCCAGGCACTGCACTCTGTCAGTTGGAAGGTGGCAATTTTCTATGATACTGAATATGTTTCAGAGTAACTTCCAAGCTAAGACTGTCTTAGATGAAAAAAACCGGCTGGTCTGAAGTACAAAAACCTGCTACTTCTCATTATCAGCCAATGAAAATAGGGGTCACAACATTCTTACCTGAAGCCTTTCCTAGGGTTGGTTCGGGACCAGGCATCATTTTGATTTGTTGTGCAGGGAGATGCTGTGAGTCAGGAGACTACCTTGATGGCAAAACTACAACAAATCTATTGTTGTTATTAAGTGCCATCAAGTTGCCTTAGACTCATAACGAACCTATGTACAACACCCTAAACCCTGCTCTATTGCTTTCTAATCTTATTGTCTCCTAAACACCTATCCCCATTACTCCAGTGATTGAATCAATTCATCTCATCGAGGGTCTTCCTCTCCTGCATTGTCCCTCCACCCTCCCAAGCATGACGTCCCTCTCCAAGGACTGATCCAGCCATGAAACATGTCCAAAGTATGTCAGATGAAGCCTCAGAATCCTTGTCTCCAAGGAGCAGCCTGATCTCAATCCCTCTAGGATAAACTTGTTTGTTCTCCTAGCAGTACATGGTATATTCAATACTCTTCTCCAGCACCACAGCTCAAATGCATCAATTCTCCTTCTGTCATCCCTAGTCACTGTCCAGCTCTCTGATGCATAGCAAGTAATTACAAAGACCATGGCCTGGATCAGGCACAACTTAGTCTCCAGACTGACATTGTTACTCTTCAGTACTTTGAAGAGGTCTCTGACAGCAGACTTTCCCAATGCCATTTGTCTTTTAATTTTCTGGCTGCTGGTACCAAGAGTGTTTATTGTAGAGCCAAGCAAACTGAAATGTCAATAATCTCAATCTCTTTACCATCTATGATGATGCTACCAATCGTTCCATTGGTAAGAATCTTTGTTTTCTTGATGTTGAGCTTCAACCCATATTGAAGGCTGCAGTCCTTGACCTTCTGCAGCAGACGCTTCAGGACCTCCTCATTTTTAGCAAGCAGGGTTGTGTCATCTGCATAATGCACATTATTGATGAGTCTACCTTCAATCCTGATGCCACACTTTTACTCATAGAACCCAGCCTCCTGCATAATTTGTTCCTCATACAGATTGAAAAGATATGGAGATAGGACCCAATCTTGACACACACTCTTCCCAATTTTGAACCACGCAGTGTTTCCTTGCTGTGTTCTCATGACTGCATCTTGGTCCAAGTATAGGCTTCACATAAGTTCTGGGATTCCCTTTCTTCTCAGAATCAGCCACAGTTTGTTGTGATCCACACAGTCAAATGCCTTTGCATAGTCAATGAAACACAGATAGACATTTCTCTGGCACTCTCTGCTTTCAGCCTAGATTCATCTGACATTAGCTACAATATCCCTAATGCCACAGCCTCTTCTAAACCCAGCCTGGACTTCCGGCAGTTCTCTGCTGATGTGCTGTTCCAGTCGGTTTTGGATAATCTTCAGCAGTATCTTGATTGCATGTGTTGTCAGTGATACTGTTCAATAATTTCTACACTATATTGGATCATCCTTCTTTGGAATTGGGAACAAATATAGATCTCTTCCAGTAAGTTAGCCAGATGGCTGTCCTCCAGATTTCTTGACACAACCTGGTGAGCACATCCAGGCCAGCGTCTGTTTGTTGAAATATGTAAATCAGTATGCCATTCATTCCTGGAGCCTTGTGGTTTTTTTTTTTCCAATTCTTTCAGAGCAGCTTGAACTTCTTCCTTCATCACTACAGGCTATTGCTTATATGTTGTTTCATTCTTCTGTGTCCACCAGTTCCTTTTGGTACAGTAACTCTGTATACTCTTTCCATCTTCTTTTAATGCTTCCTGGATCATTTCATATTCAGCCCAAAGCATCCTTGAGTATTGCAACTCGAGGTTTGAATTTGTTCTTCAGTTCCTTCAGCTTAAGAAATCTGTTCAGCCCTTCTGATTTTCCAACCCTAGCTCCTTGCACATTTAATTTTAATACTTTACTTTGTCTTCCTGTGCTGCCCTCTGGAATCTTCTGTTCAGCTCCTTAATATCTTGATTTCGTCCCTTTGCTTTGGCTTTTCAGAGCTCCAGTGCAATATTTAGAGTTTCTTCTGACATCCATCTTGGTCTTTTTTCTTCTCCTCTGTCTTTTTTGGATGATATTCTTTGTATCATCCATAGCTCATCTAGTCTTCACTCATTAATGTCCAAGGCTTCAAACCTGTACCTGAGATGGTTTTGAAATTCAGGTAGGATAGACTCAAGGTCAAATTTTGGTTCCTGTGGACCTGATTTCATTTTCCTCAGCTTCGGCTTGAATTTACATATGAGGTTTTATCTCTACAAATAATCTTGTCACATGTTCTCTCCAGCAGATGGTTCCTTTAATAGGATTCTTTTAGAAATGATTTAACCACAGAGGCAGAAAAGCGATATTGGATTTTTATTTATTTTTTTAAATAGGCACATCTCTTCTCTCTTCCAGGGAATTACCTCATTGCACTTATTTAAATACCTATTCATCTTCACAATCTTGACTTTCGCTGCTAAGATTTCTTATTTTCATTACCACTTTTCTTCTGGTAGTAGGTTCTTCCTATTGAATTTTTATTATTTGTGGAACTCATATAACATAGCGTGGTTTTCACTATTGAAACCAGAGAACAAATAGCCAGCTGATTGACAGGGAACTCATAATTTCTGCTCATGTTACCTACCTAAAAGCAAAAATGTATAAGCATATATGTAAAATAGTAAATTATTTGTGTATTCAATAATAACATACAGATATACAGATATGATTTGCAGTTCAAATCATAGGCAATAGTAATTTAAAGAAAGTTCATCCTTTTGACTAGTGCAATATAAACTCTCTTGGTGGAGTATCATTAACACATCAGTTTATTTGATGTCTTACATTTTTTTAAGTAACACATCTTTGTCATAAATATTTTATTATAATAACTTAACCTAATTTGGATGAACTCAAAACACTTTATTCATTGGTTGAATGAAATATTTTATTAAGGCTTTTGGCAAGGTTATTGTTAATTTAAACTAGAGAACACGTTCAACTCTGTAAATCTGCAGGGCATAGTTAATCCTGACATGTCATATAACACAAAGTGCATCAGTGAAAACCTCTAAGTGCTTTAATTTGAGTAACAGTGAGAAACAGATTAACACATCGCTAAGTACCTCATACAGTCAGTCAGGCTTAATAAGAAGTGTCATTATTTAACAACTATCAGGGCCTGCTTATGAAGACCTCAGATATTTGTAGTAAATAAGTGATTTTTTTAAACTACAAAATGAAAATATTATTGGTCATAGACTTAATCATGGCTGACAAAATATGTTCTTTTGCACTGGTTTTTGTGTCTTGTTTAGGATTATTATACATATGTATCAGGAAAAAACAAGACACATGTGTTAGAAGGAAACATAAAATTAAAGTTCTTATTTTACCACAGTTTGTTCTTCCCTTTATAAGTATTGTGCTACTTTAAAGTTCTTTAGACTAAAACTCATAATTAAGACTTCTGAGATTTCAAAATGCAGCATGAATAGGGAGCAAATAGCAATGAACAAAATGTATTTCTAAAATATGCTGATAAAGACAATATTGTGACATGAATATTTTAATATTCTATAAATATATCAAGACTTTGTAAATATATATATACATATACACACACATACACAGTAGAATCAGCAGGTGGCAAAGTTATGTAAATTTCTTAATCATAACCAAATGCCTTGAGGGAATAATTTACTAGTCTCAAGGAGCACAGTCAATTAGCATAACATAGTCTACAGAAATAATATTCTACATCCTACTTTGGTCAGTAGCTTCTGGAGTCTTAAAAGCTTATCAGCAGCCATCTAAGATGCAACCATTGCTCTCTCCTTGTCTGGAAGAAAGATGAGCAAAGGAAATCAAAGACACACAGAAGCAATTATTTTAAAGGACTAATGGGAATGGATGATTTTAATCTGTGGCCCTCAGACCTGATTTTAATTGGTTTTGGTCAAACATTCTTCTAAGTGGTATAGCACTTTTCTGTCTATTTACTGTATGGAGGTAACTCTTGGTTGCTTTGATGCTAAACACTGGGACACTGATGTGTCAAATGTAATAATGGTTACTCAAGATGAACAGTGTTTGGTGGAGATCTCCAATTGAAACAAGGTTGGAAGCAGGAGTGGCACCCACTTCCAAAATAGCTTGTCTCCAGAAACTCTATGAACATGGAGAAACGATGGAAGTTATACAAGTGTTCAGGTCTTTTGATCCTAGGATCGCTATGAGTCATCTACAACTCAACAACACTTACCAACAATAATAATGGTCATGTTGCTAGGAGAGGCTATTCCCTGAAGAACATCATGCTTGGAAAGGTGGAGGGATGCTGCAAGATTACAAGACCCTCAACCAGATGGATTGACACAGGGACTGCAGCAATGGGCTCAAGTATGTCAGAGATTGTAAGAATGGCACGGGATACGATACGGTTTAGATAAGTTGTTCACTGGGTTGCTATGAGTCATACTCGATTTGATGACACCTAACAACAAAAACAGAAAAGAATCACATTAACTTTAACATCCAGTACCCTGGGAGCAGAAGAACTGGCTGCTGATTGACTACCACTTCCTACCACTGTTAAAGGGACCCACAGTCGAGATTCCTGGGCAGAATGGAAGAAAATTGTGGAACAAAATTCAGAACCATAAAAATGGCCATTTTTGCTGTTATAGAGAATCTAGTGAAACCCCCAAAACTCTGATTCTTAGACTTTGATCCTGGAACTAAAATCACCTGTGTGGCTCAACTTGCAGCTAAATAGGAGGCAGTGAACACAATAACTGGGAGGTACTCAATCCTAGGGGGATCGAGCAGAATTTATATTTTCATCCTGATTAACCAAATTTCTGAAATTTGTAGTGAGTTTTTTAATGAGGATATTATAATGCCATTAAATATTATATTCACTAGATTGTTATTGTTAAGTGCCATCAAGGTGTAGATGACTCATAGCGACCCTGTGAATGAAAGACTTGAACGCTTGTATAACTGGTATCCTTTCTCCACTTCTAAATAAGAGTTTCCAGAGGCAAGCTCTTTCACAAATGGATGCCACTAATGTTTCCAAGCTTGTTTTAATTGGAGAGTTCCACCATGGGTAACCATTATCGTATTTGACCCATCATTTAGCATCACAGCAACTATGAGTTATACCTCTGTACAGCAAATGGACAGACTAATGCATACCACTTAGAAGAATGTTTGGCCAAAAACAATTAAAACCAGGCCTGTGGGGTGCAGATTAAAATCACCCACCTTTGGCTTTGTAGCCCAACTTTCTATCCACTATGCCAACAGATCTCTATGTAGTTTCTGTTAATTTTGTATAGATTTTAAAATTATTTTTGTCTTGCTGTTTTGGCAGCATTTCCTCATAGGTATAAGATATCATTCATTTTTATGTTTTCAAATTCATAACTGGAGAAGAGTCTTGATCATACCATGGACTGCCAAGAAAACAAATAGGTCTGTCTTAGATAGGGTGAAGTAAAATCTCTCCTTGGAGGCTAGGATTTTGAAGTATATGCTTTGGCCATGTGGCCAGGAGAGACCAGTCCTTAGAGAAGGACATGATGCTTGGAGAGGTGGATGGACAGCTCAGGAGAGGAAGCCCCTGGCTGAGATGGATTTTGACAGTAACTAGGATGAGATGGATTGTGATAGTAACTAGGGTGATGGGAGTAGAGGTGTGGGAATCAGTGAGACTCAGGATAGGGCAGGCTTCAGAGCTGTTGTACATAGATAGGGTAGCTGTGAGTTGCAGGTGACTCGATGGCAAGCAACAACAACAAAAAAATTCATAACTAGAGAGCACTAGTGACATGGTGTGGGGGGAATTGTGCTGGTAACTCAAAGGTAGGGCCTTTCTAGTGGTTCAAATCCACCAGTCGATCTGCAGGAGGAAGATGGGTAATCCCTTTCTACTAAGATTTACAGTCTTGGCAACCTACTGGATGGTTAGCTGTGAGTCTGATCCGATTCAACAGCAATGTGTTTGAGAGGTGTTTGTTGTGTTACTATGGGGGTTTTGTTTTTTCTGGTTTATGTTCATTTTCCAGTTTTGTCTAATAACAGAAGGGAGAGCTCTGGTGGCCTAGCTAGTAGAGTTACGCTGTTAATCTAAAAGGGATGTCTTTCTGAAGGGTTGGATCTGCCCATGGTTCTGTGGGGGAAAGATAAGTAATCACTGCTTGTATGATTTACAGCCCTCTGAAAACTTACTGGAGGGACAGCTACAGGTCGGTGGGTTATGATTCGACAGTAATGAGTTTGCATTTTGTTTGGATTCATAACCAGGGATTTGCTGTAGGAATGGCATATACTTATGACCACTCTTAGTGAGGTTTTTTTTACAGTGCTGTGGGGCCTTTGAGAGCAAATCTGAATGAGCTGGCACGAAGGGAAAGGACAGAAATGTAGCCTCATACAGAGGATTGGATGGCCTGTAGGAGCTGGATCTAAGATATTCAATAACGTACATGCTGACTGGCCTTCACACGGCCTGATGCATGTTATCAAGTGAACAGACTGATTCCCACACCTCATCTTAGACTTATCAAGGAATCCCAAAATCCACTGCCTGATATCAATTCCCACCCTAGAGATTCTTTTGGACAGAGTAGATTTCTAAGGCTATAAATGCTTACAGAAGCCTGCTACCACATCTTTCTTTCCTAGAAATTTCACACTGTTGGCCTTTCAGTAAGTAGTCAAGTGCTTTACTACTGAATCACCAAGACTCTTTGATCACATAACTTAGTTGTGGGATAAAGTCAGGAAGCCCTGGCAGCATAATCTGGTGGGAGTTGCACTGCTAGCTCAAAGGGGTCACCTCTATGATGGTTCTGAGCCATCTGTCTAATGGTTCCAAGCCACCAGCATCTCCAAAGGAGAAAGGACCAATCTCCTACCATGCCCTTCACAGCCTCCAGAAAGCCTGCTATGAGTCAGATATAAGCTTGGTTCTAACTCAACAGCAGTGAGTTTTGAGCTTTGTAATTTTAGCATTTTTTAAATGGTATTTTCCCTTCTTTATCAGACTACCTCTTCCCTGACTGAGGTTGAAGTGTATCCAAATAGTTATGACTTAAAGTAAATTTTCTCGAATTCGTAAAGACTATTCATGACATCCTTCAAGGGGAGGGATTGACACAGTGGCTGCCACAACGGGCTAGAGTAGGAGAGAGATCCTGCAGATGCCACAGGATAGGACAAGGCTTAGATGTGTTGTCCATCTGGTCACTATGAATCATACTTGATTTGATGGCACCTAAGAACAACATCTCTATTTTTCTTGTTCTCCACAATGAAATATCAGTTTTATTTAGAAACAATTTTAAAAACGATTTCATTTCAAAATGAAAATGCCAAGTGTTTTATTATTTTTGCTATTGTTATTGTCACTTAAACGCTAGTGAAATTCTCCACTATTGTGAATTTTATACCCACAGAGAGCAATAAATGGCACAAAGGTCCACAGGAAAATGAAATTGGTTCATTTCACATAAAGGCCTAAATTTACATTAGAATGTAGGTTGTAAAATGAAAAATAAATTTCATTGATGAATAATGACAAAAGTAATTAAACACGACATGAAAAGCACAGCCTAGGGACGTGAGGGGATCCAATGGTTACTAACACTTTTGTTTCTCAGTCTTTAACTACAGAAGCTTAAGTCTTAAATCTTGATTATTAAAACCTCTACCCCCACCCTCTTCCCCACCAAATCTGTTTATGTTCTTTGCATACTAGTCACATAGCCAGACAATATCCTCTCAAGGAGATTGCAAAATATGACATTAATGCAGTTTCCACATTAGTTGCCTTGTTGATGTTACTGTGAGGTGACATTGAGTCAACTCAGACTCATAGCAGCTCTGGTAGAAAGTGCGTGAAATTCTGCCTTATCTTCACAGTCATTGTGATGCTCAAGCCCACTGTGGCAGTTATAATTTCAATCCAGCTAGTTGAGGGTCTTCCTCTCTTTCTCTGAACCTTACTTTACCAAGCATGATGCCCTTCTTCAGGGACTAGTCTTTCAAGATAACAAGCCCAACAGATGTAAGAAAACTCACCATCCCCACTTCTGAGGAGCATTTTTAGACCACTTAATACACACTTAAAACTTTAAATGAATTAATGAATTTTTAAATACCAAGCAGTTATTTGTTATAACTATCTGTTGTTGAGTACTATCGATCATAACTGAAGTATAGCTGACCCTGCAGTGGGTTTTCAGAGGCAGTTAATCACACGGGAGGAGATTGTCCATCCTTGGTCTACTCGAGCTTCCTATAAACTCTGTAGTGATAGCAAAGCAATGCCTTCTGAAAATGAAGGCTTCTCCTGCAACTTCAAAGTTTAATCACACTGCCTGACAAGGTACATAGGCTTATAACTTAAAGGAAAAAATATAATTGATTCTGTTTGTTTCATATTAAAGTCCATGTAGATTGCATAGATAATTCCTTACTTACATAATTGTTCTAGATTTATATTATTTAAACAGCTTTACAGCTTAGAGTGTTCACCTACTATTATTTTCTAATATGTTTTGTCATTAAGAAGAAATCTGTATCCTTGGCAAAACGGCACTCTGAGAGACTAACAGTCAATCAATATATGTTTCTGTTCTGGTGGCCTAGTGGTCAGAAGCTGCAGTGCAATCTCAAAGGCCCATGGTTTCAATCCACCAGCTACTCTGGGGTAGAAGGATAGGCAGTCTCCTCTTCCCATAGGATTTGCACACACAACAACCATGCATCAGAGATCTTGTAAAGTACTGGGTTACTACATTCTTAGTTGCTAACACAAATTAAGAAATAATAAAATTAAATTGCAAAGCTCCTTCCTCTTGATAACAACATCAGAGGCTGATATTTTCCTGTAACTGTCGCTAGTACCCATACTTGAAGACCACAGATAGAAAGCAAAGTGTTAAAGGAAGCACACAATTTAAATATTCTCTTTGAAAGTGGGTAACTATGTTTTTTTTATTTTCCAAAGTTGAGTTGGTTTCACTTTACAAAACTCCGGGGCTTAAGCAATAGAATAACCAACCTCCAATAGCTGAGACGGAGAAGGAATTCAAGTCAATAAATAATATTATATCGCATTTTATTATATTTAACCACAATGTATTAATATAAAAATAAATTACTTTAGTAAGAGTTAAGCCACATTTTACTAAGTCATGTTAATAACTAAACTTCTCTGCTGTTATTTTCTAGAACTATTCTGAAGGTGTAAGGTATCAAATTGTTTTATTGAAAGGAAGAAACTTTATCTCAAAATCATAAAATAAAACCAGCTTTATTCAAATTCAGTGAGATATAATAATGAATAATCAAGGGAATAGAGGTACATGGAATCTGTTTTTATAAATTATAGAAATAATTCCCTGTACACTCTAGTGCCATTGATATCAAATGTGAATAAAACGAAAGTTCACTTTTTTCAAAGAAGGGAAGAAAAACCACTTCTAAACATCCAAGGAATCATTAAAGTGTATAATTTTGAGATTTAAAAGTTTTATTTGGGTAAGTTTTTTCAAAAGCATCTCAAAATGTAGCTAAATATGTGTTTGTTTTTAGGAACTCTCAGAAACTGAAGTGGTTGGATCTTATTTCTCTGTGAAGTCTTTTTGGAGGGTAATGTCTAAATCCTTCCTATTGATATTCTTAAGTTTTGGTTCTAGATGGTAAGTTTGAAAGTTACTGTGAACTAAGAAATTAACTGTTTAAAATGAGTCTCAGATACATCCATTCACTTTCTTTATTAACTTTTATTATGAATCATCTAAGTGACTGACAACATTATTTCTTCATTTGTGAAGATAAAGAATTTGAAATAGTTTTGAAGTGAATTCTTTGAGAAGTCACATTTATCTCAAATTCTGAGATAGATAGGTAGAAAGTCCCAGGACTTTCTGGGAAATATATGATGCTGCCTAAAGGATACAGTGAGAGTCTATACCCATTTCAAGCATAATTTGAGTTAATTTCAGCTTTCTGTCAAAAAATAAAGGAAAATTTACTTTTACCATAAGGTTCTTATACTACATACATAGTGGTGTTGTTGTTTACCTTAAAGTCAAACTGACCCCTGGCTGACCCTCTGCTGGGTTTTCAGAGGCAGTAAATCGCATGAGAGGGGATTGCCCATCTTTCTCAACAGGGCAGCTGGGGCATTCAAACCAGCTTGTTCTTTGGAACAGCAGCACAGCCCCATACCACCAAGCTACCAGAGGTTACCAGTGGGTTTTTTGTAAAAAAATCAAGTTCATGAATTAGAACGCAGCAAATAATGGGTTTTTTTTTAAATGATGAAAATTACATGTGAAATCTGTTCTAACTAATATACCAATTTGTCATTATTTACCCTTTCTTGTTTAAACATGGTGAATTCGGTCATCCATTTTTCTCGGCTGTCACTCTCCATTATATGTAACTCGGTTTATTACGAATACATTCACTACTATGCCTGTAAGAATTTCTCTCAATTTCTTTGAAAATTCACACGTGATACATGATTACCCAGCAATAGATATTGCAGTGAACTTTGCCATTTCCTTTTCTTGGCTCAAACTGCTCATGATTGAAACTACCTTTTCTCTTTCTTTCTTTCTTTCTTTCTTTCTTTCTTTCTTTCTTTCTTTCTTTCTTTCTTTCTTTCTTTCTTTCTTTCTTTCTTTCCATTTTAAGATTTTTACAGTGAGTTTCATTTTCTAATGGCTTTACCTTTCAAAGTTCTTTCTGCTTGGTTGTTACCAAATGACTCTTCCATGTAGTGGTACTTTCCATGAGACAGTATTCATCCTTAAATATTCTTTATTAACTTTTCTCAATCTCTTGAGCTGTCTAATTTTTAAAAGCAAATACACAATGTAGAAAAGGTAACTTTTTGGAACCCAGGCACAGCAGTCTAATGTCTTTTTCTAGCCATGTGCAAAGTAACAAATTTCATTACAAAGACAGATCTTTAGAGATCATTTATTTTGCTAATGAAGAAACTGAGGCTCAGAAAAGTGAAGTCCTTTTTCTGGAGTACCCAAGTGGTACCGATTAGAAACAGCATTTTTTTTTCCCTTTCTGAATGTCAGAGAAATAAACATTTTGGCAAAGGCTTAAAGCAAGTGGGTTTTAGTTAATTTTTGATAATCAATAAAACTGCAGTTTGTAAATAGAACTCACCCCTCAGTTTGTATTGAGGGTCATCTTTTCATCCTTTTATAATCTACTTGCATTTTATGAACTTTCCTTAGCAGCACCTAAAGCTAATGGATGTGCGAGAGGGTCATGAGGTTGCTGTATTTGATGTCTCCTTTTACAAAATAGAAAAGTTAGTAGTGACCAGGTCTGCTTTGTAAAGTATTATCTTTCATATTTACATTTCACAGGCACACTGGTACCAGTTTTGACATTCTGAAGAACTTTCAGGAGAGATAGATAGGAAATTTTTGAGGCATGCAGAAAACCTAAATAGGTTATATAAAACTTTATGATTTGTGCAAACCCAGCATGTTATTTGGAAGAAAATGTTATTCTATTAACTTATAAAGCTTAATATAGGTGATCAAGAGATAACATAAGAGTTAGAGTGATTTAGAGTATACTCATTTGAATGGCAGTGCTATTTGCTATA
>NW_006399793.1:13952136-13970638 GCF_000299155.1 Elephantulus edwardii | reverse complement strand
TAGTCTAATTTTATAAAAATATAACACATTAAAAAATTAACTCATGCATATGACAATATACTTATCATGAGAGCAATAAAAATTATGTGAGGCCAAATTAGATAGCTCTAATTAAAGATGTCATTATTGTTGTTATTGGGTGCCATCAAGTTGAAACTGACTCTAGCTGACCCTCCAGCAGGTTTTCAGAGGCAGTAAATCTCATGGGAGGTGATTGCCTATCCTTCTCCTGAGAAGCAGTTGGTGTGTTCAAACCATGTGCCTTTGGATTTGCAGTATCGCTTCTTACCTTTAGACCACCATTGTTGTTTGTTGTTAAGTTCCATTGAGTCGAACACAACTCATAGTGACACTGTGAACAAAAGTTCTGAGCCCTGTTCTATAACTATCATTGTTTCTCTAATATTTATAGAGTTTCCAAAGACATGTTGTTTAGGAAGTGCATACCAACCCTGTTTCCAAGCCTGTCTTAATCTGAGAGCTCCATTAAACACAGTTCACCGTGAGTAACCATTATGGCATCTGACACACCAGTGGCACAACATTTGCATCACAGAAACCCCAAGTTACCTCAGTATCCCAAACTGACAGAGCAGCACTGTACTACAACTCCCAAACTCACTAATACCAGGTCCTGACTGACTGAAATAATAGGCTTCCAGCCCACACCTGCTTGTTAGCTAAATCTAGTAAATGCAATCAGCTCACACATGATTCTGAACAAAATAAGAAAAAACAACCACTGAACACCTAACACTATTGATGTTGTTGTTATTATGTGCCGTCGAGTCGATTGCGACTTATAGCGACCCTATGTACAACAGCCCTAAACTCTGCTCTGTCTTGTACTAATCGCACTGTCTCTGATACTCCCATCCCAATTACCCCATTCACTGAATTAATCCACCTCATAGAGGGCCTTTCCCTCCTACACTGTCCCTCCACCCTCCCAAGCATGATGTCCCTCTCCAAGGACCTGTCCCTCCTTACAACATGTCCAAAGTATGTCAGACAGAGCCTCAGAATCCTTGCCTCCAAGGATCCACCCGGTTTAACCCTTTCCAGGATGAATCTGTTTGTTTTCCTAGCAATCCATTGTACCCTCAACACTCTTCTCCAGCACCACAGCACAAAGGCATCAATTCTCCTTCTATCCTCCTTAGTCATTTTCCAGCTTTCTGATGCATAACAAGTGATAGCAAAGACCCTGGCCTGTATCAGACACACCGTAGTCTCCAGAGAGACACCATTGCTCTTCAGTACTTTGGAGAGGTCGCTAACACACACCCAACACCATTAGATAACTTTAATTTACCACTGAAAGATAGTAACTTTTTGCAGTTGTTTTGAATAGGTAGCATATGTAAGTTTCTTCCCTGTTATTTCTATTAGATTGATTTCTTGGTTCTGATGACCAGAAATTATGAGATAAATTATCTGTCTTAGTTATCTAGTGCTGATATAACAGAAATAACACAAGCAGATGGCTATAGCAAATACAAACTTATTCTCTCACAGTTCAGATTGCTAAAATCTGACTTTTGATGCTAGCTCTAGGGGAAGATTTTTTTCTCTGTAAGCTCTGTAAGAAGGTCCTTGTCTCTTTTCAGCAGTTGTGGGTCTTCATATTTTGGAGCTCTCATTATGTCTTAGTGTCAGTCTTCCCATGGATCTTGGATGTTCCCAGCACGGTAATAATTATTGCAAAGGCTGAGCTCTGATCCTCGCTCTTCTTTCTGAGGTGTCCCCTTCTGCACTTTGTGCTTTTTTTCCTTTTATCTTGTGTAAGATAAAAGACAAAACTCATATGGAAGCCCCCATTACATAGAATCATGGCTGTGACTTTTAAAAGGGTCCCTAATACCAATATAGAGAGTACCGGTGGCATCATCTAAGGTGAATAGCACTAGCTTTACAGGAAAAAGATGACCAGTCTCTGCTACTATGTTTTACAGCCTCAAAAACCCACTGGAGAGTCAGCTATGAGTTAGGGGCTACTCTATAGCAATGAAAGGGAGAGCAGGAATCCCTGTGTAACTGATTGTGTGATTATATCATGGAGATGATCACATCATTACAGAATTGTCACATTCCATCACTGCCAAACCTCTGTGATTATGGCCAGCCAAGTTCACACATATTTGTGGCAGAGGGAAGTACAATTTTATCTACATCATCTTAGGAGGCCATTGGAGTGAATTAAATAGAAATTTTCATAATTTGAAGTGGGCAAGGCTATGCTATGCTAAGTCACCTCATATTGGAAAACACAAAAAATAAGCAAATAAAGCATCAAAATGGAAAATGGCACAGCATACATAGAATAATATAGAACAGCTCAAAGGTTTATCCAAAAGCATGATCCAAGAAAATCATTGTAAACTAAGGAGAAGACTTACTAGCTTCCTAGAACATGCTACTTATCCCGTGCTGAAGTGACATTCAGAACAGCTCAAGTAAGTATGGCATATACCCAGTGAAAAGTCCAAGTAGTGTTTCCAACTAGTTTATATGAAAGACCCTTGGGGGGGGGGGGTGTAACTTCTAATTAAAAGTTTCAAAATAGAACTCTACAACTCAAACCCATTGTATATAATGTTTTTCTATTAGTATTTGAGCAAAAAATAAAAGCTTGAGGTTTGTTGTTTGGCCACAGTTAAGGTTGGGGGAGGTAGCTCGAAATAAAAAGTAAACATAAATACCTTCCTGGCACAGTATATTGCATCAAAAAAGCAATAGAAATAGGAAAGAAAGTTTAAGGATAAAAATCAGGGGGAATTCTCAAAGGATTATAGCACCAGTGAATCAACTTCTAAGAAAAAAAAGGGATCGAATCTTTATTATTAGATGAGACACTTCAAACTAGGCCGGACAAAGCACCGGGAGGGTTTTCTGTGAAGGCAATCCTGATTTGAGAGGATGGATGGACTACAGAACAAATCTACTTGTTGGACTTCATCATCCTGTGCAATTCACTGGAATAAACTCAGTAGGAAAAGGAAAAGATAGAGCCTGCCTATGCCTGAGATTGAGCTCATAATTGCTCCACGCTCCAGGCTTTGCAGCACAAAACAGTCCTTCTGGGCTGTCATTATCTCTTCTTTGTCGTGTCTCTGTAGATCATTTGATTAAATAAAGGCACACGCACCTGTGCTGAAAATAGAGTAAAGGGCCGACTCCACACATGGCTTATTGTAAACACACAGCAATGTCTTTCACTCCATTTTCACAGTGTCTGAGTCTCATTTGGAAGGATTAGGTTGCACACAGGTAATAAAATTCAGGGTAACAAAAACCAAGGATTATATGTTTGTACCAGGAAGAGGTTTGGTACGGCTGAGTGATCCTTTACCCCATGTTAAATCTAAACAGTTGGTTGTTTTTTTTAATTCTTCATTTGGTTTTTAATCAAGATTTATATAGAATAATATAAGACCATGATCCAGTGTTTCAAGGAATATCATAACTTTCACTAACTAGAATTGGAATATAGAAGTATTCTCAATTTATATGCCAGAATGTACAATCTCCCCAATTCTATATTAGACATTATACAATAATTTCTTAATGTTCATTTGCTCTACAGGGCTATTACCTAAGTTATTACCACTTGCCTTTAACTTCCTCTGTGCCTTTGATTATAGCATCTCTCAATAATCTTGCCAAAGAATATATTGCACATAACCAAAGGCAAAAATATTTCCACAGTCTTAGGATTTTGTGTTTATGTGTATTGTGAACTTCTTGGGCCCTATCCAAAGATGAGATACAGTAAATTAATCTTGCATTAGTTACAGTGTGGAAAGATTATCAGCAATTGACTAAAAGTCATTTGGCTTTGAGCAGGGATTTGTCTTCTCTGTGCCTTAGTTTCTAAACTTTATAGATAAGATGCTTGTCATAAAAAAACATGTACGATAATAATAATAATAATAATAAATTAAAAAACAAAACAAAACAAAAAATCACATGCATGAAAACTTCACACATAATACTGCCCAATGAATACATATTTCTTTATGTGTGGTCCATGTGGTCTTTTCAACTCTACTAGTTAATCTATATTGTCCTGGGTTTTAGCACTGAATGTTCTGATGTCATCATAATACTTTTTTCCAAATATTATCCACTCTAGAAGTCTCCTAATTATTTAAAACTTTCAGTTCCACCACAATTTCCTTCCAATATTTCTTGTTCACCTATAACTTTCTTGATCCATCTATTTTTATTTCTTTTTTTACTGGTTTGCATACGATCATTCCTATACAATTTGTTTTGTACATACACTTTGTATTTTATACAATCATTTAGAAGTTGTGTTTTGATCATTTACATTGTGTTTTCATTATTTTTTAAATTTATATTAGTTTGTTTACAAAGTTCGTATACATTGTTTTTCACACCGGATGGATGGAGGGAGGAGTGGGTACACTGTGTTTTACAATCATTCATATACATTATATTTTATATAGTTACCATTGATTTATGCCTATCTGATCTTTAGTTCCATTTGATTCGTCACCTTTCTCCACCAATCTCTGCTATCTCAGCGATTTTCTCCCTTCCCCTTTCACTAGTTGTTATTGTTGTTATGTGCCATCGAGTCGTTTGCGACTCATAGCGACCCTATGTACAACAACCCTAAACCCTGCTCTATCCTGTACCAATCGCACTACCTCTGACACACCCATCCCGATTACCCCAGTCACTGAATCAATCCACCTCATAGAGGGTCTTCCCCTCTTGCGCCGCCCCTTTCACTAGTCTCCCTTTGTTTCCTTCCCCTACTCCTTATTTATACATACCTTGCTCAGTTTTCCTCTGATTTCACAATAGTGGTCTTATTCACTATATGGGCCTGAGTTATTTCATTCAGCAGAATGCTCTCTAGACTCTCCCATGTTATATAGTATATTATTAAATTGTTATTCCTTAATTTTGCTTAGTACTGTGTGGATGTACTACAATTTCTCAACCCGTTCATTTATTGATGAACATTTGGGCTGTTTCCATTTTCTTGCTATTGTGAATAATGCTGCTGTGAACATAGGTGTACAAATCTCCATTCGTGTCTCAGTTCTGATTACCTTGGGATATATTCCCAGCAGTGGAATAGCTGGCTCAACTGGGATTTCTATGTTCAGTTTTTTGAGGAAATGGCAAATTGCCTTCGGTAGCAGTTGGACCATTTTACAATCCCACCAGCAGTGCATTAGGGTTCCAATCTCACTGCTTCTTCTCTAACATCTATTGTTTGCTGCTGTGTTGTTAAACTTTGCTACCACTGCTATGGTGAGATAGTATCTCATTATTGTTCTGGTTTGCATCCTTCTGATTGCAAGTGATTTTAAACATTTCTTCATGCGTTTTTTTGGTCATCCAAATGAACTCCTTTGTGAAGAGCCTTTTCATACCTTTGCCTACTTTGTGATTGGGTTATCAGCCTTTTCTTGTAGAGGCCCTGTAGTATCCTATAATCTTTAGTTATGGCTCTCATCTGAAATGTCATTACCAAAAGTCTCCCCTCTATTGTTGGGCTTTCTTTTCACACTATTAGAGAAACATTATGATGTACACAGGGATCTGATTTTAAGAAGGTTCCATTTGTCAATTTATCCTCTCCTAGATGTGTGTTTTTGGCTATTTATGCTGTAGGCTAAGACTTCTTGTTCCCCTTTTGCTTCTTAAATATTTTATGGTTTTAGATTTTATTTACTCTTAGGTCTCTGATCTATCTTGAGTTTGTTTCTGTGTATGGTATGAAAGTTAATTGTTATTGTCGCTGTTGTTGTTAGGTACTGTCAAGTCGCCTGCAACCTATAGTGACCCTATGTACAGCAGCTCTAAAGCCTGCCGTGTCATGAGCAGTCTCACTGACTCTGACACACCAATCCCCATGGCCCCAGTTACTGTATCAATCCATCTCATCGAAGGTATTCCTCTCGTGTGCCATCCTTCCAACCTTCTAAGCATGATGTCCTTCTCCAAGGATCGGCCCCTCCTAGCCACAGTCCCAAAATATGTGAGATGGAGCTTCAAAGTCCTATCCTCCAAGGAGAAACTTGGTTTCACTCTCTCCAAGACAGACCTATTTGTGTTCTTTGTGATCCATGGTATGTTCAAGACTCTTCTCCAGCACCACAACTCAAAGGCATCGATTCTTCTCCTGTCATCCTTAGTCATTGTCCCGCTCTCTAATGCATAGCAAATAATTGCAATGGCCTGGATCAGACACACTATTGTCTCCAGACTGACATCATTGCTTTTCAGCATTCTGGAGAGGTCCCTGACAGCAAATTTTCCCAATGCAATGTATCTTTTGATTTCCTGACTGCTGGTGTCAAGAGTTGATTGTGGAGCCAAGCAAGCTGTAAAGTGTTAACAACCTCAATCTCTTCTCTATATATCATAGTGCTGGCAATTGACCCAATGGTGGGAATCTTTGTCTTCTTGATGTTGAGGATTATGTTTCCATTTTCTGCAGGTAGATATCCAGTTTTTCAATTATCTAATACCATTTGTGAAGAGTACCATTTTCCAATACCATTTGTAAAGAGGCTGCCATTTCCTCATTTAGTCGGTTTTTATTACATTGGCAGATATCAGTTGACCATATGTTGATAGGTTGATTTCTGAATTCTCATTCTATTGCATTGATCTATGTGCCTGTCGTTGTACCAATACCATGGTGTTTTGATTACTATAGTTCTGTCCTGGGTTTTGCCATCAGGGAGTGTGATGGCTCCTGCTTCACTTTTGTTTGAGAGGGACTTTGCTTCTCCTGTGTCTTACCCTTCCCAAATGAAACTTATATCTCCTTGAAGAATAAATCTTTTATCTATGTTTGGATTGTATTGCATCTGTATATTGCTTTTGGTAGGATTGTCTTTTTCACAATATTCAGTCTTCCTATCTATAAGCAGGGAATATTTTCCATTTAGTTTAGTCTCTTATTGTTTAGTTTTGTTTTTTTACTAAAAATATCTTCCCACCCTTTCCTTCATTGACACTATATTTCACGCATTCTTTCACATACATGGTATTTTATAAAATTAATTGGACTCATACAGTTTTCTTGTTGTTGTATTTTGTAATTTTCCTTCTAAAAATCTTTCATGCCTCTGGTTAGGTTTATTTCTAAGTATTTCCATCTTGTGACTATTTTAAATGGTATTGCTTTTCTAGGGGTTGTTGTGGTGTTTTTTTTTTTCTCCCATACTTTCTTTTTTACTATAAAGGAGTCTAACTGATTTTTCTGTGTTGATCTTATGTCTTAACACTCTACGTTGATCTAATTGATCCACTAGGACTAAATGTTTCTTAATTGTATCTTTGGGCTTTTCTGTGTACACTGTCCTGACATCTCCATATGGTGAAAGTTTTACCAACTCTTTGCCAAGTTGGAAGCCTTCCCTTGCCTTATTAACCTAGCTGGAGCTTCCACTACAATTTTGAATCGGACTTGTGACAGAGAGCAGCCTTGCCTGGTTCCTGTAGAGAATGATGTTGGCTCTTGATTTTGCGTATCTACTTTTCAGTACATTGAGGAGATTTCCCTCTATTCCTATTTGGCTGAGTGTTCTAAACAGGAAAGGGTGTAGGATTTTGTTGAAGGCTTTTTCTCTTGTCAACTGATAGGATAGTGTGGTTCTTCTTTTTTGCTTTATCAACATGGTAAATTACATTAATTGTTTTTCTTATGTTGAATCATCCCTGCATTCCTGTTATGAATCCGACGTGATAGTGATGAATTTTTTTATATATATATCTATATACTGTTGGAGTCTCTTTGCCAGGATTTTGTTAAAGATTTTTGTTTCTGTGTTCATCAGAGATATTGTATAATCTTTTGGGGTTATTTTTTTTTTAAATTAAAGTTATGCTTACTTCATAAAGTGACTCTGTGAGTGTTCCTTCTTTTTCTTCTTGATCCAACCCTTCATTCTTTATACCTTATGAGCAATAGGTCCTGTGGATTTCTTTCTTGTTGTGAAGGCAACAAAGAGAATGTTATGTGGGATAATATTTCTCTGTTAATGTAGAAATAGCTTTGATGGTTATAGAAGATATACATGTGATATGTAAGGTTTACACGATCACTATTCATCACTATTCCCTATTCATACACCTTTTTTTAAATGTAAACAATCTCTAAAAACTTTTGAGGCAGTAGATTTGGCCAAGGAATTCTTTCCATGAATGCTTGTGCTAAGTTTTTTTCTTTGTACAATATCTGTTAGCAAAAATCTGAAGCCGTTTATGTAGATTCCATCTTCATATAACTTTTGACCTTTGTTTTTTGACCATCGAAACATCAGACCACTAAGGAAGGTAGTGCTGCAGTTATAACTCGCTGCATTTACCTTCATTGGACTACTAGACATTTTCTGACAGCGACTTGAGAAGCAAATATGTAAATTTTCCTAAACTATTATTTTGAAGAGTAGTTGAAATGACAGACTGACAGTGGCACAAAGCTTTTCGTATAGCTGTTACCATTGATTTCCACCCAGACGTGCAGCAGGCCTTCTCTTCCCAGCCTGGGCTTCAGCAGAGCAGAGCTTCAGAGTCCATATTGCCAAAATGCAAAAGTAAGTTCAACCATTCCTTTTATTATTTTTCCTCCTGAACTTGCATGAGCTGTGAACAATGAAGACTAACTTAATTGTACTAAAAATACTCTCCTACCCTAACTTACGTTAAAAATAACTTCAAAATAAGTAAGAATTCAAAATAAATTAAAAACTTAAATTCTCTTTCAAGGGATGATATAACTAAACCGATATTCTCCTATGGTGCTGGCATACTGGTTCTAAAAGTCTTATTAGTACTACAGATTAATTGCCCTCCATTTTGAAAATTATTTTTTTTACCTGGGTTTTTTTTTCCTAAAATCTGAATCAGTGTAAATATTCCTTAAGAGAGTGGATCTCAAAGTTTTCTGGTCCTAAGAATTGCATGGATACTTGTTAAAAATTCAGATGTTTCTGTACTGCACAGAGTGGAATTACATCCTGGAGGGTCAGATGTCACACTTTCCAAAGAAACTTGAGAACTGCTATCTTAAAATTTTGAAGATGATTACTTCATTGTGGAACTTGTTTCTTTTCTGTGAGGTTGAGTTTATTTTACTTTATATTCTTACCTTTCGTTTTTTCTTTCCTCCGTCAAATAGCTATAATGGTTACCCATTATGGACAGTATTTGGTGGAGCTCCCAGATTAAAACAAGCTTGGAAGCAGGAGTGGCATCCACTTGTGAAATAGCTTGCCTCTGGAAACTCTATGAACTTAGAGAAATGATGAAAGTTATACAAGTGTTAAGGACTTTTATTCATAGGGTTGTTATGAATTGTCTAAAACTCGATGGCACTTAACAACAACAATATCATTCTAATTTAAAAAAAATTATTAGAGTAACTGCACAATAATAACTTAAGTAAATTTATCTTTATAGGTTCCTATTTTTCATTTCAAATTTTTCAAGTAACCTGGTTAATCTACTTTCCTGAACAATAAGTCAAGCAGCACCTGTAGGGCATAAAATAATGAAAATAGCATTTAGCCATAGATAGGCTGTGTTGACCTTATGGGCTATCAAATTGGAATTGACTCATTGCTAACTTTCCAGTGTGTTTTCAGATTATAAATCTTATGGGAGGAGACTGTCCATCTTTCTCCTTTGGAGCAGCTGCTGGATTAAAATCACATGCTTTTCAGTTAACAGTGCAACTCCTTAACACTAAGCCACAGATTAAATCATATTTACTATTATATTAATAATAATCACCGTCTCTTTAAGACTGAGTAAACTAAACAGAAATGGATCTTGTTTTTCAGTTTGTTGTTTAAAAGATAGAAGGACTGTGTATTTGCATCTTATAACAGTTTAAGCAAGAATCCCCACACATTTGTGTGTCAAAAACAATCCCAATCCCAACTCTCAGAGTTCTAGTTCCATCTATCCAGATGAGGATGAAGAATTTGAATATATAACAAGTTCCCAGGGAACTCTGACAGCCTAGTGGGTAAGGAGTTGCACTGTCATCCCAAGGGCACACAGATCAAATCTGCCAGCTGCTCCAGGGGAGAAAAGTGGGCAGTCTCCAGTGTGATTCACAGTCTGAAAATCCACTGGAAGGTCAGCTATGAGTCAATTCTGACTTTACAGTTCATAATAACAGCACAAGTTTCAAGGTACACTAATATCATTGATTGTAGACCACACTTTGAGAAACCTATTACACAGAGGAAGGAAACTTTTTAAACAGAGCATGAGGTGATTCATAAAATGTCAATGCAAAGTACCTTAGCAATCATCAAAATTAATGATTTTCAAACTCTTGTTTAAAAAAGATTTGCCAGTGGGATTCTTCTCATCTCCTACCCACTTTGATGTGATCCCTGCAGCTTTCTTTACAATAGGGGTAAAGTAATAAATGTCAATGATACTGCAGTCTTCAAGAAGAATTGAAGCTCAACATCAAAAAAACAAAAATTCTCACCACCCAGCCGATTGGCAGCATTATGAAAGATGGTGGAAAAATTGTGATTTGTTAACAGCTTTAGTTTGGCTACACAATCAACACTCTCGGGACCAGCACCCAGGAAATCAAGAGATGAATTGCATTGTGAAAGTCAGCTGTCTGGAATCTCTCCAAAGTACTGAAGAGCAACAACATCAGTCTGGAAAGTAAAATGTACCAGGCCATAGTCTTCACAATTGCTTGCTATGTGTTAGAGAGCTGGACAATGACTAGGGATGATAGAAAGAGAAATGATGCCTTTCAGCTGTGGTGCTGGAGTAGAGTGTTGACTATACCATGGACTTCCAGGAGAACAAACATGTTCGTCCTAGCGATGGTGAAACCAGGCTGCCCTTTGGAGGCAAGGATTCTGAGACTTCATCTGACATACTTTCGGCATGTTCCAAGGAAGGGTCAGTCCTTGTAGAGGGACATCATATTTGAAAGGATTGAGGGACAGAGAAAGAAAGGAAGACCATCAGTAAGATGGATTGATTCGGTGACTAGGATAATGAGGGTAGATGTGTCAGAAACAGTAAAGTTGGCACAGGATAGAACAGTTTCAGGGCTGTTTGGTCACTACGAGTCGCAAGCAACTCGACAGCACATAACAACAAATATGGGTAAAGATTAATGTCTGTCTTAGACAAGTTAAAATGTCATTGTTTATAGAATGCTCTTTTTTCTACACATCTCTTCCTAGTACAACTTATCCTTGAGTGGAGACTGAAAATAAAAATTGATAATAAAAGCAACACCCAGAGGAGATCAGTCCACATCACACAACCAATAATTACCAGAATGACATAAATTCTCGCATTAAGCACAGTTCTAGCATTAGTAGCTAAAGTTTCTACCCTTTTAACTTTTACCTTATAATTTTATTTCAAGTTTCCAATTTCTCACATTTTTGTTAAATATCTATTTTTTTTATTGCAGTTACTTAGCTGAACCATAGTGTATGCTTTAAGAAAAGCATCACTTTTAACAAAAGTTTTTAGCAAAAATCATGTAAAAAGCAAGTATGCCTCCTTAATAATGATATCTGGGCTGTGAGTCTTTAGAACTGTTCTCTCTTTTTTCTACAAATATAGGTACAAGTAGTATGGGATAATAACTAACATAAAATTATTGCCTACTCAATAGCATTAAAAAAAAGACTACTTGGTGAATTGAATTTCAAGCTTTTGTTTTTAAGATAAGGAACCCTTGCCTTGGTTCAAACAAAAGCTACTGTGGAAATGCAATCAATGTGTGAAAGAAATGGGAACAGAGGAACTCTAGCTGACTGAGGGCTTAGGGTCTCAGATTCTGACAGTGCTTATAGACTTTCCATTGCATTTCAAAACATAGATACTGTGCTTGAACTCATGGAGGTGAGAAATACAAAGCCCTAAACTGATATTAATAAAGTGGAACCACAAATATTTGCTGCTCAAAAAAGCAGAGAAATGCACAGTTTCTGTTATGTGTCTTTGAGTTAACCATGACTCATTGCAAACACGTGGACAATAGATGTGAATCTTGCAGTATCCGGCACCATCCTCTCTATCTCAAGCTCATTAAGATGTTAAAAATTTTCCAAGTTCACCCACTCCAGACCTATTAAAATGGTTCATTTTTGAAGACCAGATTGTTATGCAAAGATTGTCATTATGTGAAAATAGGAGATGGCCATATTAGATTTAAAAAAATAGAGGATGATTAGGATGGCTATATCATTATGTTAGTGATAAGTTGCATTGTTACTTAAGTACCCAGTTATAGTAATATGTAACTGTCAAACCACTGGGAATCACAGCCCAGCCAAGTTGACACATACCTTTAGCCATCATCGCCAGCATTGCTCCTCAGTGCTCATTATTGCAAGTTGTACGGCATCACCTATGTACAAAGGTGTCAGATTATAGCTCTTTTACTATGGTTACAAATGTAAAATGTCAAAAAAATAAGATAGTAAATGAAGAGTAGATGTCTTTTGAGTAATGCTGTTTTAATTTTCCTAATAAAAGCACTCTGAAATGCATGACTTTTGATGATGCAAGACAAAATAGTTTTGCTATATGTTTTTGAAAAAAAAACAGGTCATTTATGTTGGAAGGACAGTTCAACAAAGTAGGTTTGAATTTTATAACTCCAACAGAGGAGAGATTAAGGAAAAATAAACTAATCCATATTTTAGAAGTGGAATACTTTGAAGTTAAAAGGAATATTGAATTTCTTCATGAAGAATCTGCAATTGAAGAAAAGCATGCTTGAAATATGGAAGGAACAATACATTTTATAGTACTTTTCAATGCTGAATTATAGATTGAAAGGGTTTTTTAAAATTTTACCCACTTTGCTTGGCTTGCTATATATGCTAGAGAAAGTAGCTAAAATGTTATAACTCTTTCAACAGGGATTTAGCATTAAACATTATTATAAAATTTGCAGGATTTTTTAAATATATATACTATCAAACATGCTTTTCTTCTGTAACCATCTCATGAAGAAACTAATCATTCTTCTCAACTTCAAACTAACAACTTCTGAAACATAGATTACTGGGTTTTTTGCTTTATCTCTCTGATGCTAAAATTATAAAGTTGCAGCTGACTTTTTTCTCTTCCATTTTGATGCCCTACCTATTAATATATATTGAAAAAACAAAAGTTAGAAACAAAAACAAAACTTCAGTGGTTGGAAAGTATGGCCTTGATAATGGAAAATTCCTTGGAAATTTCATGATAGAATTTCAAAAGACCAGTAACCTATTTATTTGAAATATCTAGGATATACAGGAGTCAAAGAGATGACATCTATGTAAAAGACAATAGATAACTCACTGTCATGATTCAGAAAGTGGCCAGGGGCCTACTGTAGGTTAGAACATAAATTTTAACTTTATCACATGTAAGTTCAGGGTAAAGATGAAGAAACTTTAAAAATTCTTAGAAGCTAAAGTATGACATTGAGTATATTCCACTTGAATTTAGAGACCATCTTCAGAATAGATTTGATGCATTGAACACTAATGATTAGATGAATTGTGAACTGACTTCAAGGAATCAATTATGAAGAAAACAAAAGGTTATTAGAGGACAAAATTAAAATAAAAAAAAAACCACACAGATATTGGCCTTGAAAAAAATGAAAGAAATGATTCGTTACAAGAACTAAACAGAAGATTTCAAAGGGCAGCTAAAGAAGACAGAATTAGTCCCTTATCTGATATGTTATTACCAAATACTTTTTCCCAGTCAGTGGCTTCCCTTTTTACCCTACTGGAGAGGTTTTTGGATGTGCATAGGGATTTGAGTCTTAGAAGATCCCATTCATCTATGCTATCTTCTCCTGGTTGTAGGTTTTCCAGGATACTGGGAAGACTGTTTATGTTGTGGATTAGGACTTCTAGTGTTGTTCCTAGCTTTTCTGTAATGAATTTCATAGTCCTTGGTTTTAGTCCTAGGTCCATGATCCACCTTGAGTTGGTTTTTGTGTATGGAGTGAGGTGTGGGTCTTGCTTGAGTCTTTTGCAGATATTTTTCCAATTTTGCCAACACCATTTGTTAAAAAGGCTGTCGTTTCCCCACTTCACTGATTTCATCTCCTTGTCAAAGATCAGTTGACCATAGATAGATGGGTTGATCTCTGGATTCTCAATTTGATTCCATTGATCTATGTGTCTGTCATTGTACCAGTACCATGCTGTCTTTACTACTACGGCAGTGTAGTAGGATTTGAAATCAGGGAGTGAGATACCTCCTACCGTTCTTCTATTCTTAAGGAGTGCTTTGCTTATTCGGGGCTTTTTTCCATTCCATACGAAATTGGAGATTGCCTTTTCCATCTCGTTGAAGAATGGGGTTGGTATTTGTATTGGGATTGCATTAAATGTGTAAATTGCTTTTGGTAGTATTGCCATTTTCACAACATTGAGTCTTCCTATCCATGAGCAAGGGATATTCTTCCACTTTTCAAGATCTCTTTTTGTTTCTTGTAGTAATGTTTTGTAATTTTCTTGGAAAAGGTATCCAGAATTTATGAAATACTTGAGCACCACAACAAGATAAAGGTAAATAATCCAATAGAAAAATGGGCACAGCATATGAACAGGCACTTCACCGAAGACGACATTCAGATGGCTAACAAGCACATGAAGAAATGCTCAAAATCCCTAGCCCTAAGAGAGATGCAAATTAAAACAACTATGAGATATCATCTCACCCCAGTCAAAATAGCAAAATTTAACAGAACAGCAAGCAACAAATGCTGGCTAGGTTGTGGAGAAACTGGAACCCTGATTCACTGTTGGTGGGAGTGTAAAATGGTGCAACCCCTGTGGAAAGCAGTATGGCGCTTTCTCAAAAAGTTGCAAATAGAGATGCCATTTGACCCAGCAATTCCACTACTGGGAATATACCCTGAAGAGACCATAGCTGACATCCAAGCAGATATATGCACACCCATGTTTATTGCAGCTTTGTTCACAATAGCAAGGAGTTGGAAACAACCTGAGTGCCCATCAACAAACGAATGGCTAGAGAAGCTGTGGTATATTCGCACAATGGAATACTATGCTGCATTAAAAAACAAGGAACTCATGCAATATTATTCAAAATGGTTGACTCTGGAGAACATTATGCTAAGTGAAATATCCCAGCCACAAAAGGACAAATATTACATGATGCCACTGTTGTAGAATGGGACTGTCCTTGGGGTTGGGGAGAGACTGAGTAAGATGGGTTCAATAATGTATACTGCACTAAAACAGAGGAGGGAGAAAACTGTTTAAAAGAGATATGTGACTAGGTATTTCTGTCATCACAGGAGTCTAGAGCGAGGGCTACATGGTGGAGGGGACCTGGGGGAGGGTTTGTAAAACAATGAAAGAATCCTTTCTTTTACTTTTCCATAATTTTTGACTCTTTGCTATTGTGAACAAAGCTGTGATAAACATGGGTGTGCATGACTCATTAATTTTTTTAATCTTATTTTGTGTGTGACTTGAATATTGTACTTATAGTTTACCATAATAAAAATTTTAAAATAAAATGCTCAAATACTAGAATGAAAAAGTCAGAAGCATGCCTGTCAATATAAATCACATATATCATTTCAAAAATATGTTACATATCTGTGATGGAAGTTTCACATTTGTGGGTGGAGTATTGGTTTTGTTTTATGGTTTATGGACTCTTGAGCAAATCTTCAAGATGGACCAGTCCCTAGAGAAGGGCATCGCTCTTGAAAAAGTTGAGGAAGCCTCTCAATGAAATGGATTGGCATAATACTGCAACAGTGGGCTTGAGCATGGGAGAGATTGTGAGGATGACCCAGGATTAGGTAGGATTTCATTCTGTTTCACACAGGGTTTTCCTGAGTCAGAGCTGACTCAAAGATACCTAACAACTACAAGAAAATCATCAAGAAGGGGACACTCATTTTTTTCCCTAAATTGACAAGAAAAAAGTTTCTAAGCTAGTGAACAAAATGTTTAATCTTGCAGCTAAAAGCCACCTATAGGAGCCTTCTTTAATTTGAAACAATAAATCTTTGAAAGCATAAGTAGTTATGAACCAAGACTTGAATATTTGTACTTATTTTATGTATGTTTTGGCAGAAACATATTTGACATTTTAAATAGAAAAATTAGACTAAAAGATTGAATACTCATCTCTTTAACACAATAACCTACCTTTATTTTCTTCAAAGATCTTAAATAACCTACTAAAAATTTTATAATTAATGAATAATTAATAACTTCATAAAAACCAGTTTTTAAGAATTAGTAGCTAACATTTTTGAAAGTTGTGCTAACAAGGGTAATGCCAAATGAGAGGTTTGATTTAAAATAAGGTAAAGTAATCAGTTCTTCTTTGCCAAAGTTTCAGACTCAAAGCTTACGTCTGTCAGATCTACACAGAAAATCACATCTTTGGAGAGGGATAGTCAGCATCACCTTGATTGAGGGACGGGACCTCAAGGCAATGGATTCAAATGGGTTGAGTGACCCTTACGTGAAGTTCCGGCTTGGGCATCAGAAATACAAAAGCAAGGTAATCATATTTTTATATTGTTCCTGTCAGTCGTTAGTTAACAGACATTCTTTGAGAGGTGGAAATACAAGGTACTTTTTAAAAAAAACTCAATAAAATGTACTTTGAATGTGAGTCTCAGATAACATCACCAATTATATTGCCTTTCTCATCTTGTGAGTTATGTTACCATAGATAAACTATTTAACTTATGTATGTCTCAGTTTCTTCAAAAATGAAACAGAAATAATAGTGGTGCCAAGCTCTTAGCATGACTGTGGAAATTAAAATATTTTTTAAAACCAAATAAAAACCCAAAAACCTGGAAAGAACATAGGCCAATGCCTAGCATGCATAAAGTATTTAAAAATATTGACTATTATTACTACCATTTGGGTCAGTACTGGGGAGCTCTGGTGGCCTAGTGGTGAGAGCCTGTGCTGCAATCCTGAAGGCATGGAGTTCAAATCCACCCCGGCTCTACAGGAGAAAGAGGAGCCGTTTCCTCCCGTGCAATTAAAACTGCCTCTGAAAACCACCTGGAGGCTCAGCATTCAGTCAGTTTTGCAGTTAAAATTCTACCTGACTGCCTAAAATAGGAGTTGACACAGAGCTGACCCTCTTAGAGGGTTTTCAGAGACTGTAAATTGCAAGAAAGTTTGTCCATCTTTCTCCCATAGAGCAGCTGGTAGATTCAAACCATCTGTCTTTGAGCTGACAGAGCAATTCTACTCATTACACCACCAGTGCTCTCTAGAGAAGCAATAGTGAGACTGACTGCAGCAATTTGGCTTGAGTGTGTCAGAGATTGTGAGGATGGCACTGGATAGAACAGCATTCAGATGTGTGGATTTTAAGGTTTCTATGGGTCATGCTCAACTCAACAGCACCTAACAACAACAGTATTGGTAATTAATTCATATTGAAATTATTTTATTGTTGGCAGAAGTAATAATAATTCCTGAAAGTTCTAGTAGTCAGGTGGGGTAGTTAGAAAGATTATAGAGCTGACTCAAGAAGGCAGTGAGTACTGCTTGCATGCTGATTATTGACTCTATTGAAAAGGAAAAACATAGCTTCTGACCTGGACCTGAAGAAAATCATCTAGTGAAAATGACCTTGATAAATAAAACTGAAAACTAGATTGAATAAGACCAAATCAGTAAGATGTGCTACTTTCCAAAAATCCAGAGTAGTTCATCTGAATTTCATTATAAGGCACTTAAATTATCATAACATTCATCTAGTGTCATTTATATTTTTCTGTCATGTGGTTTAATACCATATCGTGAAGCTACTGATTCTGAAAATAGGTTTCTATGATCACTTCTATCATTTCCTTTATCAATTAACACCATTTCCCTGTTCTGGTAGGCTTAAAACATTACTTATTTTATAGTGCTGCTCTTTAGATATGAAATATAAAACCCAGCTATGGACATGTGTCTCTCTTTGCTCTTTCCTTCCATGATCTATCGCTGATTAATTTTAGATTATGAACTTTAAAAAATGTGATTCATTTGCATTACCTTTGCACATACCATACTTCATTGCTTTCAAACTCTTTACATCAGAAGATCTGTCTGTCATACATTAAAAAGAGAAAAAGACTCTGAATGCCCCCTCTAAAATGAAGGAATGGGGGAGGAAAAGTAAATTTTGTTTAACTCAATGGTGAATAGAAAAATTTTTTTATAAATTTTTTATTGTAGTGTGTGTGTAGAGTAAAATCAAATCTGACTGGTACTGGAGGAGACTGCCCTCCTTCTCCAGCACAGCATCTGGTGGATTCGAGCCGCGTACTTCTGAGATTGCAGTGCAGCTTCTTGCCACTAGGCCACCTAAGCTCTCATGGTGAATGGATTTTTTTTTTATTTAGTTTGTTTATTTTTCATTTCAATGAACATCTACAGAGATTTAGGAATTCCATTCATTCATTGTTGCACCCTTCTCCCCG
>NW_006399793.1:13940615-13952036 GCF_000299155.1 Elephantulus edwardii | reverse complement strand
ACCCCCCACCCCCAAATATAATCCACTCTGCAACCCTCATTGCATACTCCTACAATAAAAATAATGCCCTAAAATATAATACTTTTAGACTATTCTCTGAATGGAATTTTAAAACACACCATTATAGATAGATATCTTTCTTCACTGCTTCTGTAAGATACCTTCACATTTACAGTTATAAACCTGTACATTTGGATATGCTGTTGTTGTTGTTGTTATGTCGAATTGAGCACAACTCATAGCAACCCTGTGAACAAAAGACCTGAACCTTGTTCTATAACTATAGTCGTTTCTCTATGTTTATAGAGTTTCCAGAGGCCTGTGGTTTCGGAAGTGGATGCCACTCCTACTTCCAGATCTGTCTCAATCTGGGAGCTCCACCAAACACCGTCCTGATGAGTAACCTAAATTGCAGCATTTGACACATCACAGCATCACAGCAACCCCAGGTTACCTCAGGACAGCAACTTGCTGTACCACTTAGAAGAATGTTCATCTTAAAAACAATTAACACCCAGCCCAAGGGTGTCCAAACCTGACCCTCACCAAAACAAAATAATCCACTTCCCATAATTCAACTGCTTCACACATGAGCCTCCAAAGTGGAGACTTAGTTGGGCCTCAACTACCTTTTAAATACAAGGCCCACCACCAGTTCTTGGTTGACTTTAAACGAGAAGCTTCCAGCACACAGCTCATTGTTACCTAAAACCAACAAATAAAATCTGCTCACATCCAATTATGAACAACAACAACAAAAAAAAACCCACACTCTAACCAAACAGTCCACATCTGACCTTCAATTAAAACAAGAGAACCCACCTTCCAGGATCCAGCCACTTCACACATGAGCCTCCAAAGGCATACACACTAGTTTATTTGCTTCACACATGACATTTGTAAATATATGTAGGTAGGAAATTGTGTGTGGTTTTATTGTTGCTATTGTTAAGTATGTTGTTCCTTTAGTGACATACAGGCAGTTTCTACTTACAATGACCCTATGCACAAAAGAATAAAATGCTGCCCTGTCCTGTACCATCCTCACAATAGTTGCTGTGTTAGAGTCCATCTTTGCAGTCACTATGTCACTCCATCTCATTGAGAGTCTTTTTTGCTAGCCAGTTTTGCCAATCATGATGTTCTTTTCCAAGAATTTGTCTGTGCTGATAATAGGCCCAAAGTACAGATTGAGTCTGGCCACCTTTACTTCTAAGAAGAATTCTAGCTTACTTCTTCCAAGACAGATTTGTGCCTCATATGCTATTCAATATGGTCAGGGGGATATCTTTGATTTTCATGACACATCATTCTTTAGTATGTCCCCTGGAGTTTTTCTTTTTTTAATACCCAATTTTTTTTTTTGTTTGTATGTTTTTTAATATGGTTTCAGGGAAAATTCTGGTACTCAAAATCCTGAATTGGTGTTTAGATACTCAAACCTAGTCACCTTAGGTTGACCACTTAAACTCCAGACCTCAATTTCTCCACAGACAAAATGGAGATGATATTATATGTTAAGAGAGCTTTGTGAATAAGGAGTTGCACTGACAACCCAAAGGTTCACAGTTCAAATCCACCAGCAGCTCCATGGGAGAAAATAGGCAGTCTCCTCCCATACAATTTATGGCCTCTGAAAACTCACTGCAAGATCAGCTATGAATCAGTTCTGACTCTAAGTCACATAACAACCACAGCGATCATATGCTGTTTTAATATTACTCTAACGAAAATTTGCTTAGCAACCCCAAGTTACTTTTTTAGCAACCCCAAATTACCTTTTCCCCCCATGTCCTCACAAAACTTTGTTATCTGGTTTACAGAGTCTAATGTATTAAAGAGAGTTAGAAAAACTCTAGGAGCTCTCATTTTCCTCTGTTATGAGATGAATGAATATGACTTCTATGTCTCTATGCATTAACCATGATATTAAAAAAAAGGATAATATCTGAGTGAGCTATTTCAATTATAGACTATAGACTATTTCCATTTTCTATATGGTTCAGCTCTCTCATCTGCTATTCAAGATGATCAAGAGGGCCTTTAGGTTTTCATGATACCTCAATTGATTTCCAGACTCCATGCAGTAAAGATGCTAGGACCTTATTTCTTTAATGTCTGAATATTTTGCTCAACTATCCTACTTACATGCCTTTCTAGGTAGTATCAAAAGTTTGATTTGTGTCTCAAGTTAAAATTTTAAAAGCTAATTTTTATGAGGCTTTTTCCCCCCACAGATAAGGCCAAAAACTTTGAATCCTCAGTGGAGAGAACAGTTTGATTTTCATCTCTATGAAGAAAGAGGAGGAATTATTGACATCACTGCATGGGACAAAGACGCTGGGAAAAGGGATGATTTTATTGGCAGGTCTGTGACTATGTTATTTACATTCACCTTAGAGGTGTTATTTCATTTAAAAACGTTTCACGTGAAGATCTTTACTGTAATTGAGCTTCCCTATTTTGTTTTTGTTTTGGATTTGTTGGTGTTTTTGTTTTGTTTTGTTTTTTGTTGAAGGCTTTTTTTTTGTTTTTTTTTTTTTTTTTTTTAGCTTTCCTGATTTGAAGGAAAAGATGTTTAGTATTTTGAAGGCAATGATGCGTGATTGAACAGAAAAGAAAAGATTTGAAGACTGACCAGTAGGTGGCAGTTTTGACCAGTTGATAGACAGAGGGCTGTCTGAATTGGCTATCCAGAAATTTTCTCCAGATGTCAGAAATACTGGGCATGAAAGTTCTGGGAGTTGAAAAAGAGGAATCTCATCTGATGTTAAATACTTAAAGGAACAAAGACCATATTCATAGTCTGTAAAGTGTTCTGAGATAGTATTTATTTTCATAAAGCATGTTGTGACCATAAAATATATTATTCCTTATAGCTCCCTACAAAGCAGGGAATTTTTTTGCAGTCTCTGAGGAGTTTGAAAATCTGTGCAGAATTCCCAAGTTTTAGTGGAGGAAGTACATTAAGTGAGGCAGATCCATGTTAATCTGATAATGCACCAGAAGAGAGTGTTCTGTAGTTGCCTAACATTTCCATAAAGCTAAGATTATTTTTAATATGTACCTGAAACCTAAGAATTATGTCCTTATTTTAAAGACTATTTTTTATGTTTATAAATGTATCTTTGTATTGAAACCATTAAAACTTAACAATAGAGAAATAAGACATCAGTGTATAGAAGAATATATTAAAGACTTTATTATAGTTCCTATGATTTCAAAGTCTGTAAGTCTACAGCCTAATGAAGTTTTATACTTTAGAAAAGTTAAAAACAGGAGTCCAACCTAACATATTTATATTTTCATTTTTATTGATTCTGATATACGTGTGTGTGTGTGTGTGTGTGTGTGTGTTTAATCACTGGTTTTCTTCACAGAATTATAAAGTGAGGGGTCCAAGATTGACTTCTGTTAACCTTTAATTGACAACTTAGACGATGACATTGAAAGCACAGCACTGTAACCTAGTACTATGTCACATTTAAACAATTTTTAAAGACTAGGTTTTCATTGTACTTTTCTTCTTCAGTAACACATTATTTTCAAAAATTCCCTATATGTCCTATATTCTTTTGAAAATCCACTGCTTTGTAGGGTATTTACTGCTTCTGTAAGAAAGCAAACTGTAAGTATACATCTTTTAATACATTTAATATAATATTTTAAATTATATATTTGACTGTCTCCTAAGGTAGACTATAAGCTCTTTCAAGCAGGTACTACTAAAATTTTTGGAGTTACTGAAATTTCTTCAGATGTATAAGCTGTTTTTAAGTCTCTACTCATTGTCATTGAGTCTGTGCTGACTATCAGTTGACTCTCTAGCAGATTTTCAGAAGCTGTTAATTAGACAAGAAAAGACTGTCATCCTTCTCTCTTAGAGCCATGGTGGATTTGAACCACCAAGAGAAGCATCATCTTGGGATTAACAGCACACCCCCCTACAGACTACACCACCAGAGGTTCTACATAATTTTTTTAGATAGTATATGGCAAGTCTAGCTTTACTTGGTGACCACAGGAATGATTGCTGCCTCAACCTAATTTCCTTAGGTCTGTTTGTCTGTATTGATAACAGAGTCTACTGGCTTCTTTAATTCCTTGGTCAGTGTGATGTTGTTGTTGTTGTTGTTGTTGTTATGTGCCGTCGAGTCGTTTGTGACTCATAGCGATCCTATGTACAACAGCCCTAAAACCTGCTCTATCCTGTGCCAATCTCATTGCCTCTGACACACCCATCCAGATTACCCCAGTCACTGAATCAATCCACCTCATAGAGGGTCTTCCCCTCCTGCGCTGTCCCTCCACTCTACCCAGCATGATGTCCCTCTCCAAAGACCTGTCTCTCCTACAACATGTCCAAAGTATGTCAGGTGAAGCCCCAGAATCTTTGCCTCCAAGGAGTAGCCTGGTTTAACCCTCTCTGGGATGAATCTGTTTGTTTTCTTGGCAGTCCATGCTACATTCAATACTCTTCTCCAGCAAGTATTTTTTTATGTTTACAAGCAACTCGATGGCACATAACAACAACAACAATGATATCGGATTGTTGTTGCATTTGTTGTGGACTATTGAATTGGAACCAACCCACAGATGACCCTCTGGTGTGTTTTTATGGGCAGTAAATCACATAGGAAGAGACAGACTACCCGTCCTTCTCCAGTGAAGCAGCTGAAGCATTATAACTGTCTCCCTTTTCAGTGCAGCATTTTACCACTAGGCAGATTTTTGTTGATGCTGTGTTATAAAAAAATTTCTTAGTCTATTTAAACTATCTTTTTCTTACTTCTCAATACTATGAGTTCTTTAAGATCATAATTTTACATTACAGAAATGGTTGGCTTGAATGTGTCTGTTTCTCTCCTCTGAGCTTATTTCCCTGGTTTCCCCGTATTTTAGCAAATTTTAGAGGAACAATGGCCTATTACTTGACAGAAGAACATGGGAGATTTTCTTGATTTCAGTGGCAACTAGAGTGTCTTAGAAGGGTTTTAGAAGAGGAGAAATATATTTTCAGAGGTGTGCCTAGCAAAGCAATTTGAGCTAAAAACATTTAGAGCACAAACACAAGAACACAAGTGTAGACCAGATGACTCACAGGCTAGTTTTTTAAAATATCAATTTAAATGTGTTTGTGGAATGAAAGGAATTGTTGAATTTTGAGATACTGACAATGGACAGCAGAATTTTGTTATGTGGTTGACTAATTTAAAAAAGATGCCTGTTGCTGAAAAAGGAAATGACTGTGGTGAACCATAATTCCAGGTCTAATTTGATGCAAGATAGCCCCAGAAACTCTGTTCTAAACTTTATGCTTATAAAGTTGTACCTTAAACACAGTCTGCCACTGAAAATAAATATATTATTATACTTCTGTGGCAAGCAATAAAGTGGTCAGAGTTTGTATAAAGATTTCATTATTGCAGTGGAACTAAAGGATTCTAGGAAATTTCTTAAGTGCTAGACTAGTTCAGAAGGGAATACTTTTCAATTAAATTTGTATTCCAAGCACAAATTTATTTTGTATTGTTAAGTGTAGTCAAGTATGACTCTTAGCAAACCTAAAAACAACAGATCTGAACCCTGTCCTCTTCTGAACTACCCTTATCATCCCAAACACCTTTTTCTTCCTCTACTTCACTGATCCTCAATTTCTCCAAATATGATGTCCTTTTCCAAGGAGCAAGCTTTCCTAAAAACAGGTCCAAATTATGTGGGACAAAGTTTCACCATCTTTGCCTCCAAGAAGTATTTTGGTTGCACTTTCTCCAAGACATATTTATTTGTTTTTTTGTAGTCCATGAGCTATTCATTGCTCTTCTCCACAATTCAAACGTATCGATTATTCCCCTTTTATCTTTGTACATTGCCTATGTCTCAGATGTTCAGCAGGTGATTGGAAAGAATCTGGCTCACTTTAATCTTTTAAATAATATTATATCATTACTTTTTAGGACTTTGAGAAGATCCCTGATAGTAGACTTTGCCAACACAATTTATCTCCTGATCTCCTAGTTGCTGGTCCAAAGGTGTTGGTTATTGATGCAACAAGATTAAATTAATTATCATTTCAATCTTAATCTATGATAATGTAACCTATTGGTCCAGTGGTGAGGATTTTTGTTTTCTTGAGGCTGAGATGAAATCCTTGTTGAAGGATGCAATCCTTGATCCTCTGCAGCAAGTACTTCAAGTCCTCCTCACTTTCAGCAAGCTTTTTTGTGTCATTTGCATAACACAAGTTGTTGACAAGTCTTCCTCTAATCTTGATGCCACACTCTTCATTCTAAAGTAGATTCTCTAATGATTTGCTCAAGATACAGACTGAATAAATGTGGAGAAATGATACAGCCCTGTTGAATACCTTTCTTTATTTTAAACCATGCAGTGTTTCCTTGCTCTGTTCAGACAGTAGTCTAGGTATAGATTTTGTATATGCATAATTAAATATTCTGGAATTCCCATTCTTCTCAGTGTTAGCTGCAGTTTGTTATCCACACCGTTAAATGCCTATGTATGCTTAGTAAATAAAACACAAACGGACGTTTTTTTGGTATTCTCTGCTTTCAACCAGCATCCATCTGATGTCAGCAATGATATCCCTGGTGCCCCCGTGTCTTTTAAACCCAGCCTGAACTTCTAGCAGTTCTTCAACAATGCACTGTTCCAGTCATTTTTGGATGATCTTCAGCATGGGGTATTAATGATGTTGCTTGTTAATTTCCACATTCCATTGTATCATCTTTGTTGGGACTCAGAATAAGTATGGATCTATTCTAGACAGTCAGCCAGGTAGCTGTCTTCCAAATTTTCTGGTACAGACTGATGAACACAACCAGGTCTCTGCATCTATTATTTGGAACATGTCAATTGATATCACATTGATTCTGGGGTCTAATTTCCCCCCCCCTAAAGCCTTCAGTGTAGTTAGAACTTCTTCCCTTATCACCACTGGCTATCTACTACATACTGCTTCCTGAATTTTTTTTTTCCGGATTGATCAATCCTTTTTTTGTAAAATGACTTCATGTATTCTCTTTATCTTCTTTTGATACTTCCTGGGTCACATAAGATTTTGTTTATAGCATCTTTCACTATTGCAACTCAAGGTCTGATTTGTTTTTTAGTTCTTTACATTTGAGGAATTCTGAGAGAGTTCTTCCTTTTTTTCCCTCTAATGCCAGCTCTTGGCATATTTTGTTTTAATACTTTGCTTTGTCTTCTGAAATTGCCCTTTAAAATCTTCTGTTCATCTTTTTTACTACGAGATCTCATCCCTTTGTTTTGGCTTCTCAATGTTGTGGTGCAATTTTCAGTTTCTAGTGACATCTATTTTGGTCTTTTCTTTCTCCACTGTCTTAGTAACAATCTTTGCTCTCTTCATGGAGAGCTCTTCAAGGCTGAGTTATAGTTGTAGTCTTCAATATGAATTGAGGCTCAAAATCAAGAAGACAAAGATTCTCACCACCGGGCCAATTGACAGCATCATGATAGATGGACAAGACATTGATGTTAGCAATTACAGCTTGCTCAGATCTACAATCAACACTTTTGGGACCAGCAGTCAGGAAATCAAAAGACAAATTGCATTAGGCAAGTCTGCTGTCAGAGACCTTTCCAGAGTGCTGAGAAGCAACGATGTCTGTCTAGAGACTAGGGTGCCCCTGATCCAGTCCATGGTCTCCACAGTTACTTGCTATGCGTCACAGAGCTGGATAATGACTAAGGATGACTGAAGAATCGATGCCTTTGAGTTGTGGTGCTGGAAAAGAGTCTTAAACATACCATGGACCGCCAAGAAAACAAATAGGTCTATCTTAGAGAGGGTGAAACCAAGTTTCTCCTTGGAGGCTAGGATTTTAAAGCTCTGTCTCACATATTTTGGGCATATGACCAGGAGGGACTGATCCTTGGAGAAGGGTTGAGGGATAGAACAGGACAGGAAAACCCCAGATGAGATGGATTTATACAGTAAATGGGGCAATGGGGGGAAGGTGTGTCTGAGTCAGTGAGACTGGCTCAGGACAGGGCAGGCTTCAGGGTTGTTGTACATAAGGTCACTTTGAGTTGTAGGCAACTGCACAGCACATAACAACCACAACAACAGTCATAGTTAATTTGCCATCTGGTCTCCCATCTTATTTCATAAACTACCATCAAAGCATTCTTGTCTATACTGATAATAACTTAAAGACTTCTAAAAAAAATTGTCCATTGGCTGATGAATGGAATTACATTTATCCCGGGAAAACAATACCTCCTCGCCTATGACAAATAAGTTTGGTACAAAACTTGAAAACACTGATAAAGATCTTATTTTATAGACTAATTTATTATGCTGCAGTTTTGTAATGGTCTACTTAATTTTCCAATAAAGATCACAAGTAACAATTTTTGTAAATGATGTAGTATATAAATACAAACTCAATTGGAGAGGATTTGTTTTCATTTTTTATAATAAAAACAAGATTGGTTGTGGTGAAAGAACCACTTTCAAATCTGGAGTACTTAAACAACTTATACACTGATTACTATCTTCTTTTATTTGCTATGAGTCAAACTTAATAGTACACAATAACACTCCCATTTAAGGAGTTGTTGGGTGTTGAAATTTATAAGCATTCAACTACTAGCCAAAAAATTTACAGATTAAACCCACCCCAAAAAGTTCAAGCTGCTCTGAAGGAATTAGTAAAAGAAAAAGGTGCAAGGAATTGATGGCATATCAATTGACATATTTCAACAAACAAATTCTGTCCTTAATGCGCTCACCAGATTTCTCTAGGAAATCTGGACAACAGTTACCTGGCCAACTGACTGGAAGAGATCCATATTTATTCCCATTCTAGCAAAAGGTGATCCGACAGAATGTGGAAATTATTGAACAATATCACTAATATCACGCATAAGCAAGACCTTGCTGAAGAATATCCAAAAACTACTGGAACAGCACATCAACAGAGAACTGTCATATGCGCAAGCTGGGTTTACAAGAGGCCGTAACACTAGGGACACTATAGCCAATGTTAGATGAATCTTAGTTGAAAGTAGAGTACCAGAAGCATGTTTGTATATATTTCTTTGATTATGCAAAGGCATTTGACTGCATGGATCACAATAAATTATGACTAACCTTGAGAATAATGGGAATCCCAGAATATTTCATTGTGCTCATTCAAAACCTATACTTGGATCAGGAAGCAATAGTCAAAACACAGCAAGGAAACATTGCATGGGACAAAATCAGAAAAGGTATACATGAAGGATGCATTCTAACTTTATATCTTTTCAATCTATACCTACACCAGATCATTTGGGAGGCTGGACGTTATAAGGATGAATGTGGCATCAGGATTAGAGAAAGACTCATCAACAGCCTGTGTTATGCAGATGACATAACTTTGCTAGTTGAAACTGAGGAGGACCTGAGGTGTTTCCTGAAGAAGGTCAAGAACTGTATTGTGCAATATGTATTGAGGCTAAACATCAAGAAAACAAAAATTCTCACCATTTTAGCCAATTGGTAACATCATGAGAGATGGAGGAGAGATTGAGATTGTTAACAATTTCAGTTTGCTTAGTTCCACGATCAACACTCTTGGCACCAGCAGTCAGGAAATCAAAAGACTAATTGCACTGGGGAGATCTCCTGTCCAGAGTACTGAAGAGTTAGTATCTCAGACTAATATACCCTTGACCTCAGTCAACAGAATAAGGTGCAGCTGATGAGAGCTATGGTCTTCACAACTCTTTGCTATGAATCAGAAAGCTGGACAATGACTAAGGTTGATATAACCAGAATTGTTGCCTTTGAGTTGTGGTTTTGGAGAAAAGTATTGAACATAGCATGGACTGCCAAGAGAACAAACAAGTGTGTCTTAGAGAGGATGAAACTAAGTTGTTCCTTGCAGGCAAGAATTTTGAAGCTCTATCTGACATAGTTTAGGCATACTGCCAGGAGGGAAATCACTGGCGAGACCATCATGTTTGGAAGAATAGAGAGACAGCGCATGAGAGAAAGATTCTAGATGAGACTGATTGACTCAGTAACTGGGGTAATGGGAATAGGTGTATTGGAGACAATGAGATTGGATCAACAGAGGGTTGGGTTCAGAGCTATTGTCACTATGAGTCACAAGCATCTCAGCAGCTCACAACAACAACAACAACAACAACAACAACAGTGATGCAACCCAGAAGTGCAAGCAGAGTAATCTTTAGGGGCAAGGATGGAGATGTACTTTGAACATGTTGACAGAAGCAATCAATCCTTTGAAAAATGACCTGATAATGGGAAAGAAAAAGAAGATGGCCTGATGACTTGCTAAAGTGAATATAACAATATTTCTAGCATGGAGGAGAGCATGCGGATGACGTCGGATAAGGCAAGGTTCTGATGTGTGTTTCATGGTGTTGCTGTGAGTTGCAATTGACTCAACTGTACCTAAAAACAGCATAACAGAGATGCCTGAGACAATGTTGTTGTTTTTGTTAAGTGTGGTCGAGTCGAGTACAACTCATAGTGATGCTATACACAACAGATCTGAAAGTTATCCTGTCCTGTACCACCATCACAGTCTCTGGCACACTTGAGCCCATTGCTGCAGGTACTACGCTAGCCCACCTGGTTAAGAGTCTTCTTGTCTTTCACTGCCCCCCCCCACCTTTCCAAACATGACGTCTCTCTCCAAGGAGTAGCCTCTCCTAGCAACATGCCCAAAGAATGTAACGCTTGCCGAAGATCCAGCATTACAGCCTTCAATATGGATTGCATCACTCAGCATAGTGCTCTCCAGTCCCTTCCAAGTTAGGCAATAATTAACAAAATCATTGTTCTTGCATGCTGCATAGTATTCCATTGTGTGAATGTACCATAATTTCTCAATCCAATCATTTGTGGTTGGACTGTTTCCATGATCTTGTGATGGTGAATAATGCTGCTATGAACACTGGTGTACAAATCTCAATTTGTGCCTCAGTTTGTTTGACTTCCAATCTGGGTTCTGCCTGTAATACCTCAAATATCTGTGTTCCTCTATTATTCATAAGATTTTAGAGACTTGTTATATAAGAATGGATGGTAAATCCTTTTTTCTAGTCTGTCTATATCTGAGAGCTCTACTAAAACCTATCCACATGGATGAACCCTCTGGCCTTTGACAGACCAGTGGTATGGCTTTCAGCATAACAGCACCCACAAGTTACTTAATACAGCAAAGTGACAGACAAGTGTACTAATAAAAACAATGATAAACAAACAAGAATATAAGACAGTGAAGCTAGAGAGTAATTAGCAATTTGCATGCAGATCATTCCCTCAGTACAACAAAGTGACAGATAATTCTCACAGTTTAAAGAGGCTCCAATGTCACCGACCACCCGACTACGGTCGTGACAAGAAACTCAAGGGGTTTCTTG
>NW_006399793.1:13927288-13939495 GCF_000299155.1 Elephantulus edwardii | reverse complement strand
CGGACGACCCATTTTGTCACACAGGCGTCGTGGCCAGAGAGGACAGGGAGGCGGGTGTGGCACTCCAAGTCTGAATTCCAGGCACCAGTTCTAGGGCAAGGCTTTCTATCTCTGGGTTCTGGTGGAAAGTCCTTGTCTCTGAGCTTCTGGATCATCTTACTGTGGTTTAAGGTCTCTATTCTGACAGAAAAGCAGGTACATGAAAAACCATGGTGCAGGGCCCATCTAAAGCCAGTGGTGCTGGGACGGGCTGGGGCCCTGGTTGGGTGCTGGACCTTCCAGCTGACGTGCACAGCTGGCACAGCAGGACAAGGTCTGAGGTGTTGGTGATGGCTCAGCTGGATCTGGGATACTAGTGTTCCACACTAGGCCTAAGGGCCTAAAGCAGAGGAGGTGCTGAGAATGCCTCTTTACCTTGCTGATCATTGCTTACTCTAAGCCACGAGCACACCTGGCTGGTTCACGGCAAGTACATTTTTTAAAAGCATAAATGATGACTCAGTAACTTGGCTAATGGGCATAGGTGTGTCAGAGACGATAAGGTTGGCTCAGGATGTAGCAGGGTTCAGAGCTATGTTTCATGGGGTCACTATGAATAGCAAGCGACTTGAAGGCACATAACAACAACACTGATTACTGTGTATAAGAACTTCATCTATTGGACAAAAGAATTCAATTGACTATGCAAAGAGACATACTATGAGTAGCAAGCGACTCGACGGCACATAACAACAACAACAACAATAATGCAAAGAGACAGTGGAAAAGCTCAGTATCGTTAGGACAAGACCAGGGTTAACAAGTCCAGGGAAACATTGTCAATTGCTCGTACAGAAGTTGAAATTGAAGCAGAAGGAAATAAAACAAATTCACAAGAGCCAAAATTTGACTTTCAATATATCTTGTCTGATTTATTCTACCAGATAGTATCAAAAATAGTTTTCATACATTGATGATCACAGACCAGATGAGTTATGGAATGACATCAAAGACATATACATTAAGAAAGCAAAAGGCTATTAAAAAGATAAACTGAAAAAAAATACCAAAGTGGTTCTCAGAAGAGATTCTGAAATGTGCTCTAGAACGTAGAAAAACTAAAGCAAAAACAAGAAATTATGGAGTAAGAGAGCTGAATCAAAGCTTTCAAAAGACGGCTCAAGAAGACAAAACTATTATAATAAAATATGCAAATACTGGAGCTGGAGGAATACATTTAGCATTTCTCAACCTGAAAGGAGTGAAGAACAAATTCAAGTCTTAGATTGTAAAACTGAAGTATCTTTTGGGCAAAAGGAAGGAATATTCAACGTTATTGTAATAAAAATGCATTGACACTGAACCATTTCTGGAAAGGTTTGTATGATCTTTTTAAAAATTTTATTCTCTACTAGTTTATTTACACAATTCAAATACATTGTTTTCAAGAACTAATTCTTTCCATTTCCCTCACCGCCTCACCCGTCAAATTGTACAACCTGATGGTTAATTCCCCTCTCCTTTCCCCTACATATCCTCATCCATCTGCTTCCAATCTCTTCCATTCCTCTTGTATCCTTATACTCATTCTACAATAACGGTTTATATTAGTTTGTACGATCTCATACAAATACTATTAAAGGAAGAAGGCCAGGTGTCACTGAAGGCTATGTGTCACTGAAGGCATTGGCAAAAAATATGACTCCAGCAATTTATGGAATGCCAGTTGAGGTGTTTCAGCATGTAAATGAAGCCTGAATGTGCTCACTTGTCTATACAAGAAATTTGCAAGAACTCTCTGTTCATTTGGAAGAAACCCACGTTCATAATTTCCCTCATAGAAGGTTACCTACTAGAATGCATAAATTATCAAACAATATCATTAATTCCTCAACAAGGATCATAGAAATGGATCAAGAATCTCAGGAAGAAGATTTGGCAGAACTGCAACACTGGCTTTGAGAACGGCAGAGGAGAGGCCAGCTTTCAATCTGTTGTTCATAAGGTCACTGTAAGTCACAGGTGACTTGACTGTACCTAACAAGAACAACAGCATTAATGCCATATAATTTTTAATTTTTATACAAGAATAAATCATATAAAAATGAAAGAAACAAAAATAACACCATCTTATATTGTATAGGGTACTGTACTGTAGTTTCTTACCCAGTTTAAGACCAGTTTGGAAGCAGGAGTGGCATCCACTTCCTAAACCACATGCCTCTGGACAATCTATGAACCTGGAGAAATTACAATGGTTATAGAAAGACTTCAGGCTTTTGTTCATAGGGTCACTATGAGTCGTGCTCGATTCAACAGCAATCAACAGCAACAACAACAACTATAAGTCAGTCTCACAAACTGAGGGCTTCAAACAACAGAATTCATTCTCACTGGAGTATACAAGTAAAAATTAATCTGTCAATAAAGCTATGGTCTTTCTAAGCTAGTATAATCCTTCCTTTTCTTTCTCAAGCTTCTAGTAGTGGCTGTCTTTAGCAAACTTTGGCTTATGGATATACAACTCCAATATCTGTCTTTTCATATGAGCATCTTGCCATTGCCTGTGTCCCTTCTTATAAGGACAACAATCATATTGGATTAAGTGTCCCATCCCTATTTGACCTCATCTTAATGATTCACATCTGCAGTGACCCTATTTCCAGATAAGGTCACATTTTGATTTCTGCCAAAGGCCTGGTTTTTGGAGGACTCTGTTCAAACAGGTAGGAAACGCTGGTGGCATAAGTCCATAGAGAGCTGGACTGCTAACTTAAAGACTGCATCTCCCTAGCAATTTTAGTCTCCCCGTTCCATAGGAGAGAGGTTGGCCTACCTCCTCCCCTATAATTTACAGCCTCAGAAAATTTTCTAGAGGGTCAGCTATGAGTCGATTTCAACTGAATAGCAATGAGTTTTAGTATTGAGTCTGCCTCAGGCACATAATAGTTCAACTTTTGGGAGTAACAAGGGTCGCTCACTTTATACTAACTTTGCACCGAGAGAAGGGTGAAGCCCAAGGAAGTTAAAAGTGTGCTCACCTAGCATGCAGCAGGGGTGATCAACCTGAGGTCCACATCCAGGTCTGCTAACTCCAAAGTCCATGCTCTGCCTCCCATGATCTTGTGGTCTGCATTCCCTCCTGAAACCTTAAGTGCCTGATAAATGGTTCGGCAGTGACCACACGCATTTAAGTGACGAACGGCATGCAGTAAGATTGAACAACAAATTTTACCTGTTGCTGAGCTGCAAATTCCAAGCGAAGGTGAAATAGTGTTAATCTCTGTGTAATTATTTAACTTTCTGATCACCTGCATTTTGTCAGGCAAGACGGACTGCCCCCTTAACGATAATCAGCTAATAAATCTCCTGATTGTTACACTTTTATGCAGAGCTGTAATCGGAACAAATTGGTTGCTGACAGCTGCCGTAAATTGCCAAGAATGAGTACTGTCAGAGAACAAGTTGTTTTTATGAACATGCAGAAGTAAATCCCATGTCATGCAATTTTATTCAGTTGGAATTATTTGCCATCCAATACAGCAAGATTTATAATGTTATTTATTAGTGTGAAAACTGCTTGTTTATCTTTAAAGTGACATTGATTTGGGGGTACATAAATTTTAGGTTAGTGAATTGCTACCAACTCGATTTGTGCGTTGTTATCAGGGACTCGTCAATGGCCCAACCCATATCAACAACATGCTACAATGTGAGCTTGGGACAGAGCTTTATTTCACGATATTTTTCTTAGTGATCTGGTGTAAGAAAAATATCCACCCAGTTGGCAAGTTTGGGGTGAAGAATGAACATTTTCAAACTCTCCAGCCATAAAAGAATACATTTATGACTCTGTATTTAATGCTGATGAATGGAGAATGTGGGTATGCAGGTACTGGTGTATGGTCAGCTACACTGTGGCAATGAGGAAAGCATCTCTGATTTTAGATCTTAACCAAACTGATACTTCCAAAAGGTCAAAGGTGAATATATTTGAGCATTTTATACTGCAGATTCTATTATGCAACATTTCTTATCTGAAACACCAATACTATCAACATTCTTTTACTCTCTGCACAGTAATGCACCATCAGTCCAGAAAGATTTTTCATTTGAAAGACAGCTAGTCAGGAAACTTTGAATGGAGGGGTTTTTTTGTTTTTTTTTTAACTAAAGAATTATTTTTCAATATTTTTCCTAAGAATTGAGAATTTTATCAGCAAGAGTTGTTGTTGTTATGTGCCATCAGGTCGCTTGCAACTCATAGCGACCCTATGTACAAAAGTCCTAAACCCTGCTCTGTCCTGTGCCAATCACACTGTTTCTGACACACCCATCCCGATTACCCCAGTCACTGAGTCAATCCACCTCATAGAAGGCCTTCCCCTCCTGCTCTGTCCCTCCACCCTACCAAGCATGATGTCCCTCTCCAAGGACCAGTCCCTCCTTACAACATGTCCAAAGTATGTCAGACAAAGCTCCAGAATCCTTGCCTCCAAGGAGCAGCGTGATTTAACCCTCTCAAGGATGAATCTGTTTGCTTTCCTAGCAGACCATGGTATCCTCAATACTCTTTTCCAGCACCACAGCTCAAAGGTATCAATTAACCTTCTATCCTCCCTAGTCATTGTCCAACTCTCTGATGCTTAACAAGTGATTGCAAAGACCATGGCCTGTATCAGATGCACCTTAGTCTCCAGAGTGACACCATTGCTCTTCAGTACTTTGGGGAGATCCCTAGTAAGTGTCCTTGATTCATGCCTTGGTTCTTCATATACTCAACCTATTATGTTAAGATTTCAAGCCCTTTTCGTTCACACATTATCTTTAATTTTTGTCTGAAGAATTTTTTTTTTAGAAAATATGTATTCATTGCAGTTTTTCCTACGCTGTGGGCACTCTCCATGGACAGTTTCAATGTACTGTTATGTGTATATCAGTTTGCCTTTGAGGTTGAGAGTAGGGAATTTTACAAGTTTGTAGACTTACATGCAAATAAAACAATTGCCTCAAAGGCAGTTAAATAATGACAACTTTTGACAACAGAAAGTAATAATAGCATTCAGCAATATGGAATGTCAGAAATGGTGTAAAAACTTCTGTATAATCTTAAAACTTGACAAAAACTTTGGCTGTTACATTTTGATTTCTGAAAACTCCAGACATACCAAGGGGTTGTATATTCTACTCATTTTAAGATTTTATAATATTTATTATTAACTAGATTAAAATAATTATTCATATTCAAATTTCAAAAAGGCTCATCTAGTCTTAGATAAAATACTGTGCAAATCTACTTGTCAGTGTATATACATGATTCAGTGAAAGCAAGGTATGGTGACAAAGTCAACAGCCACATTTTGTAGCTCTTTTTTTTTTTTTCAAAGTAGTCCTCAGGTCGTAGATGAAAGGGCTGATCCATTAGCTACCTGTGTTCATGTATATATATAGCATATTGCAAGGTTTGGCTTTCTATCTGTTAAATAAAACAGTGAATACAAATAGTACTACTATTTTATTTCCTGAACCTCAGTGATATTACATGCATTTATGAATATACACCTGAGGGGACAGATTGCAAGCCTATTTCACCTGGGAAGAAATGCTGTTAGTCACCAACTCAAGGTGATGACAGAAGGAAAGATATGAGAGAGAGAAAAAAAATGCTAATAATGGAAAGAGTTTTCTTGGTGATCACTGACAGGGGAAGGTCTCTAAGAGGCAAAACAAAGATAAACTTGTTATGTATTCTTTTCAGAGAGTTAAGTGACTCAAATACATTTCAATTTATTTTGTTTTTAATGGCTAGGATCCTAGAATTACTAGCTTTACTTCTGAATTTAGGAAGCTTCGGTTGTCCAGCTGTAAAAACTTACACTGTAATCCCAAAGGCAAGGGGTTCTAATCCACCAGTCACTCAATGAAAGAAAGGTGGGCAGTCTCCTTCTGTCTTTTTAACTACCCCTGAAAACCTGCTGGAAGCTCAGCTATGAGTCAGTTCTGACTCAACAACATAACAACTATGGAATTTAGAAAATGGGATTCATGTTCTAGTCATTCCTAAAATCCACTAAGACTTAATTTCCCCATTTATAGCTTTTAGAATGCACTCCAGAGTTAATTTTTAGAGTTCTAGTCTCTGGTGGCCTAGTGGTAAGAAGTTGCACTACAATTCCAAAGGTTAACCGTTCGAAATGTCCAGCTAATCTCCTACCATGAGATTAAATGCCTCTGAAAACCCATTGGAGGATCAGCTATGAGTCAGTTCCAAATCAATGGTACTCAACAACAACAAAAATATTCATTTATTTATTGTTGTTTAGTACAGATAGAAACTAAAATTTTTCCCAATTTATTTGGTAATAAAAGAGGACGCTATATTTACACAGCTCTTTTAACATTTGAAGTACTTTTAACTCTTATTTCTGTGTTCTCATAACTCTGTGCCATGAAGAAGACAGTTTTATAATTTATTTTTCTTATTAACCGAGATCAGTTGATGCACAGAGGGCTCATGTGACTGATAGCTGAGAGGAAAGAAGTTGCACTGCCAACCTAAAGGCATGCAGCTGGAATCCACTAGCTGCTCTGTAGTGAAAGGTGGGCAATATCCTACAGTGCAATTGATTGCCTCTGAAAGCCTACCGGAGGGTCAGCTATGAGTCAGTTCCAACTCAATATTATATAAAAATAACAACATGAAAGATTGAGGGCTCTGGTGCCCTAGTGGGTAAGGAGTTGTGCTGCCACCTCAAAGGTTTGGGTACCTGAACTGCTCCATAGGTAATGGATGGGACGTTCAATATGGACTGGATCCCAACCTCAAGAAAATAAATATTCTCGCCAGCGGACCTCATCAGTATCATGATAGATAGAGAAAAGATTAACATTGTCAACGTCATCTTACTTGGGTCCACAGTCAACACATTTGGTGCCAGCTGTAAGGAGATTAGGAGACAGACATATTGCGTTTGAAAAGTTTGCAGTTAGTGACCTCTCCAAATGACTGAAGAGCACTGATATCAATTGGAAAACTATAGTGGGACTGATTCTAATCACTTACTGTTCTCTGAGAACTGGACAATGAATGAGCAGCAGAATTGACTTTAAGTTGTGGTGTTGGACAAGAGTACTGAATATCCCATCAATTGCCAGAAGAACAAACAAATACGTCTTGGAGAAAGTAAAGCCAGAGTGCTCCTTGGAGGCAAAGAGGACAAGCTGCATCGCACATAATTTGGGCATGTTTTCTAGAGAGGCTCTTCCTTGAAGAGGGACATCATGCTTTGAAAGGTGAAGGGTCAGCCAAGGAGAGGAAGACTGTCAACCAGTTGGATCGACACAGTGACTTTTGTAATTAGCTCAGGTATGTCAGATTATTCAGAAACAACTGGAATAGTATATTGACAGAAAACTATCAAAAATACAAGCTGGGTTTAGAAGAGGTAGTGGCACTAGGGACGTTATTGCCTATGTCAGATGGATCTCGGCAGAAAGCGGAGAGTAACAAAAGAATGTCTAACTACTAACCCTCTGCTTGGCAACCAAGTACTCAGCCAGTGCACCACCCAGGCAGTTGTCCTTTTGCTTGATGTTCAAAACACCACAGTTTCCTTACCATTAAGGAATTTTATGCTGAGAAAGATAATTGCATTATGAAAGAAAGACAATTAATTATGATGAATAAAAAGTAGCCAAATAAAAATAAATAGCTGTATTATTTCAGGCAAAGAGAGTGCCATGTCTAACTACAAAGAAAACAGGTGATACCCAGCATGGATGGTGGGGAATTACAAACTGTCTGGAATGACTTAAGCCTTAAGTGAGAGTCAGGAAGTGAAAGGCAAACTGATGACAGCTCATGAAGGGCACTACTGCCTTGAAAAGGGTATCTACACAGGTTGCAGGATCCAGGTCAGGCTGTGTCTTAGATGGCCATATGAGGGTGTTGAACTTTATCTGTGGGTTTTGCCTACTGCCAGGTTCTGTAGGAGATAGAGCTTCAGACAGTGATTAAGTGTTGATGGTTTGATAAGGAATAGTAATTTTATGTATTCAGAGTAAGGGGAAATGGACTGAGTCAGGGAAAACTAGAAAGGTGAAGTAATGTGTACTAGGCTGTCACATTTTCTGAGTGACCACCAGAGAAAGACATACGGTATTCAGCAGGTGTATACACTTGGCCAAGTGTCGACCAGCAATGTGGGCAGAAACCATACTCAGAGGAAAAGGGAAAGTGTTTGAGAAAGAATAAGCCACTATCCTGGTCCATTGATCAAAGTTCACCTCACAAGAAGACAACCTTGCCCTGTATTGCTCAGCTTCTTTGGCAATTACTCAGGGAGCCAGACCTCACACTACACAAGTGCAGAAATATCAGAGACTTGACACACAGCACTTGGAGACCAAGATTCACAGTGACAGCCAAGATGATTGTCCAGGCCAGTTGAACAAGTGAACTTAGGATGTAAGGAGATGTACCACGAGAACCCCAGCACAGACAATTGGTAATGGTGGTAGGATGAGAAGGTTCTGGAAAGCACAAAGCAGCAGCAGAGGTGAAGCACACGCCAAGGCTCCCAGAGAACAAACTCCAGGAGAAACAGAAGAGGCACATAACACAGGTTAAGAACATTTCTTAACCTTTATGTGGAATCCCTACAGAAAACAAATATGGGAACAGCTCCTTGAATTCAAGAAGAGTCTAAACCCTCTTCATTCACATTCCCTCACCATGAAACCTTGAGGTGCAATTCAGTGGTCTTCAGAGCACAGTTTAAAAGGAATTCAAGTATCTATTTCTTCTAGCACCTACATTCACCCTGTTTTTTTCTTGTTTTACTTTGGTAATTGGGAGAATATGAAGGTGTTGTAATAGTGGCTAAGACTAGAGTGCTTAAACTCTATTATTCCCTCTGGTAACCTTGTGGCAAGAAGCTCCACTGCAATCCCTAAAACATGTGGCTCGAATCCACCAGCTGCTCTGCCAGAGAAAGATATGCAGTCTCCTCCCACGCAATTAACTGCTTCTGGAAACCCTCCAGAGTGTCAGCTATTGGTCGGTTCCTACTCTATGGCACACAACAACAATAGTATATATTAGTGAAGCAACTGCTGAGTGTGTTTGAATACTAACCAAACATTTAATGGTTAGAATCCACCCAAGAATACCTCAGAAGAGACTTTGCAAATCACTTGCAAAGCACCAGTCATTGAATTCTACTCTGACACACAGGGTCAGAACTGACTTGACAGCAACTGGTGGAGGTGATAAAACTGTAGTGGTTTCAAAATCTAAGTTGGTATCTAGACCCACATTGTTGTTGTTATGTACCATTGAGTCACTTGCAGCTCATAGTGACCCAATGTACAACAGTTCTGAACCCTGCTCTATCCTGTGTCAATCTCACTGTCTCCAACACACCTACCTCCATTATCTCAGTCACTGAGTCAGTCCATCTCTTCCAAAGTCTTCCTCTCTTGCTCTGTCAATCCATGCTTCCAAGCATAATGTCCTTCTCTAAAGACAGGTTCCTCCTGGTAGCTTGCCCAAAATGAGACAGAGCTTCAAAATCCTTACCTCGAAGGAGCAGACTGTTTAGACTCTTAAATTCTTTCATTTGGAAGAGTGGATTAAACCAAGAAGCTAGAACATACAGTGAGCATGTTGTATATCTCCACAGTATCATCATGCAGATTGTTATCTATTCTATGGCCCATCATTCTGCTTATGAGATAGAAAGAATCTCATCATTATGCCTGATGATATAGAAGGAATTTTCCTTGAATATTTTATAGTTTATCTTGTAGTCATGTTTAGGAAATATGCTGAGACAGACATTATTTTATGGGGTTCTGAGAGTTCCTAAGGAGCTTTCATGGCACAATAGTTTAACACTTGACAGCTAACTGGAAAGGCTGGCATTTTTAACCCAACCACTGGCTCCGTAGGAGAAGAACTGGCAATCTGATCCTGTAAAGATTGCAACAGATCTACTCTGTTACATGACATCCCTGACAGTCAAAATGGGTTTATTGGCATGTTACAGCAATAATAGGGGCTCAGCTGGTGCAGACAACTGCCAGTTGAAAAGGTTAAGAGTTTGGATCTATCCAAAGGCACTTGGAAAACAGGCCTTGTGATCTGCTTCTGAAAAGTCACCCTGGGAACCCTCTGTACAGTTCTATACTGCAAGCACAGGGTTATTATGAGTTGACATAAAAACTTGGATAAATAACAAGTGTCACTATCAGAAGACGTGAAATTTGTGTTTTACTTAACATACTCAATGCTTAAAACAGATCAGTGTCTCATAAATTAGCTATACAGAAGAGCTGGAGGAATTCAGAGTTGATAGCTAACCATGGCAGATCTAGAGAAATTCAGTAGACAATCTATTTCATCTCAGGCTTCTATTACATTATTTTGTTTTGGGGTTTCCTCCAGCTTGGCATCATGAAAATATTCTTTGAAGAAAAATATTTTATTTCCTATATCTCCGGTGCTCTAATGGCAACAAGCTGTGCTTCAATCCCAAAGGCATATGGTTCCTGACCACCAGCTGCTCCGTGTGAAAAGGTTGGGCAGTCTCCTCCCATGTGATTAACTGCCTCTAAAAACCCACCAGAGGGTCAGCTATGGTTCCGTTCTGACTCAGTGGTTTACAACAACATAAGCTAAACTTCTTTTCTAAATGTTTTACTTTGTAGGATTGCACAAGAAAAAGGTAACAAGTGCAATATGGAGAGAGATACGACAAGTCATAGAATTGGGGAAATTTTATAATTTGACATTCACCTACTTCAAGTACTTCATATTACAGAAGTTCTTGTTGTTGTTGTTGTTATGTGTCATCTAGTAGCCTAAGACTCATGGTGATCCTATATACAACAACCCTAAACCCTGCTCTATCCTTTGCCAATCTGTTTCCAACACACCTATCCCCATTACCTCAGTGACTGAATCAATCCATTTTCTCTAGGGTCTTCCTCTCCTGCGCTGTCCCTCCCCCCTCCCAAGCATGATGTCCCTCTCCAAGGACAGATCCCACCTTGCAACATGCCCAAAGTGTGTCAGACGAAGTTTCAGAATCCTTGCCCTCAAGGAGCAGCCTGGCTTCACCCTCTCCAGGACAAACTTATTTGTTCTCCTAGCAGTCCATTGTATATTCAGTACTCCTCTCCTGCACCACAGCTCAAAGGCATCAATTCTCCTTCTATCATCCCTAATCATTGTCCAGCTCTCTGATGCATAGCAAGTAATTGCAAAGACCATGGCCTGTATCAGGTGCACTTTAGTCTCCAGACTGACATTGTTGCTCTTCAGGACTTTGGGGAGGTCTCTGACAACAGATTTTCCCAATGCAATTTCTCTTAATTTCCTGGCTGCTGGTACCAAGATCATTGAGTATAGAGCCAAGCAAACTGAAACTGTCAACAAGCTCAATCTCTTCATCATCCACCATGATGTTACTAATTGGCCCAGTGATGAGAATCTTTGTTTTCTTGATGTTGAGGTTCAATCCACGTTGAAGGCTGCAGTCCTTGACCTTCTGCAGCAAGTGAATCAGCCATCAAAAGTTTCAGTAAGCAGGGTTGTGTCATCTGCATAACGCAGATTCTTCATGAGTCTACCTCCAATCTTGAAGCCACACTTCTCATAGAGCCCAGCATCCCAGATAATCTGTTCCACATATAAATTGAAAAGATATGGAGATAGGACACATCCTTGATGCACACTTTTCCCAGTTTTGAACCATGCAATATTTCCTTGCTCTGTTCTTACGACTACCTCCTGGTCCAAGTATAGGTTTCACATAAGTACAATCAAGTGTTCTAGAATTCCCATTTTTCTCAGAGTCAGCCACAGTTTGTTGTGATCCACACAGTCAAATGCCTTTGCACAGTCAATGAAACACAGATAGACATTCCTCTGGTACTCTCTTCTTCCAACCAAGATCCATCTGAGATAAGCTATAATATCCCTGGTGCCACAGCCTCTTCTAAATCCAGCCAGCACTTTTGGCAATTCTCTGTTGATGTGCTGCTTCAGTCATTTTTAGATAATCTTCAGCAAAATCTTGCTCGCATGTGATATCAATTATAATGTTTGATAATTTCCACACTCTGTCGAATCACCTTTCTTTGGAATGGGAACTAATATAGATCTCTTCCAGTCAGTATGCCAGGTGGTTGTCCTCCAGATTTCTTGGCACAACTTGGTGAGCA
>NW_006399793.1:13898433-13922768 GCF_000299155.1 Elephantulus edwardii | reverse complement strand
TAGACAACATATTGATGGATTTTGTTTTTTTATCCAATCTGCTACTCTCTTTCTCTTCAGTGGTGCGTTTAAACCATTCATGTTCAGTGTGACTATTGAAAGGTTAGGTTTTATTGCTATCATTGGAATCTTCTGTTCAACTCTTCAATATTTTTATTTATTCCGTTTGATTTGGCTTCTTGGCACACCAGTGCAATATTTAGAGTTTCTTCTGACATCCATCTTGGTCTTTTCTTCCTCCTTTATCTTTGTAATTACCTTTTGCATTCTTCCAGTATGATATTCTTTATATCTTCCCACAGCTCATCTGGTCTTCTCATTAATGTCCAAGGCTTCAAACCTGTTCCTGAGATGGTTTTGAAATTCAGATGGGATAGACTCAAGGTCAAATTTTGGTTCCTGTGGACTTGATTTAATCTTCCTCAGCTTCAGCTTGAACTTGCTTATGAGTAATTGGTGATTTGTTCCACAATCAACACCTGGCCTAGTTTTCACAGCTGATATTGAGCTTCTCCAGCGGTTCCTTCCACAGATGTAGTCGATCTGATTCCTATGCATACCATCAGGTGAAATCCACGTGTATAACCTGCATTTGTGGTTTTTTATAGCATGTATTTCAATGACTAAGTCATTGATTGTGTAAAATTCTATCATCCTATCTCCAGCTTCATTTCTGTCACCAAGTCCATGTTTCCCAACTGCTGATCCTTCTTCTCTTTTCCCAACTTTTGCATTCCTGTCACACATTAATGCATCTTGACTGCATGAAAACTCAAGCATAAAAACTATCTTGAAAAAGATCATATAGCTAATAGTTAAAGATGGAATCAGAGCCAACGAACCTGAATCTCAGTCCAGGACTCTTGCCCCTCTATCAGTTGCAGACATGTTGTTGGAGTTCATGAATCAGTTTGAATACATTTTAAATTTGCATTTTTATTTCAATAACAACATAAAACATTTTCTTTCCTCTCTCTCTGAACCATCTGCAACCTAATATGTACTTCCATATTTTTTTTTTATCCAAACAGCATGGACTGTTTCCTTGGTTAAGGCTTAGTGATAGTTGTTATTATTATGGGCTGTTAAGTTTGCTACGACTCATAGTGACACTAAGAACAACATGTCTGAACTTTGTCCTATCCTGTGCCATCCTCACAATCTCTGATATGCTTGAGTCCATTTCTACATTAGCTGTGTCCATTCATCCTACTGAGAGTCTTCCCCTCTTTCTCGAACCTTCTACCTTAGTAGCAAGGGACAGAAATACAAGTGAATCTGCCCCACAGCAATTAGCCCTGTATTCTCATTGCAATCGATTGCCTTACAAAGATATTGTATTTGTACATAAGATCATTACAAAGGCTAAAGAAGAAGAAAAGACCAAGATGGATGTCAGATGAGACTCTGAGTATTGCATTAGAGCGCTGAGAAGCCAAAGCTAAAGGAAGAAATCAAGAAATCGAAGAGCTGAACAGAAAATTTCAAAAGGCAGCTCAGGACGACAAAGCAAGATACTATAATGAAATGTGCAGAGAGCTGGAGTCAGAAAATCACAAGGGCCGGGCTCGCTCAGCGTTTCTTAAGCTGAAGGAGTTGAAAAATAAATTCAAGCCACGGGTGGCAATACTTAAAGATAGTTTGCGTAGAATGTTGAATGAACTAGAAAGTATCAAAAGAAGATGGAAGGAGTACACAGAGTCACTGTATCAGAAGGAATTGGTTGACACAGAGGAATTGCATGAAATAACATATGAGCAAGAGCCTATGGTGATGGACGAAGTTCAAGTTGCTATGAAGGAATTGGCAAAAACCAAGGCTCCAGGAGTTGATGGCATACCAATTGATTTATTTCAACAAACAGACCCTGCCCTGGATGTGCTCACTAAGCTGTGCCAGGAAATCTGGAGGACAGCCAGCTGGCCAACTGACTGGAAGAGATCGTTATTTGTTCCCCTTCCAAAGAAAGGTGATCCAACAGAGTGTGGAAATTATCGAACAATATGACATGCAAGGAAGATTCTGCTGAAAATTATCCAAAAACGTTTGGAACAATGTGTCAACAGACAACTGCCAGGCTGGATTTAGAAGAGGTCGTGGTACTAGGGATATTATAGCTAATGTTAGATGGATCTTGGCAGAAAGCAGAGAATACCAAAAGAATGTCTATCTGTGCTTCATTGGTTATGCAGAGGCTTTTGACTGTGTGGATCACAACAAGCTATGGCTGACTCTGAGAAGATTGGGAATCCCAGAACAGTTGATTGTGCTAATGCGAAACCTATACTTGGACCAAGGGGCAGTCGTCAGAACAGAGCAGGGACACACTGGATGGTTCAAAATCAAGAAAGAGGTCTGTTAGGGATGTGTTTTGTCTCCACACCTTTTCAATCTATATGCAGAACAGATCATCTGAGACGCTGGGCTGTATGAGGAGGAATGTGGCATCAGGATTGGTGGAAGAATCGTCAATAACCTGCGTTATGCAGATGACACAACCCTACTTGCTGAAACTGAGCAGGACCTAAAGCACTTGCTGCAAAAGGTCAAGGACTGCAGCCTTCAATATGGACTGAAGCTCAATATCAAGAAAACAAAGATTCTCACCACTGGGCCAATTGGCAGCATCAGTATGGATGGTGAAGAGACTGAGATAGTTAACAGTTTTAGTTTACTTGGCTCCACAGTCAACACTCTTGGTAACAGCAGCCAGGAAATCAGGAGACAAATTGCATTGGGAAAGTCAGCTGTGAGGGACCTCTCAAGAGTACTGAAGTGCAATGACGTCAGGCTGGAGACTAAGGTGCGCCTGATCCAGGCTATAGTCTTTACAATTACATGCTATGCATCAGAGAGTTGGACAGTGAATAGGGATGATAGGAAGAGAATTGATGCCTTTGAGCTGTGGTGCTGGAGAAGAGTGTTGAATATACCATGGACTGCTAGGAGAACAAACAGGTGTGTCCTGGAGAGAGTGAAGCCAGAATGTTGAGTCAAGGATTCTGAAGCTTCGTCTGACATACTTTGGGCATGTTGCAAGGAGGGCCTGGTCCTTGGAGTGGAACATCATGTTTGGGAGAGTGGAAGGATGACGCAAGAGAGGAAGACCCTCGATGAGATGGACCGATTCTGGGAGTGGAATGGTGGGAATGAATGTGTTTGAGACAGCAAGGTTGGCACAGGATAGAACAGCATTTAGGGCTCTTGTACATAGTGTCGCTATGAGTCGCAAATGAATCGATGGCACATAACAACAACATATTAAGTTTACATTGTTCAAAAGAAACAAGAAGGTAGCAAACACTCTTCCTCCACCCAGCTTCAGCAGTAATTTGGTTTACTCTGATGCCCATTTAATGCAAATATCAGTGATAGTAATGTTGTAATCCTAACTTTATCCTCAAATTAACATGACAATTTAGCTTAGTTCTCAGATAACACTAATTTAAAATGGCATCTGAAGATTATTGGTGAACAGCATTTTTATATAAATGTGGTATTTATCTAAACTCAACTAGCGAAGTGTTTGGAAGTCATCAATATTCTTTTATGCTATGTATTTGTACAAATAATTGTCTACAATAGAACTGTTAAAGCATTAAATATAGTACAGGAGATGAGACATATCTTTCTACTGTAACATCTGACATTAGAAATTTAGCTTTGGCAGAAAAATATGATCCTCCTTATAGTTTTATAGCATACTTTGGGTTTTATTAGATTCTTCGTTTTAAAATTTTCTCAGTTTAAACATTTTGTAATAGCTTTAATAAATGCTTCTTATTGGTGTCAAGTGGGAACCGACTCATAGCTGATCCCGCAGTGGGTTTTCCGAGGCTATGAATTGCAGAGGAGGAGATTGCCTGTCTTTCTTCCACAGAGCACCTGGTGAATTTGAACTCCTTACCACTAATGCTTTTCAAATCTATGCAAATTAGGCAAATATTAATGAGCTCTAGCTTTCTCCCTAATATTTTAATCTAGATCTTAAATTCCAAAGTAGTAAATTGGGGTTACTGTTCTGGTGACAACTGTATATCTCCATTAAATCATATCACTTTCTGGCCCTCAATTTTGAAGTAAATTAAGAGATTGCTGGCATCGCAAAGCCTTAAGCCTGTTGGTACCAGGTGCAGTAATTAAGTGAAGTAGGCCATCTGTAAATAATAGGGAATATTAGGGACAGTAACTCCAAAGACATCAACCATGTCTAAGATTACTTAAATTCCAAATTCTTTTTAGCAGTGCAAGGATAAAAAATAAATCTGTGGGCCAGATTCCATCTGAAAGTTGCTAGTTTGCAATTCTTGCACCAGAAAATCTTTAAAGCAGCTCCCCAAGGTCTAAAGCATTAAACGCAGTGCTTCCAATGTTAATGTAATTAATGTAAGTCTAACATCTGTATGACCAGCAAAAAAGTGAAAACAGATATTGAAGAATCTCTCTAGAATGTTTCCAGTGTTATTTATTTAGTGTTTCTAAAGTGGTTCTGCATCTTAAAAAGAGAGAGAGAAAGAGAAAGGCAAGCAAAGGACTAGGAAGTTCATGATCAAAGTGAATGAAAGGCCATACTTAACTGAAAGTGCCACCTGAAATTGGACCCCTTTCACTTCTCTAATATTGTGTGCCCAAACCAAGCCAAAGAGTCACTCAGCCTTCCACAAACAAGTTCAGCTCTGTGCCTGGGAAGATCTGCGTGTGGAAAATAATTCCATGTTTTCCCTTAAAATGTTACTAGGGAATACTTTTGATTGGTTGTGTTTCACCAATGTATTTTTACCCTCAGTGTGTTCCAGGCATTAATTACTGAGAAGAATTTCTTAATTCCAGCTAAAATGACAATATTCAATAAGGCATTTGATAGGTTTTATCATTTAGAATTTGCACTCAGAGCCTTCCAGGTGGATCCAGTTCATGGCTAACCATTGCCCCATCTCCACCCCTGGCAGTTTTCACAGGCTGTAAATCACATGGGAAGAGAGTGCTCATTTTCTCCTGCAAAGGTGCTGGGGAATTCAGACTGCTTCAGAGGTGCTTAGCAGTGCAAACCCCCTATCAACCACATCACTAGAATTTAGTTGTTTTTATTGTGTATTATAGAGTCAGAATCAACTCATAACTGACTTTCTGGTGGGTTTTCAGAAGCTGTAAATTACACAGCAGAAAATCATTCTTTTTGCCTCAGAGCCACTGGTGGATTCGAACCACATGCCTTCACGTTGGCGTTGCAACTCCTTACCACCAGGTCACCACTGGAATTTATAGGGAGAGGGTAATTGATATTTTGCAATGTTATGTTGTTGTTGATTGCCATCGAGTTTAACATGACTCATAGCAACCCTATGAACAAAAGGCCTGAAACCTTTTTCTATAGCTATCATTGTTTCTCAAAATTAACAGTTTCTAGAGGCATGTTGTTTAGGAAGTGGATGTCACTGATGCTTCCAAAACTGCTTTAAACTGAGAGCTCCACCAAACGCTGTCCATCATGGGTAACCCTTATGGCATTTGACACCCCAATGGCACAAGGTTCACCATCACAGCAACCCCAAGTTACCTCAGTACAGCGTATTGACAGAAGAGTGCTGGACCACTTAGATGAATGTTCCACCAAAATATAACAATTGACTTTTAAATACAAAGGTCTTCCCCAAGATCTTTTTTACTCTGAACAAGAGGCTTAAATAAACAACAACCAATATAGTATGTTGCTGTTATGTATCACTGATGGGTAGTATATTAGCAGAAAGAATGTGAGTAATTTATATACATTCTAATACAAGGGAGATGTTTTTTGGATATCATGCTTGGAAAGGTGGAAGGATGGCAAAAGAGAAGAAAATACGCGACGAGTTGGATTGACCCAGTAATGCACCAAGGACTTGAGAGTATCAGATATTGTGAGGATGGCATTTAATAGGACTCATGTCAGCTCTGTTATTCATAGGGTTGCACGAGTCCTACTCTACTCAAGTGCACCTAACAACAACAACAAGTACTGAGTTGACATTGTTAACAATTTCACCTTGGTACATTCCACAATCAACACTTTTGGCATCAGCAGTCTAGAAATCAAACAATGAACTACGCTAGGAAAATAGGCTGTCAGGACTTCCAGACTGCTGAAGAGTTAACAATGTCAATCTAGAGACGAAGGTGCCCCTGATCCAGGCAATGGTCTTTGCAATTACTTGCTATGCGTCAGAGAGCTAGACAATGACTAAGGATGATAGAAGAAGAATCACTGCCTTTGAGTTTGGTACTGGGAAGAGTATTGAACATACCATGAACTGTGAAGAGAACTAATAGGTATGTCTTAAAAGAGAGTGAAAGTTGTTTTTTGGAGGCAAGAATTTTGAGGCTCCATCTCACATACTTTGTGCATGTCACCAGAAGGGACCGGTCCTGGGAGAAGGACATCATGCTTGGAAGGGAGGAGAGGCAACATAGAGGAGGACCCCAGATAACATGGATTGACATAGTAACTGGGAAGTGTGTTAAAGAGGGTGACATTGGTTCAACACAGAGCAGGGTTCAAAGCTATTGTGTGTAGCGTCACTATGACTCATAGTCTACTTGATGGCACAAAATGACACTATGACAGAGAAGAGCTGCCCCATAGAGATTCCCAAGCTAATCTTTATGAGAGCCAATTTCCAGATTGCTTTCTCCTACAAAGATGCTGGGTGCGTTCAAATTGTCAACTCTTTAAACAGCCATGTGCTTGACCGTTGCACCACAAGGACTCCTTTCCCCAGATTTTGTATAGCCTCTGATTGCTTCTGCCAATAACTAGAGTGCTTTTCCTTTCTTAAATCTGATTCTTCTTCTTACTATTTGCTTCTTGTCCCAGGTAATACGCATGTTAGCTATGAGACAAAAATAAAGAAAATGTTGAACTATGGTTCAACTTCTGAAAGTCACAAATGCTAGAAAAGTAAGTGGCTGAGCCCAATTCTGAGCTCTGAGGTTTTGTTCAAAGGAGTTTAACTAAAAGCAAAACAAAAGACAATAAGTAGACAAGGTGAGAAAAAAGAAACACAAGAATCTCATGGGTACCCACCTCATTTATGATGTTACTACACCCATTCATCGAATCAACTATTTCCTATTTTAAATATATTTTACCTGTGCCTGCCACCTTTCTCTCAGTTTACTGGCCTTGCAGTCACCACATTATCTTTTGAAATTAATTGGCATTTTTAGGAAAAGAGTTTGCAAGGTGATCAGTTCCAAGAGTGGAAGGTAGCTAGCTATTATTAAACCACTGTTAGGATAAATACAGTATATAACACTTGAAACTTATAGTTTTGGGGTATTTATTTCTGACTTAGATTTATGCAGTGTACTATGAAGGTGGCCTAGGGACAAGAGGCCACATTGCCAGCCAATTCAAAGGCACATGGTTCAAGTCCACCAGCTGCTCTGTGGGAGAAAGATGGGCAATTGACTCCCATGTGATTTACTGCCTCTCTGAAACTGTCGGAGGGTCAGATATAGATTGGTTCTGACTCAGCTGTACACATCAACAACATGTACACAGTACATACTAAAGGAGCTCTAGTGGTCTAGTAGGTAAGGAGTTGTGCCGTCAACCCAAAGGCAGGCAGTTCAAATCCACCAGCTGCTCTGTGGGTGAGGTCAGTCTGATGCCATTTACTGCCTCTGAATGCGTGCTAGAGGGTCAGCTATGAGTTGATTCCAACATGACAGTACATAACAACAACAAATATTAGTAACATAATTGTTGTTGTTGATTGCCTTCAAGTCGAGCACAACTCATAGCAACCCTATGAACAAAAGGCCTGGAGCCCCTCTACAATTATCAACATTTATCCAAGTTCATAGAGTTTCCGGAGGCTTGTTGTTTAGGAACTGGATGCCACTACTGCTTCCAAATAACGTAGTATAACATTAAAATATTGAACTTCTGATATCATCAGAGTACATACTCTTATTTGCTGTTTCACAACACCCATAAATGAGTGGAAAGCACTGATTGTTGTAAAATTGGCACAAGCAAAATCCAAATTCTCAATAGTTTGCTTTCACTAGACAGTTCACATCAGTCTTTCTGTAAGCAAAACCTCACTGACCTAATTCCATAGGCCACCTAGGGTCCTCACTGCTTTATGAATATGGTAAGTAACAGCAGGTAGTAATCAAATCAGACAAGCACATTTTTTGATATCTTGCAGGAAATAAGCAATTATAACACTAAAATAACCAGAGTCTGAACTTATTGAAGAGCAGTCCATTGACATGAAAAGCATATTCTGCCAGTGGTAGAAATCGTATTTCTTTTGATTTATTTTCCATGTTGCTCTGAAAAGCCAGCGCTTCTACTGTTTGATGCAGTGAAGAAAGCCACTTGCTAATGCAAAACATTTGTTTCCAGGTGCCAGGTTGACCTGTCGGCCCTCAGTAGGGAACAGACACACAAGTTGGAGTTGCAGCTGGAAGAGGGTGAGGGACACCTGGTGCTGCTGGTCACGCTGACAGCTTCGGCCACAGTCAGTATCTCTGACCTCTCTGTCAACTCCCTGGAGGACCAGAAAGAGCGCGAGGCGATATTAAAGAGATATGTACGTATGTAGCCCTCCTTCCTCAGGGTCACAGGTGACTTGACGGGGGTGTAAATAATTTACCTGGAGTGACAGAATTACCTGGACAGTTGTCTGAAGAAAAGGCTGACAGAGGCAGAAAGTTGGGAAATGCAAATACCATGCAGACCTTTGCAGAGACCCTCCACTTAGCTGCCAAGGGTTAGAGAGTTCCAGGTCCCCGAGGTCTGTGTGAGAGCTGGGTCTAGAATTCTCAGATTCTGCCCAGAGGTTTTTACAAGCAAACTGATCACACGGGGAAGTTTCTCATAAAGAGAGTCAAGTGTTGGGCCTTTCTACAACACCATTTTAAAAATAATTTCCTTAACTCTTTGTAGTTGCACATCATTTTTCCTCCCAGGTTTGAAATGAAGTAAATGGCACAAGAGTAGTGAATAGAAAGTGTTCACAGAATGGATTTTTTTTTCCCGATTGCTTGGGATAGTCTCCCTTTGTATCTTTGATGTTTTTTTAGTTGAACATCAAATACAATGAAAAGGAAACGTCCTTACCTTTGGATGAAATGGTACGTGACAAAGTATAAGAGTGGATGGATCATTAAAAGATTCCCTTCCTCTCATTTCACCAAACCAAAATGTTCCCCACCAAATCTACCAAATCTGCTCACACAATGCCTTTTCCACCTTGTAGTTTTCTTGAATCAACAGGCAGGGGAGCTCTTACTCCACCATTCTCTGTCACGGAAGCCTCAAAAAAAGCAAAGGCCTCAGTACTCATGAAGCTGGAGAAAAAGCTTTTCCACTTAAAATTACAAAGCTTGTATTGTACCATGCTGCCAGGTGTTTAGAAGGCTCCCCTAGACACCGGGCCATGAAACCAGCCTCTGACTAACAAAGAACTGCTTAATTTTATTTTATTTTTTTTAAGATTTTTGAAATATTCCTATTTGCTGACTGACATCTTTTCAATAACTGAATTTAATAAAGATGTACCTTATCGGGCTGTGCAGATAACATGAAGTGGTGGTACTAATGCTCTACAATATTCTTCAAACAGATTAGCAGGATGTGCGCTTCAGCAAATTTATTCTGGCTATCTCCCCTGAATCAGCTGTCCGCTAATGCTTGTACAACTCATCTGCCAATGGTGTTATCATAAACAGTTTAATAGAGGTGACTTAGCCAGGCTAAAGAGTGTGTATTTTTAAACCAACTAAGTAGCTAAGGAAGAGATGGCACCTTAGAGTATATAATTGCAATTATGAAAATTCTTTTACATTTTGGTGCCCACCAAAACATATTATCATGCTGCCAGAGTGATCTTCTTGAATAAAAAAAAAAGTTTAAAGACATTAATTGGTGTATGAGGGTAAAGATTCTGCTAGGTATCACAATACTCTATTTCCCAGATTAATATTCTGATACTATCCCATATACTGCTGAGTCGGTAATTGAGAATAATCCAGTTCTTATTGATTTTTTTTTCTGGATGGATTTATTTAAATCATTTCCATTCCAAGTTGAATTTTTTTTTTTGTTTCTCTATATCTTTACAAATGTTATTATGACAATGAAATATAAAACATATTAATTCCTCAGCTTATCTGATCAACACATTAAAAATTAAATATGAATAAATAAAGAAATTGAACTTTGACTTTCAGACATAGGCCTCTAAGTCTCTCCATAGAGATGTATGTTACTTAGAAGCTACAATGCGCAGCGTAGCATATAGATTATAACATCTCACAGCTAAACAGGGACAAAGACCTATATATCTTGGGGTTTCAATGTGTTTGCTTTCTGTAATTCAGATTACAGATTATAGAAACATGAATGAGTGCAGTATTGTGTCTTCTTCTTTTAGAGAAACATAAAATGCAGGTAATTTGATAAAAGTTTCGAGAATTGGTTCTGATTTCCTATAAGAATGTGTGCATGAAGAAGTTTAGTTTTAAAGTTAGAGTTGTGGTCAGGAGAGTAAATGAATGGCTCCTACCCTTGTTTGAAACAGCCCTGGAAAACTCTCCACTGCGGTCCTTTGGCCGCTCATTGTTAACCATCGAAGCCCCACAAATTAAACAGACATTACTGTGTGAACTATTATTTGATCACCACATTCTGAAAAGATGGCTAATTCCATTTTTCTTTTTTCCTTCTCTTGGGGGGGAGGGAAGGAGGGAAGGTCAATAGGGGGCGGTTAGTAATGGGTAGTAGACCAAGAGCGATTGTATGACCTTTTCAGAACGGGTATGCTGAACCCTTGCTCCCCCTTGTCACAGTTTAAAAACCAGAGGAGCTAGTTTAGAGAAGAAGTTGTTAGCATTCCATTTTTATTATGACATTTCACAGTCATCCGATTTAATGTCCCTTGACCGGATTGTCCACCGTGAGACGATGGGCTTGAAATGTTATTTAGAGCATTGATAAAAGGTGAGCGGTTCTAAGATGACAGCGAGTCATAAGGCTGGTGGTGTGACATTAATTTTCTCCATAACAGAGATGGAATAAGACGTCACGGTGACAAGCTGTCAATCAGCTCTGGCCCCTCAGAGCATCTCTGTGCCATAGGAAGGGGTATTGCCTCTCCCATAATAGAGCTGAACGAAGATGCTCTTCCTGACAGCTGCTGCAGCCATAGAGAAAATATATTATACAGCCTTTCATTAAAAAAATAAAGAGGACTCCTCTCCAGAGCATTTCAATCTTTTCTCATCTATTGAGGGCTGAAAGGATTCATAGCAAATCAGAGATTCTTCTGCTATGGAAATTTCTGGCTTCAGAAGCCATCCAGGTTTTGAGGCCTTCAAAAATAACCATAAATAACAAGGCAGGAATACTTCCTGATGAAACAGTACTTTGAGTTACATTTCAAACTAATATGTTTAAGCTATATCCCCCACCCTTGGATTTCGTGTTATATTCTAAAGACAGCCGTGATGACATAGTGTTAAGTCTTGGACTGCTAACCAAAAGATTAGTGGTTCAAACCTATCAGCCATCCTGTGGGAAAAAGTCCAATTCTGAAGATTTCAAGCTTTGGGAACCCTGTGGACAACTGCTCTGTCCTCTAAGGTCATTACAGACTTTGACAGCAGTGGCTTGGTTATTATAATCTATATGTCATTGCCTTGAATGGTTGGAATTTGCAATAAGTGGCTGGGTGTCAGCTGACTTGAGGAAATGAAACCTTCAAATAATAATTACCATCTCCAAATGGGAAGCAGAACATCAGAGTTGAGGCATAGAAAGACAATATGTCTGTGGAATGAGGTTACTAGGATGAAATGATTCTCCAACACTGAGGACTGATGATATTTGTTTTAGCAACAATAAAAGTTGGCTTAAATTGTTCCTGAAATGAATGTACAGGCACTTTTGATAAAACGATTCTCCATCATTAGGATAGGAGACTTAACTGGTTTAGAATATTGAATAAGCTCTGAGATAAGACAAAGCTTCCCAATCTTGATCCTTAGTGCATTGGGAAGGTCACGTGCCTGCAAACCTCTGAGTGATAATACCACTGTCTAAAACCTGCACTGTAAAACTCTTTAATTTACAGGAAGCTAAATGGAGAGAAAAGTGTATTTTCACTGAACTCTGTCATCTGAGTAGTTTAAACAGATTTTGGATTATGAACAACCATTTAGAATCAATAAAAGATTAGTAAGAGTTAATCCTTGTGATAAACACTCTTCTAGAAAGTTGGGCTAGGAGATCACACATATATCTACATTTCCTCTTCTCAGTATACCAAGGTCATAACTTCACTGTAAACAATGGCCAGTCATATGGGACTGATAAAGTTCATACAGCAGTGTGCTTTCCTTGTCAGAATGGTCACATTGCTAAGAAGATGATGAGCTATTCTTTAACAATATTTGAACAGATAACTTGATTGTGTTGTACTTGCTATTCATGAAGTAGTTTAAAGATTATGACACAGAAATAATTTGGATTTACCAAGTAAAATATAGATGTTTTTATTTAAAAAAATCAACCCTGGCATGAAGTATTAAAAATACATATTAGCATTCTATAGGTTCATTCTGCTGCCTAAATATTTGTGATTTTACTTAGATTTTATAATTACTGTGTTTGTATTCCTCTTTCAATTTGTTTAAGAGTGACATATATTCAAACACTACTACTATAAATTTATGAAGTAAAAATAATATAGTTTGGATCTCACTTTTCTATCAAAATTTATGTATTTCCATTTCTATACATTTTAGAATAAAAAATACTAAGTTTAAGAAAAATTACTCATGACTTTTTAATTCTTTTAGTAATTTAATTTTTCCCAATTGTGCGTGAAAATATTCTGGATTATACATACATACATATATACATATATATATATAGAGAGAGAGAGAGAGAGAGAGTGCAAGAGAGTGCTAGCACGGGAGTAGTATCTACTTCCTAAACAACATGCCTCTAGAAACTCTATGAACTTTGATATATGTCAATAGTTATAGAAAGACATCAGGCCTTTTGTTCATAGGGTCACTATGAGTTATGCTCAACTTGAAGGCAATCATCAACAATAATATATACACAGATGTGTATATATACACATATATATACACACATACACATACACATGCATATACATATATATACCTTTCATGGAAAAGATTTATGAAACTTTGTCAGTTTCTCAAGTTAAATATTAGAAGCTAATCTTCAGATAATTTCACATTCATCCAGCACAAGAAATTTCTAAAACTCTGCAAGAGGAAAACACTAGGGGGGAAACAATTACTAGTTTTGTGTTTACTTTCTTCTTTATCCCCAAAGACTAAAGAGTGTTCTTCAACCAGAAACTTAGGATTCAGTTATTAGTCTCCAAGTCGTCCATATCCACAGATGACAGACTGACTGGAGTGCCTGATGGGAAAGTGAAAGGAAGAAATCAGAAAGACCGTATTCTGTATTACATAGTCACCATTTATTAGTGAGTTAAAGGAAGGAAATGGGCTCTTTTTTCTTTTAAAAAAATGTATGTAAATAGCAATAAACATGTACTGAAATAAGTTAGGGGTTATTTGCTGGTAGTGTATATTGAAATCCTTTGAACCATTTAAGCGACACCCTGAGACATATCATAATACTTAGTGTTTTCTCTGCATGCTGTTTGGGACCTTTTAGGACCTCACCTTCTAATACTGCTATTGGGATCTTTCAGAGTCCATTGCGGATATTTCACAACCTGAAGGATGTGGGATTTCTCCAGGTGAAAGTAATCAGAGCAGAAGGGCTGATGGCTGCTGACGTCACAGGTGAGAAATCCTGCAATTTGCTAGCATGGGTCGACCAGCGTGCAAGTTCCGCGCCATTTAATAATCTGACTGCCTTTTCACCCTATTTGGATAATTGAAGTTAATTATTTCAATATAAAGATTCAGAGTTGATCTTGCAAAGATGTGTTAATCTCCTAATTTTTATACGGTCACTCTTTTTTTTTAAAGGCAGGGTGATAGCATTAAAAATAAACAATAAAACGTAAAGCAATTTTTTTTACTGTTGCCTTTTTAAGGGTTCAATTAACAAAGTGAGATATGATAGAATTTTTTCAGATTTCACCATTTTAAAGTAATACTATTGTTTCTGAGACAGTCTCAACTTCGCTCAGATAGTATTGTAGCATCAAAACCCTTACAACACAAACATGAGAGAAATCTGTGTGCTCCGTTCACCAAAAAAGCTGAGATGTGTCACACTTGATAACTGTGGTATGTGCTCTTGGATTGTTTACCTAAAATAAATCTTTGACCAAATACCTTAGTGCTATGAAAAGAGAATTCTAGATATAAACTAAAAACATACATTTTTCTAAGTGTTTTAACTAAGAGCAGGCCTCCAAAGTTCCCGAAATTACTCTTGTCTATTTGTATACTTAGATTGAAAACTTCTTGATTCAGAGATTGCTCTCATAAGAACATATCAAGAAATAGCCTGATGATTATTATTTCATCAACATCCAGAATCAAACCTTGTTTTTTTCATTTTGCACTGATGTGACTATTCATTTATTCTTTAATTTCATAAAGGTACAGGTATATTTATACCAGTGTTTAAATGATTCATCTCAAGATGGATAGCAAATGGAGCTTATGATAATTGTTGTATACATTTATATTTACTTGAAAGAAACTATCCACGTACTACTTGCAAAAAAAATGCTTTATCTAGTTAAATGTTAGGCAACATGACCCTAGTGAACTAGATATTTGAAGGCAAGAGCTGTACCTACAAACCTTTACATAAATACTATATTTATATTTATATATTTACATTTATATATAAGTATCTATATAATTTCTGTAATTTACTAAACAGATTCAAAACTAGACTAATGGTAGAATGCCTTAAAATTAAAGCAGTAGATCTTTGCACTGAAAAGACAACATTCTTTAATTTTCATATCTGAGTGTTATCAGGTGATCGACTATATTGTGTGATGAAAATAAAAATGTTTGAAGTGGTTAATTAAAAGTAGCAGACTTTTGTACCAAAAGAACAGCATACATTAATTTTAATATTTGAGTATTATTATGTGGTTATATTATGTAATAAAAATAAAAATGTTGAGAGTATACAGTTTCTATCAAGAGATGATTATCAACTCATTTAATATCAAGAAAGTAATAAAAACTGTCATTCATTTAAATATTCATTTAAAATAAGTATCCCTGAAAATGATGGGAGAGAGGATCGTTTGTAATCTTTATGCAATATTCTGACTTGAATTTTTAAATAAATAGTTTTAGATTTGTTCATTTCTTCTTTTTTTTAAGAAAAATAGTTCTGGTATGCTTATAAGCAAATTATCCTAAGCATAATAATTTCTTCTTTAAAAACATAACTATCTACTACTTCAACAGCTTAGATACCTGCCCATTACACAAGTTGAATGCAATTATAGAAGTTTTTCTTCTCTTGGAGACAAGCTGTCATTGCTTTTAAAACTTCATGAATATGCAAACTATGTTAACCCAGTTGGCCTGTATGCCACCATGGAAGTTAAAGTACATGTTCTTTCAAAGCTTGGGAAAAATAGAGATATTTCTTTCCTAATGGATCTATGTAAATTAATGTGAGTAACAATAGATTTTTCCCTAGAGATACAAGAAGACATAATTTTTATTTGAGAAACTGAATATTAATTTGGGAATACTAAATAAGAAATTCTCCTATTTTTTGTCCTTGAGTTTTAGGGACATAAATCTAATGAGTCTTAATTCTGAGCTGACCTTATAATCTAATGTTCTCAGAATTGAACAAGAGAGATGTTGAACTATTCAGGAACAAGGGAATAATTCAGTCTTTGACCTTGCCCACTCTTGGACCTTTTGCGGTCTTTATGACATTTGTTATGATGGCAAAAAATTGAGGATCCCATCTTTAACTCAGAAATGTCTGAATATTCCCCTATTTTTTAAAATGGGGTACAAATAAGCTCACTCTAAATGTATCTCTTCCTTAGTCAAAGAAGATCACCAAAACATGATGTATCTGTGGATAACAATAAAGTGTCACAAGATTTTAAGTAACAGTTTAAAAAGAGAGAATGGAGCTAATAATAAACTGTCTTCTCATCTTCAAATTCGTATCCATCCACTCAAGAGTGTTGTGAATGGAGTAGGATATTTTAAATCACTAATGATTCTCGGCCTCACCTAGAATATTTTCTGCTCTGGTAAAAAAAGGTGGTTATTACTAGAAAATATTTGGTTTACTCTAGTTAACTTTTACCCAGACAGGTTTAAACCAACTCTGTTCAATTTTAAAAATATTGTTAGATCTAAACATTAATAAGTTAAACTTCCACACAGTTTAAGCTGAAATTTTGAAATTATAACATCTCATCATTAAACATCACCATAAGAGAGATTCCATAATCTTTTAAGTAACCATCAATCTTACTGCAGTTATAAAGAATTTTCTCTTTCAAAATGTAAAATTTTTCTTTTGTTACAACACATTCATTGAGAAACATTGTGATACTGTATTAACTCTGTGTGAATAAAGAGCAATTGAGACTCTCTTTGAATGAGTGAGTATAAAGCACAAATTACTTTTTAATGAAACCCTCAATTCTTTCTTTTTCCACAAAAAGCCTATAGCCTTGTTCAGCTGAACACTACTACAGTAGGTCACTTCAGTTAAGCCCCTAATAAACTGTTGATAGTCGAGGGTAGTTTTTTCTTCTGTCTCAATAGACCAGTGTTGGACAGTGCACTTCAAATCATTAAGGTTAATACAGATTTTAAAAAGAGATTAACTCTGGTGGTTAAGGCCTCAATTTACAACTCCCACACATACACACGCATTGAAGGAGCCACAAGAGTGGATTGAAATTTCAGTCAAATTGTGGGCAGCCTTTCACAGCCTGAGAAAGTGGCACTCTGCTTTCAAAAGTTGGTCAGCAAAAATTTTCATGAGAGAAAAAGCTGGCATAATGGAGAAATACTGCTCTGTACAACTTACTTACCTGTCGACTAACCAGTGAAAAGGTTAATGCTTCTCTGCACTGTCAAAGCAACGCCTAGATATTGGCCTTGTGTACGCTGGACTCCATTATCTCTACCACTAACTGTTGAGCTGGGCAGATTGTGAGGAGAGACCGAAGAGAAAGAAATTTTTATTTTTGTGATGGGCAACAGTTCATGTTGGAAATTGGCTTTTCTGGCTCCTCATTATCGCCTTCTTTGGGCCAGGCCTGATTTCTGCTTTCAACAGAACATGTAAAAAGTCTTCTATCTTGAGGGAGGCTATTTTGCGCAGTATTTAGGCCTGGTCTACTGGTTCTTTCAAGTTCTAAGAAGATAAAGATTCTTTGCCTGGCCCCTCCCCTTCATTTTCCCCTAGTTGTTTTTTTGAGAGGGAAATTTTGTGGGGGAGGGGCTTGTGTTTTGGTTTGTTTGGAGTTTGGTTTTGTTTTGGGGGATATTCCCCCCCCCCTTTGGTTGGTTTCTGATCTCCCAGGAAGAGGTCATGGCCTCCTTGGGGACACCAGCCTCTGTGTTTCAGAAAAGCGAAATGGGAGAACTGTGAAACCTTTCCAAAGATGCCCTGCCTACTCACTGTATTCAAAGGTACACTCATATAAAACTTCTCCACCTAGGTGACTTGATCTCTTACACTAATGCACCATCTCTTTCAGAAAAAGAGGGAGAGAGGGAGAATTTTGCAATTAACAGACGCTTGTCACTGACACAATCCCATTAAATGAGCATATCTTTTTCTAACATGAAGCTCTGCCTACAGATTTGCCACTCCTCAGCCCCACAGTCTGGAAGCCTACTAGTTATTAAGAGAGCTGTTTACTACCCCTTTATTTGCATAGACTTTCCCCATGTTTTTCTTCAGGAAAACTGTCTTCATTGTTGGAAAATATTTAAGTAACAAAACAGCAGAAAAAGACATGCTACAGTTTTTTTATCAGCTTCCGTGAGAGTCTTATTATCTTAAGAAATAACAGTTAGCAGCTCAGATTCATTAGCAGAGCTAAATTTAAGCCCCATTTGACAAGCTGCCTAGAAAACATTTTGTTTTGCTGTCTGTGGGCTTTAATTAAGATGTGTTCAATTTCAATCCTCTTCAGTCTACCCCCCCCTCCCCACTTGCTGTGTCACAGACCGGCGATCAGACACTTTTAGACGGTCCGGCCCATGACTTTGACCTTCTGCGCAGTCCGGCGTTCCCTGGGGAACCGTTCAACTCATGAGGTCTGATTTCACACTTCCAGGATGCCTCAGCTCTCTTAACAATGACAGGGAGACAAAGCCCTTTAGAGCAGGCCGCATGGGGACTTGTTTAAATTGGAAACCAGAGAGGAGTCAAGGAACAAGGTTATGGGCTACAGAATAGTGCTTTTAATAAAGAGCTCACAGCTCTGGCTCAGCTCAAAGAGGTCTACCTCTGTACAATTAATTGAGCCATTTATCTGGAGCATCTTAGGCCTCTACTTTCTCACAGAATTGCGTGGTAAATATCAGCTAAGAAGCAAATGAGATATGCATGAAATGAATTTTAACACTTTGATTACTGTGCCTCCAGTCTTCATTAAAAGTAAATTTATTTGTATTTCTGACCTCATTATCAGTAGGCTGCCTGCATTTTTATTGGTTCCTGTGATTTCCAGCTTGAGTGTGTCATGTAGGTATATTTTATACAGAGATTGGGATTTATTATTCTTGGTATTTTTCCCTGAACATTACTCGACTAGTCAGAGAGAAAATGAAAAGGCAGCTGAACAGAAAAAGGTGAATCTGTTCTTTTAAAGTTTTATATACAGCTAGAGAAAAACAAGTCCAAATATATAATACAGACAAGATACTGTCATTTTTAAAAATTAGCTTTTAGTGGCTTCCTCTAAAAAAATTAAGATGTGTGCTGTGGTTGTTTTGAGTAGTCTTTGAAATAGAATATTTCTATTGGCAATAGTAGTAAAATTGCATCTTTTAAAGAATTACAATTGTTTTAATGTTTAATAGCATGTGTATTTAATTGTCATCATCACACTTAATAACGTTGAAGATAGCTAATAGATGCCATTTTTATTATTATTTAAAACTTACACTGGAAGAAGAGAAAATATATATTCTTTAAATGCTACACAATTTCATAGAAAGATTGACATAAAACAATTTTTCATATATTTAGACTTTCAAGGGTAAAATACCAAATAAAATTATGTCCAGATGTCATTCTTAATTTCTTAACTCCTAATTATCTCGATACTTTAAAATGGTATGGCCTCGTCATCATTCATTAATGGACAAATGGATAAACAAATTATAGGACGTAAACACAATGTAATACTATGCAGCATTAAAGAATAAGAATGAATCTTTTAAAAAATATATGACTTCAATCAAGTCATAACTCTTATACGTAATATATTTTAAAATTTTCCAAGTATGTATTTATTTCTGCTATCTAACAGTATTTATTATTCCTATTTACTATTTAATGACTAAGCTTACATAAGATTATTAATAATTTAGTATACTTTTGAAGAAATCTTACTTGATTTCTAATTAATCTAAAATATCCAGTATCTGAAATTCATGCCTTGATAAATGCTGAGTATAGTGAGCAATATTATATGCACACATGTTAAATCACATGTTAAGTATCTTAAGACTGTATAAATCTCTTCTTTAAGAATAAAGTCAAACAAAGGCATCAGGAGAAAAGAAACAAACAGATTGCTCTTCATTGTTTTGTGGGAGAAGAGCTCACATGGGGAGGAAAGTTACAGTCTTTTAGTCATTCCATTTAAAAGCACTAAATCAGATTGTAATTCTAGAAATGCAAAAATGTCCTTCTAAAACCAAATGGTTGATATCAATATTTGTGAAAAGAGGGATGAAAATGATAATTTAGCAGAAATGCTGCCAAGGTCTGAGTCTGAACCAGTGTTTTTATGGGAATTACAGAAATAGTGTGTGATTCATATGCATGTCACATGATCAGAAGATACTGCTTGGGAAGAATAGGTGGAATGACAATAGAGATTAATAATTGGGTTTGATATGCTCCAGAGGTGAAGGACTAGGAGCTGAGAAAATGGTGGTCCCACTATCAATGGGAAATGAGGGAAAGAGAAATACTATAAAATAATTAATTGAGTTCTGTGGAACTAAGATTACGAAGTGATCCTTTGAGTAAAGAAATAGAGAATTGCTGATTTGCCTTGAAGGACTAACTCCAGCTTTTCACTCAGTGCTTGAAAAAAATGCTTCCAGATGCTTGAAACATTGTTTAAAATTAAGCTGTTATTTATATTTTGTTGCATTTCAGTACGGTTGTGTAAATAAGCAATTCATTTTCTGCAAGAATGGATCAGGAAAATGCTGCAGAGATGTGGGTTTTAACTAGGCTTTTGTAAAAATCTTACTGCAAGGTAATTTGCTTTATGTGATAGTATTATAAATGGAATCTCCTAGAACAAAAGGTTATGGTGCTGAGCTGATAACCAGAAGGTTGGGGGTTCAGATCTGTACAATTGCTTCTCAGAAAATTCATTTCTAAAAATTCATCCATTGACTACATTGTGGAGCGCAAGCTCTACTCTGACAAAAATAGGGTCCCTGTTGGTTGGAATTATGTTGAGGCAATTGGCTCTTGTTAGTTAGGCTGTATTAGTATGGTCTTCGCCCACTCAGTGCCTTTGGGTCAGAACTGACTCATAACTAACCCTCCTGAAGTTTCCTGAACCTATGCAAAGGAGAAGATTTCCTGTATTTCTCCGTGAAGACACTCGTGAGTTCAAACCTCACAGAGAGCTGCCATCTTTGGGTTAGCAATGCAGCTTCCCATGGACTGCCGCACTGGAGTGAGCACTCAAGACCGAGGAATGAATATAAAAGGAGTCATCTCAATAATGGTCCCACGTGGAAGAAATTAGGACTACCTTCTTCAACGCATTTATGGATTTTGAGGAGATAATGATACTGCTTCAATGTTAAGACTGTTAGGAGGGACGGTTAGTGTTTTTCCATAAGACAAAAAAAAAAAAAAAAAAAAGATTAAAAAAATGAGCGAAAGGGATGAAGGGTGGAAATAAAAATTGGCTTGGTTTAACAAGATGACCATTAAAGGTACGTATTGATCCATCCTGGATCCACATGAGGACCCCCTGGGTTAACAGTGTACAAAAGAAGGAAATGACTAGAATTTGCATTGAATTTAAGCCTCAGGAGAGTGAACTGGGACTCACACCAGTGTGGTTGGCATTGAAAACAGTGAAATGCTCATCAACTTGGAAGGAAGGACCTGTAAAAAGAAATATGTTGGTAGAAATAGGTGACTTTTTCTGTCAAAAATTAAAAATCTGTCACAGGGATGATGTGGGTAGGAACTAACAAAGGGGTGCATAACAGTTAAAAGTTCAAATCCAGAAAACAAGTTCCCTTCTAGCAAGTTTAATCACAAAGTGTGTATTCTACTGTATTAAATGGACTACAGAATACTTGATGTTGTTGTTGTTGTGTACTATCGAGTCTGAACCAGTCCATGGCTGACTCTGCAGCAAGTTTTCAGACAATAAATCACATGGGAGGAGACTGCCTTTCTCCTGCCGAGCAACTTGTGAGTTTAAACTGCATAGCTTTCACCTTGGCAGCACAATCCTTACCACTAAGCCACTAGAGCTTCCTGAAGCCAGAGAAAGGCCGTATAAACTCACCCCTCTGCCTTTCGGTTTATTCCAGCAGACAGTGACCATGTAGGACAGAGTAGGTCTGCTCTGTAGGGTCCCAAGGCTGTGGATTTGAACCACAAACCCTTCGGTGTGCAGTCCAGTATTTAATTTACTACACCACTGGGACTCCTGGGTAGTGTAAACCTAAACCAAACTCACTAATGTCCTGTCGGTCCAACTCATGGCAACTCTCCAACAGGTTTCTGAGGCCCTCTGTAGTAACATGAGGGAATTGCCTACCTTGTCTTTCTTTAAGCAGAGATGCTGGTGATTTGAACCTTTTAGTTAGCAGTCCAATATGTAACGCACTATACAACGAAAAAATAAATCAAGTGTTATCGAGTTTTGAGTCATGTTGTTGTCATGTGCCATTGAGTCAGCTGCGACTCATAGTGATCCTCTGTACAATAGCTCTGAAGCCTGCCCTGTCCTGAACCAGTCTCATTGACTCCAATACATCGATCCCCATTCTCCCAGTTACTGTATCAATCCATCTCATCAAGGGTCTTCTTCTCAGGTACTATCCCTCCATCTCTCCAAGCATGATATCCTTCTCCAATGACTGGTCCCTCTGGCCCCATGCCCAAAGTATGTAAGACGGAGCTTTGAAATCCTACTGCACAAGGAGAAACTTGGTTTCAACCTCTCCAAGACAGACCTATTTGTTTTCTAGGCAGTCCATGGTATGTTCAAGACTCTGCTCCAGTACCACAACTGAAAGGCATCAATTCTGCTTCTATCATCTTTAGTCATATTCTAGCTTTCTGATGCATAGCAAGTAATTACGAAGTAATTATGAGCTGGATCAGGTGCACCTTAGTCTCTAGACTGACATCGTTGCTTCTCAGTACTCTGGAAAGGTCCCTGCCAGCAGAGTTATAGCAAGCCTATCAGGTTTCCAAGTCTATACATCTTCATGGGAGGAACTTGCTCATCTGAATAACACAGCTGTGTGGCTTTGAACTCTTGACATTTTGGTTAGCAACCTGATCTGGTACATACTTCACCAGGGCTCCCTTGTTGTTATAGTTAGGTGCTGTCAAGTCTAGCACAACTCATAGCAACCCTATGAAAAAAAGATCCGAACCTTTTCTGTACCGTCCTCACAATTCCCAACACACAAGAGCCCATTGCAGTAGGTCTTCCTCTCCTTTTCTGACCCTCTACCTTTTCAAGCATCTTTTCCAAAGACTAGCCCCTCCTAATAACATGCTCAAAGCATGTGTGGTGAAGCCTCCTCATTCTTGCCTCTGAAGAGCACTCTGGCTGCACTCTCTCCAAGACATATTTGTTCTTTTGACCATCCATGGGATGTTCCGTGCTCTTCTCCAACACCACAGCTCAAAGGCATCAATTCTTCCTCCTGTCATCCTTATTTATTGTCCAGCTCTCAGATGCATAACAAGTGATCTGAAAGACCATGGCCTGAATCAGACACACCTTAGTCTTCAAATTGACACAATTATTCCTCCTTAATTTGGAAAGGTACCTAACTGCCAACTTTCCCAGTGCAGGGCTTCTTTAGATGGTATAAACTCTACTCTACTCGTTGTCATTGAGTCAGAACCAGCTCATAGCGACCCTCACTTGAGTTTCCAAAGTTATAAATCACGCAGGAGGAGATTGCCTATCTTTCTTCCTTGGAGGATGAGGTGGATTCAAACCACCACAGATGCACAGCCTTCTGGCTAGAGCACAGCTCTCTATGGACTGCACCACCAGAGCCTCAGTTAGGTTGTGTAAAGATATCTGTAAATAACTTTCCCATTAATCAAAACAACAGTCACATAGCAGAAGCAAGGAGCTGCCGCTCCTGCTACACTAACACGTGGGCAGATAGCATGACAACTTACTTCTGCTTATACTCTGCACCAGTCAAATGAACACGTTCTCTGACTTACTTGGGTTGTAGTTTCAAATCTTGGGCAAGCACATCCCTTTTTGTGGTTAGGTGCTGTCAAGTGGGCTTTCATAACAACCTTATGTACAAGAGAAGGACACCCTGCTGGTCCTATGCCATCCTCCCTATCAGTCCTATGCTGCAGCCTACGGAGGTAGCCACTGTTTCAGTCTTTCTCATTGAGGTTCTTCCCCCTTTTCACTGACCCTCTTCTTTTCCAGGGAATGGCCGCTCCTGATATTATATCCAAAGCATGTTAGAAAAAAATCTGGTCATCCTCATATCCAAGGAGCACTCCACTGTTCTTCCAAGACCGTGCATAGTATATTCCCGATTTTTCATCAGCTCCAAGACATCAGTAGTTCTTCAATCTTTCTTTCTCACATTTCAATTTTTGGACAATGATTGCAAAAGTAACTCCTCTTGAATTTTTTTTTTTTGTTCTTGGCCTGTTGGTCATCTGATTTCCTAATTAAAAATGGCCAACATCAGTTTGTTTCAGCTCACTGTTGCTGTTGTTAGATGCCATTCAGGTGAGTATGATGCATTGTTGTTGTTGGTATGTGCCGTCAAGTTGTTTGTGACTCATAGTGACCCTATGTACAACAGCCCTAAACCCTGCTCTATCCTGTGCCAATCTCATTGCCTCTGAC
>NW_006399793.1:13880162-13896778 GCF_000299155.1 Elephantulus edwardii | reverse complement strand
AGCCTTCAGTATGGACTGAGGCTCAATGTCAAGAAGACAAAAATTCTCACCACCGGACCAATCAGTAGCATCAGGATGGATGGCGAAGAGATTGAGAGTATGATGCATAGGAACCCTAGAAACAACAGATCTGGATTGATTCTGTCCTATCCTGTGCCAGCCTCATCATCTCTGACACACTTTGGCCCATGGCCGCAGTCACTGTGTCAATCCATTTATTGAAGGGTTTTCTCATTTTCATTAACCCTCCACCATTACAAGAATGTTGTCCTTTTCCAAGACACTGCCTTTCCTAGCAACATGCCCAAAGTACATGAGATTAAGTTTCACTCTCTTTACCTCCAAGAAGCACTTTGAGATGTCAATGTCCATGTTCCAAGCAATTTTTTAAAATTTTCCATTTTCCTAGCATTATACTTTGTGCATTCCATTTTTCCAATTAGTAACAGTTTGCAACAGAGTCTTATTTCAAGTTTTTCTACACCAGCAAATGAAGATCTTTCATTAGATGAACTCTTTCTCCCATTCAAGTCACTAAAGAAGGCTTAGTTTTAAGAAGGCAGCCGTTCTCTAGTACAGTTCAAATGCCTCCCAACCTCAAGGGTTCACCACCTGGCACTAGTTCAGACATTGTTCCATTACTACCCCTAAAGTTTTTCACTGCTGGTGGCATTGTCTACAGGGAGTCTATAGGGACAGTGCCTCAATGGCAGTTCAAACCCACTAGCAGTTTCAAGGGAGAATGATGGGCAGTCTTGCGTATGATTTGCAGCATCCTGAAAACCCAACAAAGTCAATGAACTGTCCTGTATGCTAGTCTGTCTTATTGTGGAAAGCTATGTGTGACTCTGCTGGTTTCTAAAGTATCAGTGGTATGGCATCCCACATCACAACAACCAAAAGCCAGTATGACAAACTGACAAATAGTGGACATTTGAGTGTTGTTGTTGTTCTTGTTGTTCTTGTTATGTTTAGCTGCATCAAAATTAACTCAGAGCTTACCATCCAGTAGGTTTTCAGGAGCCATAAATTACACAGGAGGGATTTGGCTACCCTTCACTCATGAAGCAGCTGGTGTATTTGAACTGCTTACCTTTGGGTTGGCAGCTCAACTCCATATTACTAAGCCTCCATACCTCCCTTCGACATCAGAATAATGTAGTCTAAATCACAGTGGCAACCCTAGCTGCAAAGGAGACTAGAAATGTCACTTAATCTTCCATTCTCAATATTTAGGAAGACACACTTAAAGGTAATTAGAATAGACACTCTGCCAGCCGTCCACAGCATTCAGCTCTGTAGTAACAAACAAACCCTCACTATACAGCACAAGAGAGGAAAACCCTGGGCAAGATGGATTAATTTAGTGACTGGGGCAATGAGAGAAGGTGTGTCAGAGACAATAAGGTTAGCACAGGAGAGAGCAGGGTTCAGGCTGTTGTACATAGGGTCGCTATGAGTCACAAGTGGCTCACCAGCACAAAACAACGATAACAACATGTCAGATGCTGTGCCTCTACTTTACACCCGTTATTTCATTTATATTTTTCAATTGCTACAAAGGAAATATTGTTTAACATATAAAAGCCACTGAGAAATTATTTCATATTCAATAGACAGAAATATTTTCCACAAAAAATTACAATTGCCAAAAAGTAGATTAGAATATTCCTGTGGTGATGTTGATCTCCATCACTGGAACAGTTAAGCAGAGCCTGGTGGCAAAGGGAATTCATCTGTAGGTAAGCTTTTGGACTTGACTTTTCAGGCATATCTCCAGCCTTCAGGCTTTAAAGTACAGACTCCACAATAGGTGCTAGTATAAATGACATATTCTTGAATAATAGATACTTTGAAGGAGAAAATCCAGGCCATGGTCTTCACGATCACTTGCTAGGCATCAGAAAGCTGGACAATGACTAAGGGTGACAGAAGAATAATTAATGGCTTCAAATTGTGGTGCTGGAGTCTAGAACATACCATGGACCACCAAGCAAACATACAAGTCTGTGCCGGAGAGGTTGAAACTGAGTTTCTCCTTGGAGGCTAGGATTTTGAAACTCTGTCTCACATACTTGGGACATGTGATCATTAAAGACCAGTCCTTGGAGACAGGCTTCATACTTGGAAGGGTGGATGAACAGCACAAGAGAGGAAGACCCCGGTGGAGATGGATTGATACAATAACTGAGGCAAGGACAGGACAGCGTTAGGAGCTGTTTGTTGTACATAGGTTTGCAGGCTACTCAATGGCACATAACAATAATGGCAGGAGCAAAATAAAATTATTTACATGGGTGGTGAAGAAATTAAGAAAGATCCAGTGGGGAACTGAAAAGACAGGGTAAATGAGCTCTGGTGGCCTAGAGGCAAGAAGCTGCAATGCAATCCCAAAGGCATGTGGTTCGAATCCACCGGATACTCCGCTGGAGGAGGGGCAATCTCCTCCTGTACCAGTTAGATCCGATTTGACAGTACACAACAAGAAAAAAGCCGGGGGGTGGGGGCGGAGAGAAAATTAAAAGACAGGTAATAGTGGGTGTAGATTAATGGTAAACAATTTGATAAAACAAAATATGTGTGAATGATCTTATGAAACACAACATGAATGAAGGAATGTATGAAACAATCTATATGAATGAAATACAACCTATATAAATTTTGTAAGTAAATAATAAGGAAATAAAAAGACTAAGATGCAAATAAACTTTGGAAGTTAAAAGCGTATCTGATGCCAGTTTTCAATAATATAAGACCCATGAGTATTTTTTTAAAAATGAGTAAAAAGATATAACCATCCAATCCAACACTAAATTTTAGCTCTCGTGGTCGTGGCTAGTCGGTAGGGAGTTGTACTGCTAACCCAAAGATTTGACTTCTCTGGTGCTTGGTTCACCAGACTCTTTGTGGAAGAAAGAAAAGCTAACTCCTACGGTGTGATCTTCAGCCTTGCATGGCCACTGCAGGGTCACCTACGAATTCAGTTCTGACTCATTGGCAATAAACTTAACCCTGTAGCAGGTCTTTCCAACTCATTAACTCATATATAGTGAATATTTAATCGTCAAACTTTCCTGCAGAGTAATCTATAGATTCTATATAGGAATACTATGTAGATTCTATATAGGAATTCTGTGTAGATTCTATATGGGAGTGTATGGCCTGGAAGAGTATAAAAACATGCTGTGTGCTTATTTGTCTTTTGCAAGCCCTTTTAGATAATTTAGGACCTAAAGTGAATGTGTGTGTGTGTGTGTGTGTGTGTGTGTGTGTGTGTGTGTGTTTGGTGTACCTAAGCTTCTAGTGGGTTCCTTGCATAAAGTTTCATACACTAAATATCAATCAAAATTAAGTCTTTAAATATTTTTACCGTAACTTATATTTGTTACTCCCATTTTGCTTTCCTCATTTTATAGATCTCATCATTTCCTCGGGTGAATGGATTGATACGGTTACCAGGGCAATGGGGGTTGGTGTGTTGGAGTCAGTGAGGACTGGCTCAGCATAGGGCAGGCGTCAGAGCTGCTGTACATAGGGTCGCTATGAGTCACAGATACTCGACCGCATATAACTACAACAACATAGTTTCCAGAAATCAGTGAAGTCAAAACTTTTTCCTTAATAATGCAAAGATAGTGTTGCCTTTTTCTTTTTTCCCTTTTGTTCCAAACATAAAGGGATGTTTTCTAAAGGCCACGTGACCGCTACTCACTCAGATGCCAAATTGCAGTGGATTTACTACTGTCACTTTTAATGGCTTGATAAATGATGTTTTAATGCTCTCACTTTATATTTCAAACATGGTGGATATTTAGCTAGAGTTGGCACAAACAGAAGCTCTTTGAGATCCTCATAAATTTTAAGAGTTCCTGAGACTAAACTGTTTAAGAAAGATTGCTCTAGTACTCTGGCCCTCTGTCCACATGCATCGGGTTAAGGAGGGAGTATTACTATTACCACTCAGTTAAACATTTTCAAGATTTGTGTGGAAAATTACATCGTGGCTGTGGCTGTGGGACACTGTCAGTGTTCTGCTTACTGAAGCAGACAGTCAGAGAAAACCCTGAAGGAGATAGACTGATGTATAGTGTCTGCAACAATAGGCAGAGACTGTGAGGATGGTGCAGGACTCAGCTGTATTTCCTTCCATCATACACAAGTCGCTCTGAGTCAGAGCCAACTTGATGGCACCTAACAACCACAGAAAACGCTGTCTAGTTCAGATACTAAAAACCTACAGAATTCTGTTGTAGCTAAGTGCCGCTGAGTCAACCTCAACTCCGAGCCAGCCAATAAACAATAGGTTAAACCCAGCCCTGTCCTCATCCGTTCTGATGTGCGCCCGCTCTTTGTTACAGTCGCTGTGTCAGTCCACCTTGTTGAGGATCTTTCTCTCCATCTGTGACCTTCCACCTTTCCCAGCTTGATGTCTTTTTTCCAATGTCTCCTGACAACATGCCCAAAACATGTGAGATGAAGTTTCACCATTTTGCCTTTAAGGAGTACCCTTGGTTACACATTTTCCAAGACAGACTTGTTTGAGCTTTTGGCAGTCCAAGGAGTATTCAGTACTCTTCTCCAATACCACAATTCAAAGGCATCAGTTCTTTTGTCCTCCTTATTCACCGTCTAACTTTTAGAAGTGTAAGATGTAACTGAAAATACTATGGTTTGAATTAGACGTGTCTCAGTTTAAAGACTAACATCGTTGCTCTTTGGTACTTTTTACACAGCTTTTAACCAAGACATTAGACAGCATTTCAAAGCCTTTGGTATCAATTCCAATTCATAGTTACTCTCCATTGAATTTCCTAGTCTGTAGATCTGTACAGGAGGAGACTTCACATCTTTATTTTGTGTAGTAACTGGTAGATCTCAAGTATCAACGGTCCGTTATAGTTAGCAGCCCCATACCATCAGGACTTCTTTAGATAATATTATCTAATAAAAGTTGCCCATGTCTTATATGACTGTAAACATTTACTTAGGCTTGGATTGTGTTTTATAAGTAACCAAACTTCAATTGCATCCTATGATACAGATTATTCACTCAAACCTTTCCATTAGCTGCTGTCTTGTAAAGCAAATACCAAGTAGCACTCCTTCGAGGCACTGTTTGATCAGCCTCACCCTCTCTGATATCTACTGTTCACTATGCCTTAGCCTCCAGGGCCAACCTATAAAGAGGGTCCATCTCTTTCTACTGCGTGAAATACGTTTTCTCAAATACTCACTTGACTAACTCCCTTAACTCTGGTTTTTGCTCAGATCCCACCTTCTCCGTGGCATCTGCTGTCATCGCCCACCCTATTTACCTCTCTTAGCTGTTCTCTGCACACATCTCAAACCCTTACTCTGCTCCTTTGTGTGCGTTCAGTGAACAAAAATCACTCTCTGACATACTATCGAGTTTATTACTTCTGTTGAACATTCATTTTGTAAGACATAAGTTCTAAGATAGCAGGGACCTTTTTCCTTTTTGTTCAAGTGCCCTGCATATAGTAGGCACTCACTAAATACTTGTTATGGAAATAAATATATAATTTTATTATAAACAACTTCCTTGTGAGTCCTGTTTTGTCATAGGGTAAAGGCATTATATGATTTTATTTCCATATTGTAAAGAGGACATTATAAAATGATTGCTATAGAAAGGACACATTCAGTCTGGTAGGCTGAGATCACAACTCTAGGGTGCCAATTTTTCTGCCACAATGAAAACTGCTTCACGACTTTATGAGAAAAGAGAAGCCGATTATTATTACTCAGTCCCAGAAGCAACCCAGTGGGAACCTTGTGAAGAGTGTCAGTTAATGTCATTCTACCAATCAGATGTTTAAAATATGTTTAGGTCAGTTGATGAATAAGGCAAAGGTCAAAGCCCCATCTCCACTGATACAGAGAGGATTGGAAGATGTCGCCAACATACGTTGCCTTTTGTCCTGTTGGGCCCTATGGAATTCTCTCAAAACCAACATTGTTATATGTTATGATTAGAAATTCCAGTTTGTAGAAAGGACAGATGGCAAACTTCATTATAATGGAAAGGGGGGTGAAGATTAAAGTATAGCCATTTCAAACTGAGGAAATTAAACCAAAGGGCTTAATTTGTGTAAGGTAGGCCCCAAATGAAAGGCCCCGTGTGTATGAATCGCTTTCCATGACACTGAATGCCCTCTCTGTTTCCAGAGACATGGCAACAAAGCGGTGGTCACTGGGTCTACACACACACACACACACACACACACACACACACACTTTTATAGCACATCACATCCAGCAATCGGGCTACTTGTCAGCAGCAAAATGACCATGGACAAAGCCCATCACTGATGGATCAGGATTAGCTCTCTATTCTGGGAGCAAGAATATAATTCAGTATCTTTTGACTGACTTTAATGCCCAGACCAGTGGTTTGCACAGACTGAGGTCATCTGCTTGCCCACAAAACAGGTAGCAAGAGAGCAGGGGTGGTATGGGCCTTCCCACAGTTCTTTATCAATATGTCAGGCTGGTGACCTCAAAGAGCAAGAGCTAAGAGGGAGGCGGAATTATCCAGCCTGTACACCCAGCTAATCCTCAGTGCCATTTTGAAGATAGTCAGAAGGGGTGGCTGGAGGAGACAACTGGGTAGTTTGTTTTTTACAAGTGTAGAAATGGTACTTCACCAAAAGAAAAACTGAGCCAATAGAGGAAGAGTCTCTGATTTTCATTTCTTCTGTTTTCTTGTAAAACTTTAAAACAATAGCAACAAAAATGTGCCTACCATTTACTAGATTAAATATATAAATTGTAATGCATGAGTATAGGTAATATATTTTAAAGTATCTGTTTTCTGGTGGATATGGAATATATTCCGATTTTTACATTATAGAGCCTTTATTAAGGAAGTAGACATGCAGATTTAAGATAAATATTTTTGATCAAAGGTGACTGGTGATGAAACTATTTTATATGCTCTAAAGCTAACCAATAGGTTGACAGTTCAAACTCTGAAGCTCCCTAAAAGAAAGAACTGGTGATTTACTTCCTTAAATATTATCTCATGGAGAAAAACAAAACTCAAAACCCAGGAATAACTCTGTGAGAAGTTCTACTAGCAAAATATAACCATAGTCACCTTGAATCAGAATCAACTTGATGCCACCCAGCAATGATGGTCCTAAAGAGTTAATGTCCTCTTCACGTGATTACCTTTTCACTTCTAACATCAGTGGTGATTGAGATATGCAATCATCGTTGATCATCAGCTACAGCCATGGGGCAAATGCACAGGCTTCCTTTCCCTGACCCGTGCATTGCCCCATAGCATCCTTCCTTCACTGACCTTTATTATGACGCTTTAAACTCTGTATTATAATTGTGTATTTACAGGCCTATTATACCTGCTAGGTTGGAGAAGCCTTGAGAACTGAACTCTGCCTTAATCATACTTACAGTTCTGGAATGAACAGTGCAGACACTCAATGAGTAATGAATGCTTCAGAAATATTCCTTTTTCTCTCTCTGGAGAATTGTCACCATGGAAAACTGCTGTGTGCTCCGGAGAGGCTAAGATTCTCTTCTAGCTAGCGTGATCATTGACACTCTCAGCCCCCCTGCAATCACTTCGACCCAGGACTACTGCAATTTCTGACTTCTTCCAAATCAAAAGTCCTAGTTTCTAGTGCTGTTAAGAGAGGGATAGGCACTTTTTCTCCCAGGTGGTGAAAGTTAAGGAAGAGCCACTTGGTACTCAAGGGCTATTTTGGTCATAGAATGAGAATAAATTAGAGAAAGGTTAATAATGCCTTCCTTTGTGTTTTGTCATTGCTGTTGGCTACATCACGTTGGCCCTGAGTCATAGTGAACCCATACATAATACAATTGGGTAGTTATGATCCAGTACACTTACATTAATTAATTTTGGGAAGTAGATCACCAGTCCTTTATTCCAAGTTTTTCTTAGTCTAGAAGTTGCACTGAGACCCTGTTCAGCATCAGCCAGCCTCCAATGGTGGTGACCGTGGCAAGGACTGAACACAAATAAATTTGACACAGAAGAGAAAGTGAAGATTCTAATGTTGAATCACTAGCTGCCCTCTCACAACATTAAAGTTTAAAAAGCCACCTAAACTGTTATTGAGTCAATTCTAACCATAAAGACCCTACATCAGGGTAGAAGTGTAAATCTTTATCTAGCAGATTGCCCGGCTTTCTTCTAGGGAGCAGCTGATTGGTTTGAACTGCAGAGCTCTCTGTTAACTGTTGTGCTCTTTCATCACTATGCCACCAGAGCGCCTCTTTCCCTTGAATTGCTCATTGTCGTCAAGTCAGAACATAGTTGACTCTGCAGCAGGTTATAAATCACATAGGAATAGGTTATCAATCTTTCTCCCTTGGAGCAGCTGGGGGAGTCAAACCACCTACCTTTGAGTTAGCAGTGTTGTTGTTGTTATGTGCTGTTGAGTCATCTGTGACTCAGAGACCTTATGTACCCTAGCTCTGAACCCTTTTCTATCTTGAGTCAATCTCATTGTCTCTGACAGATCTATCTCATTTCTCCAGTCATTGAGTCAATCCATCTCATCCTGAGTCTTCCTCTCCTGCACTGTCCCTCCACCCTTCCAAGCATGATGCCCTTCTTCAAGGACTGGTCCCTCCCGGTTATATGTCCAATATATGTGAGACAGAGTTTCAAAGTCCTTGCCACCAGGGAACAGCCTGGTTTCACCTTCTGCAGGACAGACCTGGAGTTCTCCTGGCAGTCCACAGTATATTCAACACTATTCTCCAGCACCACAGCTCAAAGGCATCCTTAGTCATTGTCCAGCTCAGTATAACCTCTTTAGGTCACCAGAGCTCTGACCTTTTTTTTTGTATTAAGAATATCCAAAAGCTATCTGAAATAAGATACACTTTATCTTTGGGTGCTGCCTTCATTCCTTACACTTGTAGCTATAGGATAGGGAATGAAAATTACAGGGGAGTGTTTTGCTTCACTCTGTACTTTGCAGAATATAATGCCCCTTATAGAAAACACACCGTCCTACCGTCAGTTCTACTGCTGAGATACTCTTAGCCAGCAGAGCAGCACATTGCAAGGTCTAGCTGTAATGATAACACGATGAAAGGAAGGAATAATTAAGAAGATAATTGATGGTTAGGTCCATCACTAGTATTTCTGATTGTTTTTGTTTGTTTAACTGGCAGATAATCAAGGCAGGGAAATTTAGCAACTGAAAAACCAGTCATTTAAAGCATCATTTAGGAAACCAGATAAGCACATTAACTATGTGTAGCCATTTCCTTAAAATAAAACTCTGGTGCCTGCTTTTTTAGCACGAAGCTTACAGAATTTAATATTGTATTTACTATTATTTTGGTTGAAATTGTTGTTAATACTTAATTGCTTTTGAATCACACAGTGGCAGAAGGATACTTCTTAAATTAGTAAAAATAATAATAGCAGTGTCTACAGAGCTGATGTGCATACATTGCTGTTAACTGTAAAAATACAACTTTGTATTTTTGTAGAAGGAAAAGATGAATAGAAAATGTCTGTTGTCTCCTCATCTAAATTTTTCTCTTTGTCAGATTCTAGAGATAGCTGGGCTGAGCACCTTGTTAAATGCTCAATTTCCTTGGAAAGAAGGATTGTCTTGGCTAAGCTCAAAGAAATGTTTTCATCTCCAAGTAGCAATATCAGCAAATATTATATTACTCCATATTGATGTCAGCAATTCCTGTTGGTTCTACCTTCAAACTATATCCAAAAGTCTGTTTCTATCACCTTTACCATCACCTTTTATCATCTCTCAACTAGATTATTGCAATCACCTCCTCACTCTTCTCCCTTCTTCGTCCACTGCCCTTTCTTTGTGTTATTTTCTGTAAGCCACCTGATCATGTCTCTCTTCAACTAAAAAGCCTCCAGAGGCTTCCTCCTCCCAAAATGCAGGAACACTAAGTCCTTGCAAAGGCCCTCCCTCCACCTGCCCTATACCTCTCAGGCACTGCCATCTACTGCTTTCGCATGGCCAGTCCCCATGCCCTTCCTCCAGCTACACTGGCTTTTTGGATGTTCCTAGAAATGACAAGCAGCTGCTTTTCTCAGCCTTTTCATAAACTATCCCAGGCAATCCTAGACTTGCTCCCCTACCTCCTTCCTTTGCCCCAATGTCCCTTTCTCAGTAGGGCTTTTCAAGGCAACTTTTATTAGAAGTGCACCTATATAGCAGCCTAGGGCGTAGCTGCCAACCCAAAGGCAACTGGTTCCAGTCCACCAGCTGCTCCTGGGAGAAAAACACGTCCTCTCCTCCTGTGCAATTTATAGTTTCTTAAAGCCTACTAAAGGGTCAGCTACGAGTTATTTCCAACTCAAAGACACTTAATAAGAACAACAAATGTATCACTTTTTCTGTATTTCTTTTTCACCATAGTGTGACCTTTCTTGTAAAATAGTATAAAATGTTTTTTTCCTTTCTCTTCCTTCTAAACGTAAATAAGAAAGTGCTGGTGCCATAGTCCATAGGAAATTGTGCAGCTAACCAAAATGTAACAACTCTCTGACAATTCAAATCCACCAGGGGCTCAGCAAGAGAAAGATGAATGTGTAGTCTCATCCCGGGCAATTTACAGCCTCTGAAACCTGCTGGGAAGACCAGCTTTGAGTCAGTTCCCGCCAGAAAGCAATGAATTCAATTACATTTTTAAATGTTGATCTAAGTGAAAGTTTACAAACCATAATGAAGGGGGTGGGGAATCCTAATCAATAATTCTAATAATTCTAATCCTAATGTACATTCTGTTTCATACATACAATTTCTGACCTTCCATTCATCCCACATCATCCTTACCTTTACCCATACCATAAAGTGTTCATTGTCTACTAATTCATTTTCTATCCTTCTGTTCCCCTCTCTAGTAACCATGCTAGATTGATTCTGTCTCTGTAAACCTTTCTCTAGCTTTTATAAGAGGGTCTTCTACAGTATTTTATTTTTAATAATTTTTCTTTTGTGTCTGATTTATTTAATCAGCATAATGTCCTCTAGACTTATGCATATTGACATTTAAAATGTAAATGACATGAAGCCAAGGGTTATTATTTTGTGTATTATAGTATTGTCTCTCTCTCTCTCTATATATATATATAATACCCAGTACATGGTAAACACTCAACAAATATTTTCAAAAAGAATGAATCTATAGTCAAACATCACTCATCCTTTTCTATATATCTGTCCTTCTAAACACTAAGATACGGCACAGTTAATGGGAAAAGTCTTGATTTGCATTGTAATAGATGTAAGTAAAGAGAGCATGAAACAAAGGGGAAGAGTTAAGGCTGTAGAGGACAGAGAGACCTAAAATTGGGTACCGGCACCAACACTTAGAATTTGCATGACCTGGTGAGTTCTATAGTCCCCCATCCTCTGTTTCCTCATTAGTGAATTGAGAATGGTGAAAGTATCTTTGCTAGCTGCAGTCATGAACATTAAAAATAAATAAATAAACATAAAGAGTAATATTGGAATTAAAATACAATCGCAGCAATAATTATTATTACTATAATCACTCTTTATTTGCTAACTTTTGTAAAATAGTTGCAAATCTTTCTCTTTTGACCAGGAAATTTAGCCCTAAGTATAAGGTGTTTATTTTGTGTGTATGTGCATTGAAATATAGTGCTATCTTTTTTTTTAATTTGCTGGCTTACAAAGTGTGTATACATGGTGTTTTACACTATTCTCCGTTCAAATTGTATTTCATACAACAAATTTACATGCATTATCTTTTATAAAATTAATCACCATTGGACCTTGCCCATTGTTGTTGTTGTTAAGTGCCATCGAGTCATAGAAGATTCATAGCGACCCTATGAACTAAAGACCTGAACACTTGTATAACTTTCTTCATTTCTCCAAGTTCATAGGGTTTCCGGAGGCAAGCTATTTCAGAAGTAGATGCCATTCCTGTTTCCAAGCTTGTTTTAATTGGGAAGCTTCACCAAACACTATCCCCACTTGGTAACCATTATCGCATTTGACACATCAGTGTCACAGTGTTTAACATCACAGCAACCACAAGTTACCTCTGCACAGCAAATGGACAGACCAGTGCTATACCACTTAGAAGAATGTTTGACCAAAAATAATTACCACCAGGCCTGAGGTCCGCAGATTAAAATCACCCACCTTTGGTTTGGTAGTATCGCTTTCTATCCAGTGGGCCCACAGATCTTCCCATTTCCTTTCCACCTGCCCTCCACCCACCAAACTGTGCAACCCTGTGGCTTTGCTCCTACCCATTGTCTCTCCTCCACGCTCACCATTTTTCCCCTTGAGCCCCGAAATACATTGTTATCTTTTAAATGTTTCTGTTTTAAAAGACATTATTTAGAACTATTATTTACTGATGTCCTGCTGATGTGCCAGACATTCTGCTAATTACATGCAGTTATCTCGACTTCTGAGTCATTTTGTAAGGTCACTTTTATTTAAGAAAACTGGGCCAGGGCCATGCAGTGAATCATCAATTGCCCTTTGGTCAGTCTCTGAAGTCTAGGTCTCTAACCATGAACATTAATGACACCCCCAGATTTCTAGAAATACCTGAAGCTTTCAAGGATGAGAAAAGTGTGATGTAGTTCAAGCAAAGGGGTTAGGAGGTTTAGTGTTAAAAATGAAGTTGTAAAACTGTATTCCATGCCATCTGTCTCTCATTGCTGTTGAGTCAGAATTAACTCAGAGCTGACCCTCGACTGGGTTTCCCAGCCTGTAAATCACCCTGGAGGAGATTGCCCAACTTTGTCCTGCAGAGCTGCTGGTGGATTTGAACCACCTTTGGTTTAGCAACACAACGCTCTACTACATGATTTTTAAATTATAAATTCTGGAAAACTGTCAAAGAATTTAAACTTGAGAAGAAGGTGTTGGGGAAAGTATAAAATTATAGTATTTACATAGACTTAAGGGCTTGAAGAAGAACTGATGCCTTTGTGTTGTGGTGCTAGAGAAGAGTCTTGAACATACCATGGATCACAAAAAACCAAATAAGTCTTTCCTGGAGAGAGTGAATCCAAGTTTATCCTTGCAGGCTAGGATTTTGAGGCTTCATCTCGCATACTTTGGGCATGTGGTGAGGAGGGACTGATCATTGGAGAAGGACATCATGCTTGGAAGGGTGGAGGGATAGCACAGGAGAGCAAGACCTTGGATGAGTAGATTGATACAGTGACTGGGACAGATACAATGGGGGTAGATGTGTTGAAGTCCATGAGACTGGCTTAGGAGAGGGCAGGCTTCAGAGAGATTGCACATATGGTCGCAGTGAGTCACAGGTAACTTGATGGCAAGTAACAACAACCACAAAGGCTTATTCAGGAACTTTAATGGCCTAGTGGTAAAGAGTTGTGCTACCAACTCAAAAGTAGGGAATTTGAATCCACCAGTTGCTCCACAAAAGAAAGGTGGGCAGTCTTCTCTGTGATTAAGTCTCTGAAAACATGATGGAGGTTTACTGTAAGTTGGCTCTGACATGATGGCAAATAACAACAACCAGGCTTTGTTCATGCTGCTGATCATAGTTTGGTTTCAAACATGATTGTAAGTAGAATAAAAAGAATAGATTTTCAGATTGGCAAAAACTCTATATAAATTAAGACCATATTAAATCGCACTTTGGTCTATTCTGGCAAAAGATGTTTTTTCTTTCCTTGTTTTTTAAAAATAAACACCATCATATTCTACACAACGCATAACTTGATCTCTTAAAAATTTTACTGGGTTCCCATGTAAAATTATAAGGAAAATATCTTTCTTTTTACAAATTATGATGTACCATGGAAGTTAGACTTGCAGAGTAACTAGGAAAAGCCTTCAGAATGTGTCACATGATTTTTGGTGTGATAATGTCTGATAGTTTAATAAGCCAGTGTAGTTGGCATTTCAAAGCTACCAGCCTCAAACTTGATGGTTTTCATTGTCTCCTGCCAAGGAGTGGTTGGTGTGTTTGAACCATTAACTTTTTGGTTAGCTCTTACATTGTCACTAGGACAACCATTCCTGAGATAGAAAAACAATGCAGTCTGCATCCATAAATGTGAAGACTTACAACCTTAATAATCCTCTGACCGGTTCTATTCTGTTCTACAGAGCTACTATGATGCAGAATCAGCTCAGTACCAATGGCATTAGGCAGCACCTCTTTAGATCAGGAACTCTGAGGAAGAAAAGTGGGCAGTCTCTTCCCATGCAATTTGCAGCTTTAGAAAACCTGCTGGAGGGTTAACTATGAGTTGGTTCTGAATCAGTAACAATGATGAAATGATGATACTGGTGAGAACTTTAACATCTCATTCTAATTGCAAAAATCAACAGAAGGAGAGTATGATGGATGGCTAATATCGGTTTTCCCTAAAAATTATCTTAGTAAAACAACAAAATGAAGATAATGAATTAAGCATTATCTACAACCTCTCCTTTGGAAGACTGATTGTTTTGGCCACTAATGTTGTCTTAGTGTCTTATGAGATGTGGAAAACGTCAAGCATGGAGAGATACTTATCTTGTATTTATTTATTTATTGTATTTAGTGTTGTGTTTTGCTTTGAAGAAATGATGTCATATGGGTTCTGATTGAATCTATTACACATAGTTGGTCACTTTAATACAAGTAAAACAACATCAACTGAAATACAATAGAATTTGTGATATTATTGTTTGGTGCCTTCAGATTGATTGTGGCTTATACTGATCCTATGAACAGCAGACAGAAACCCAGCCTAAGTCCTGCACCATTCTCACAAGCTCTTATGTGCTTGAGCCCATTGTTGCAGTCATTGTCAATCTACCTCTTTGTCTTACACTGGTCCTCTAACTTTTCCAAGGGAGCTCTAGTTGTGTAATGGTAAGAGGTTACACTGCTAATCCAAAGGCTCATGGTTCAAATCCACCCATGGCTCTGTGGAGGAAAAGCTAAGCAGCCTCCTTTACTGCCTCTGAGAACCAACTGAATGGTCAGCTTCGGGTCAGTCCCTACTCAACTACTTTCCCAAGCGTTACGTCTTTTTCCAAGAACTGGCTCCTTTTCTCAATATATCCCAAATATATCCAAACGTCTCACCATCCTTGACTCCTGGTTGCATTTCCTCCAAGATACTTTTGAGTTTTTATTGTTTGTGTTTTGAGATTTTGCTTTTGTTTTTTGAGTTGTGGGGTGATGGTGTGTTTTGGGTTTTGTTTTGTTTTGTTTTTATAGTCGATAGTATATTCAATACTCTTTACCACAATTCAAAAGCATTAGTTCCTCTTCAGTCTTCCTTATTTCATGTCCAACTTTCACAACCACATGAAGCAATTGAAAAAACTGTAGTTTGGATCAGGCTCACGAGTCTTCAAATGGACATTCTTTCTCTTTAACACTTTAAGGAAGTCCTGGACAGTCAATTTTCCCAATGCAACACATCCTTTGATTTCTTGACTACTGTTTCCATGGTTGTTGATTATAGATCTTAGTAAAATGAAATTCTTGACAATTTCAATCTTTTCTCCCCTCTTCTGATTGTGCCATTGTGAGGATTTTTGTTTCCTTGATATTACGGTATAATCCATATTGTAGGCTATAGTCTTTGATCTTTAAATAAGGGAAGTGGAAAGAAGGTAAGGAAGTGCCAAAAAAGCTTTCTTCCTTGATAGTTCTTTTACTGGATTTAAAACTATTGTGAATGTACATGTATGCTTAGGTGTTGAGTGTTGTCAAGTAATTCTGGTCACAGAGACCCCACGTGATAGAGTTGAACTGCCCTGTAGAGTTTTCTTGACTTTAATCTTTATGGAAGCACGTCACCAAGTCTTTCTGCCATAGAGCCACTGGCTGGGTTTGAGCTGTATTCCTTTTAAAAAACTGCTGAGTTTTCAACCATTGTACCACCAAGCTCGTTATATGGTTGGAAGAGAAATGAAAAGGATTCCTGAAGAGCCTGGGAGAGTTAGTCTTTCTCTTTAAGGGTTTCCAAAACTAATCATCTAATCAGAAATTCTGTGTATAGTAGGAGGGAAAAAGTGATTAACACTTTGACATGGAATTCTCTTCTAAATATGGCTATAATTTTCTCTCTAGAGGTTACAGGTAAATATGTTTTATCTTCCAATCCTTTTCTAAACTGTTTGAGGTTGTAGTTTATGTTCTTTGTTCTTTTGTTTATATCAGAATGTCCGACACAAAACTAGGCAGAAAGGAGAGATAATAAATATGAGTCTGAGAATAAATGAGGTTTGAAAAACTGCCTGTGTCTGTTTCTGATGCTAGCACTTGAATTTTATGGGAGAAAATAAAGTTGTTGATGGACCAAATCATCCCTATCACAATGTACTTTAATGAACAAAAGATTCTTTTTGAACACTGTCTTCCATAATGTGCTTGGTGCTTAGGTAAGGTGAGAAATATGAAGAAAATGAAAAATAATATATATACATAAGACACATACTAAGCTAGAAGTAAAATTTTCACCACATCTCTAAGATTTTTAAGTTCTATATTCTTTATTGAAAACTATTCCTGACACTAAAAATTATGAAGGCTAGCATATTGCTAAATTATGCAATAATCCTGGAGTATAAGAGGCCACTGAA
>NW_006399793.1:13827932-13880062 GCF_000299155.1 Elephantulus edwardii | reverse complement strand
TTAATATAAAATTAATAAATTAAAGGTGAGTCAAAGTTTGTGCAGCTCATTTTTAGAATTAAAATAGCCCAAGTAAATACAAAGCTGTATGGGAATACATAGCTTATCTGTCACTGGTAGCTAATGAATTCCTTTCCATTAAAATTTAATTGAAAATCTTCAATGATATTTAAGCTTTCACAGAAGTGTAAACTACTGTGACTACAATTCACAATGCATTTAAAACAATTATTCTTTATCATTAAAGTTAATAATATGCACATTAACCTCTTATGTAGTCTGAATCAATATTGTGGTTTAAAAGATATGACCTCTGGACAGCTTTGTCTAAATATTGATTTCATTGTCATTTGTATAAGATATCAAACAAATTACATGCCACACTAATACTGTTAATGCTGCCCCCACAGAGCCTCTGACTTTATGTTTCTTATAATGTAAGATATGACATTACAAAAATATTAAGGACATCACCCGATGTAATTGCCAAGTGGACATGATCTGACTATGGCTGTAAAGAGATGATAACTTTCAAATTCTTTACTCTCCATGGACAGAAAGAAAAATGCTGCTCTTTAACATGCAGATGGGATGTTGATGTTAAGTTTCAAATGAGAGATTTTTGTTCTGCCTTGGAAAGTCTATTTTACCTTATTCTGAGGACACAGATACTTCAGAAGAGAGTAGCCCCATCTTGGTCCTTATGTTCAAATGTTGTAATTGTGCAGTACAGCAATTTTCCCAAAATAAACTTGTTGAAGAATTCATGGTGCAAATAACTAATGAATCAGATGAACTGAAAAATATGTGTATAAGAGTAAAGGAGGCTGAGCTTTATAAAAGGTCATTGTATAATTAAATAAAAGCAGATTTTGTACTGGTCATGCCTCACATTGCCTCTCACAATTGGAAGTTATACTATTGTTTTTGTAAAGAAAAATACACATTGAAATGTCAACTACAGAATGTGCTCTTTTACTTTTTTCAGGTTCTAAGTTGCTATGAATCACCATGGCTGTTATTATCATCCAATTACATTTAACTATGTAGATACTGCCTTACATTTTTAAAAATTGTACTTTGACTTCCTAAAGACTTTTTAGAACAGAGATATGATTATGATCACGAAACTGAACTGTGGGTGTTTGTGATACTAAATCGTTCCTCCCAAATCTCTTGTAGGCAAAAGTGACCCTTTTTGTGTAGTGGAACTGAACAATGATAGGCTGCTAACACACACAGTCTACAAAAATCTCAATCCTGAGTGGAACAAAGTCTTCACATTGTAAGTAGCCATTACCTTGAGGGTATTTGGAAAAATGATAAGTGATATTTATTTTGGGGAATTTTTTCCCCATGTCTATCCTTAATTGATTAACAGCTCAATGCATCTAGCCTTCCCTTTGCTAGCGACAATGGATAACACAACTGCATACCTATCATTTTGGTTTTCGCAGACTCTTTCTAAATTGTACCTTTTATATAATTTGACTAAGGATTTCTTTTCCCCCCATTAACTGCACTCCTTCTTCTTTTTACACTTTCTATTGAAATTCTCCCCAATTGCATTGACACCAAGGAGGACAAAGCTCTATTTGTTCCATTGCTGAAATCAGCAAACAATCTGCTCACAAATACGGCAGATGCTTTAGTTTTGGTTTGTTTCATTTTAGCACAATAAGAATATGAAGCATTGTCCTAGATACCAAAGCACCCTTTCAGTTAATTTCCTCTTTGTTTTAAAAAGTTTGTAAATCTTTTTAATTATGAGCTTTAAGAGCTGGGAGGCTACACCATAGTACCTCCTGCTTGATTTTTTTTTTTAAACGGAGTTCCAGAAATGGACTCAGAACAAAAGAAAACTCTGCAAATAGAAGTACTTCTTAAAAGTTTTCTAACATTTTCTTTTTGTATAGGGAAAAACTGCTAAATTCCTCATTAATTTCTTATTATAATTTCTCTGCTTAAGAGCCAGTAACTAATCAGCTTTAATTATCTGACCGATTTTTTTAAAAGACATTCCACATTTTTATAAGAGATGAAAGCCTGGTCAGGAAAATTGCCCTCCTAAGAAGTTTGTGGAGAGTGTTTTTCTCCAGAATGCATAATTGAATGAATAGATTTGATTATTATCAAAGCCATTAATTGATTGAGCCCTGATAAAGCCTCTTCTCACATGTGGTTGTGGTTTTTCCGTAATGAATATATTCTTTTTTCCTTGTTTTCTCTTAATTCATGTTTTTTTAGTAAACAGTTTAATCAAAGAATGAATGCTATCAACAATTTGAGTTTAATTTTCCTAAAAACAAAAATATGAAGATTGCACACAGTTGTTTATTTAGATATGCTGTCTTTGGAAGATAATGAAACATTACTTAATTTGTAAATCCCAGGGTGGTACAATAGCTATAAATGTTGCATTTTCCCCATTCTGCTTTCTGTGTTAATTTTAACTGTGCACCTTGCAGAAACTAAGACAATGTTTTGGTGGGAGCAGTACACAAAAGAAAGACTTTTTCTGAATGTAAAGAATTATTTAGAAGAATATACTTTGCCTTTTGCTTATAGCAGCCTGCTAAAAAGCAAAGTTTAAAACAGTCAGAGCCCATTATTGATTTTTTTAAATATAAACACTTAATTCTATGCCCATCCATTTGGAAAACTGTATTACATTAATATTTATATTTCACTAAAAAATATGTTTAAATTACAATAGTGCTCAAAAAGCCAGTTAATAGAACAACTGCTACGTTATGGGAAATGCTGTCAAAGACCAGGTTACCTTATTTATGTATGTGTGTATGCAAATAGCAAACACAAAACACATACACAGAAAATCAGCTGGAGGTACCTAAATTTTCAGAACCACTTTTGTTCCTGTTGCTCACTGATGAGATCTTTTTTTTTCTACCCCCTCCCAACATCTATTTCTTATGCAGCAACATTAAAGATATCCATTCAGTTCTTGAAGTGACAGTTTATGATGAAGATCGAGATCGAAGTGCTGACTTTCTGGGCAAAGTTGCAATACCATTGCTGTCTGTAAGTTTTATTCACCTGACACACTGCTCTGTGTTGCTTTTACTCAGGGAAAGGGGAGGGTGGGGGAATAAAAAAAACCCTCTCAGCTCTGTCTGTCATTTCTCAACCAAGGTCTGTAATAAGAACACTAAAAATTTTAACATACTCAATTCACGGCCATGTTGAATCCCATGATAGTTAATTTTTCCTGACAGACTTGATCCTGGTAATGAACAGGTACTTGTCAGAATTGCCACAGTTGTTTTGGGTTCTCTGTCAGTTTCAGCAGCTGGGGGTCAAAGGTCACCGAGGGAGTGTATTCAGTGGAGACCGCGAGACAGACGGCTGTCATGTCCTTTTCCCGCAGATTCAAAATGGTGAACAGAAAGCCTACGTCTTGAAAAACAAGCAGCTGACAGGGCCAACAAAGGGGGTCATCTATCTTGAAATAGATGTGATTTTTAATGCTGTAAGTCTTAACTTTGGCTTTTTTGTACTGCTAAAGAGTTCAGTTTCATGAAAGCTTTTGTTCCTGATTTGTAGAGAATTTCTGTCATTCCTCATTTTCTCTCAACCTTGATGTCTCCTGGAGAATGCGCTCCTGCCACTGCCTGGCACACCCACGCTCCCTGCTCGCTCGAGCCGGCGGCTGCGCGGCGGGCTGCGGGGCTGCGGCCTGCGACGCCCGCCCCAGCGCGTGCGTGTGCCACTGTGTCCATTTCTATTTTATGAGAGCAGCAGCCAGGACTTTGAAACTTTCGAAATTATTGCCAGTGGAACTGAGTGAAAAACTTGTAAGCATTTTGTAATCTATTAATCCATAACAGACACATATGTTGATGCATAGGTGAAAGCCAGCTTACGAACACTAGTACCCAAAGAACAGAAGTACATTGAAGAGGAAAACAGACTGTCTAAACAGGTAAAAAGCAAGGAAAGATGAATCCCCCTGGGAAGACCCGGTTCTGTCTGTAAAACATCTAAGTAAGTTCAAATAAACTTTGGAGGTATGGGGGGGGGGGGGAGTCTATGGAATTTTTTTATCATCTACTAATGTGAAAAATGGCTCCTTTTTCTCTTGCTTTCTGTCTCCTTTTCTCTAAAAGATCAAACAAGGACAATACCAAGCTAATAAATTGGATGGGGGTGGTCAGAAAGGAAAGGGGATACTGTAGGCACTACAAATAATGGATATGTATTCATGCGTTAGCGGAAGAATTTTGACATAAAATACATTTGATTGCCATGGAATGTGTAAATGAGAACACCAAAAGCTGAGGTTCCAATATATGTCCAGACCACCCACAGGTACGCTGCAGGTGTGTGTAAAGCGAACCCAGCACCAAGCTCTTCCCTCTAATCCAGATGAGAGAGGATTCCAGCTTTTAAAGAAAATCATCCTGTTAATTAGATTTTAATTATGGTCTTTTATAAGGGAATTTTCATTGGCATCTTTAGCTCTAAGAAAAAAATAGAAAATTACAAAACTGATATTTCTATTACAAAGGAAAAATCACTTATCATTTTTAATTAGGTTTGATAGCAAATGAAGAAAAAGTACTAAGCAACTCCCTTAACTTTCAATTAACAGAGCTAAAATGAAATGTGTTTGTTATGACTATCAAGTTTGCTGACCTTATCTGTCTTGAAATATTAATAATTTCATGTTCTATTAGAAACTTGAAAATTTTTTTTAATCTAATCTGCTCACCATAAATAGTGGAATCTTAGGCAATGTAAAGCCAGTGCCTGAGTTACAAATGTCATAGTAGCTAAATGTAAATACAGATTTCATTTCTTCACAATAGAAGAAAGTAGTAAAAATAGCTTGTAAGAGGAAAGGAAACCAATTAGGAGATCAGTAACTTATCCTGCAAAAAATTTCAGTGTGTTAAATTGGTGTACACATACATGCATATATAATTCATACATGATGATATATATTACCTCAGTAAACGACATAACTATTACTTTAAAATAACAAATCAACACAGAAGAAAATGTGGAAATAACAAACTCTTAACCTGAAAACATGATTATTCTGATTATTCATACTTCATATGTAATTTTTAAACCACCACACTTGTAATATGAACAATTTTTATTACAGATATATCATACACTATTTTAAAAATTTTAATTATATCAATGATTTATATTTTTAATAAAATGTTTTATATAAAGTACTTAGTTATCATATATATATATATCCCTGATTCTGAAATTATGAGAAAATATAAAATTTATCATGGGAGAGATGGATGATGTTGGTGATCGATTGAAACAGACTGAGAGATAAGAGACTAGGATAGTAAAGAGAAGATTATTCTACCAAATAATGAAAACTTTTGTTTTCTATAAGAAAGCAATACTTGATAGTTTTCCCTAAGATCTAAAAATAATTTAAGTTGCCCATTTTATTTTAAAATTAAAACATTTGATGAATTCTAAAACCACAATACAATTTGAGCTTAAAACGTGTTTAAGATTCACAATATGTAAGTAGCAAAAACATGTTTTAATCTAATAGAAATCAATTTTTCTTTTAAGCAAAGGTAATCTAACCTATATGATAATATTTTTGAAGACAAGATATTTAGCTAGGAAATTGCTTTTATAATTTAGTTCCTTCCACTTCCCAATGATACTACTTTTCATTAGCTTGTAAGCTAAATTGCTTGGTATAGTCTTGGAACTTTTATTAACTTTCTTCATCATTTTGAAATTGCACTAAGCTGGAGGAGTTTTGCAGTGTGTCTGATAGATTTTAGTCTTGCAAATTCTAATTCTATTTTAATTTTCTTTACAGCTGCTGCTAAGAAACTTTATCAGAACAAAACGTTGTGTCATGGTGCTCATAAATGCTGCCTACTACGTTAATAGTTGCTTTGATTGGGATTCACCCCCAAGGAGTCTTGCTGCTTTTGTGGTATGATCAGACTGTATTACTTACATTGTTATTCATTAAATTCAGTAATCATAGCTGCATGTTTCTGTGGCTATAGTAACAGTTATGTTGATGTGGCCATTTAAAAACTCCTATTTTAAGACTTGACTGGACAGATTTGCCGTGGGCAGAAACCTGATGGATTGTACAAGGTCTGAGTCCAAGAATACATTTTTCCCTCCTCAGATTTCCGGAATGCAAGACATCTCAGTTTATGCATAATTTTCTCTGTGACAGCTAAAAAGTAAAAATTTTACATGTTGCATAATTCCAGATCCCAATAGGATAATCCTTAGTGTTGAAAAGAAATTTATAATCTTGACCATCTCCATTTGATTTTATTTCGTTTCATGGTTAGTTTTTTTAAATATGAAAATCGTTGGCAGTAAGATGCTAGTTTGCTAATGCTTTAATATGTGAACCAAAGGGAAGTGGAAGTGACCTATTTAAGAGACATTTTCTTATTTCAGAGATGTTCTCATTTTAAAAAGGTACAGGTGAGGAAAACGCCAAGTAGCTCCCTAACAGAGTTCATCTTGTAGCCTTTTTACTCCAGTTATTTAAAAACCGCTGGTGAGACCAACTTGCAGAGCTAGAAAATCTGAAAGAGTACTTTTCCCTGAGCTTTCGCTGGGATGTTCTGTTCTCATGTTGTTTTTGCTTATTCAGGACTTTCGTTTGAAGTTTAAGTGGAATCCTTCTTTTGAAATCCTGTATTTTATTTTCGTGTTTGTTAGAATATGAGCACCTTATGCTTCTTTACAGTTGCTGTTTAGCAGAATACAATTTTATTATAAGGGCTTTACAAGAAGAGCCTTAATTATAGTAACAAATCAACATTTTAGTGTTACCATTCACATGAGCGTATGCACATCTGTTTGGAACTTTGAGCCCATCCTCCTCTCAGGCCTTGTATAGGACTTTCATTAATGTCTGAGCACATGGAACAAAGGGTGTGTATGTCCCTTTGTGTTGTAAGTTACCAGAAAGTTAGGCAGCTTGCTGTCCACAGGCATGTTGTTGTCTCCTCAAAAAAGGCAATTGTCATCATCATTAAATTCCAGAAAAGAAAATCTGCTTCCCAAGATATTCTTTCAGTAGCTCTTTCATGTAACAAATAAATATTGATGATGTTACGCAAACTTTATTCAATTTTCCAGTACTATAGAGACACTTTGACTTTAATAAGGGGGGAAATATAATATTGAGTTCCTATGGCTATTCCATAGTACTAGATGCAGTAGTATTCCACAATAAAGGTCGTGCTGCCATCTTTGGTCCAATTCTCCTAAAGCCATTCCCCACCCCCATCTTTTTTGACATTTGAAAAAAGAGAAACATATGTAATTAATATCATGGGCTCAGGACTACTTTAGAATAACATTGCACTCTATAGTCATCATGAGCTTTGTTTCTGACTTCTAGAGTTCGAAATAAATTCAACTTGAATAAATTAAAAATTTCTCTCTGATGCTATGGGGGTGGGGGTAGGAATCCTAACCCAAAATTCTAAGAAACTCAGGTATACATACATTAACTGAGTCAAAATTCACTAGAGAAGACATATGACAATAAATCCCTCTTAACTGATGATCATTTTCTAACAAATTCTGTCCTATGAAACACAAACTAAAAACAAGGACTTGCAGGGAGTGGCAATAAGAACATGAAAAGGGATTATTGGCTCTGATGGTGAAAACTGAGGCTTCAAGCTATTATGTAGTACTTTGGAAAGTACTTTTGAAGAGAAACAATAATATTAACTGTGTTTTCATTGGGAAAAAAATACATGAGCATCAGGACCCTGCTTTTTTCTGCACCTTGATGCTCCAGCATCATCGACAGAGTGTCTGGTTCTCAGTCTCTCCGTATAAATGACTGGCTAAATCAGTCACTATGGAAATCTTTCTTATGTGGAGAAATCATCTTTTAATGATGCTGAATAAAGAAGGTTTTGCCCTAATAAAGCCAGGTATGAATATGACGCTAGATATTTGTCCTACTCACATGCAATTGACATGAGTTGATAGAAAAACAAAAAGTAATGATTCCGTTTCCTCAAGTTTCCACTTAAATTTTAAACTGTTTTATGACTCTCTTTCAGTCAAGTACTTTAATCTCATACTAAATTATGATAGGAAAAGATTACAATGTAATAGTAATTTATTAAGCTCTTTCTATATGCTGGGGAACATGAAGTACTTTCATGCATTAATACATTTAATGTCCCTAACAACTCTATGAGGAGATGCTGTTATTTTCCCGTTTTGCAGAAGAAGAAATTGAGGCACACAAAAAAGTAAAAGATGGTCTAAGTTCACTCAGTAGATAGAAATCTACGATTTTCTTTCTGAAAGTGTTTTAAGATACTTACCTGTTAACTGTAGTAAAGTAATACTTTGAGGATAGGAGTGTTGTAGAATTTTTATTCAACTTGGAGATATTAAATGATGTGTGCATTTAGAACAAAATGTTTCCACGATTGTGTTGCATAACCAGAGACTTTTCAGGGCAGTTTATTGAAAAGAACTGCTTTCTATTAGAAGAGTATGAGGAGCACCCTATTGTTATAAACATATTGTTCCCATCATTCCCTGTTGATGGATCACGGGTCTATTATTATAATATTGGTTCCACTTGGCCCATTTTTCCATAAATGCAGCTGCCTCATGGAGCATATGCATTCAGGCCATTATGCAGCTTGGGTTTTGGCCCAGAGCAGTAAACTTTGTAATTTTTAAGTGTCCTTTTCCTATTCCATTTTATTTCTCTTTACTTATTTACTCCAAAAATGAATGTGCGCTAATGAAATCAAAATGGAAAAACAATAATTTTTCATCCCAGTGTCAAATAAAGAGGAGAGCACAAGAAATGAAGAGTTAAAGCTGCCTCGGCCTCTGTGCTGTGGGAGAGGCGCAGAGCTGGCTGACAGTATTAGAGGCCGCAATCAGTCTAGAAGGTGATGGGTAAAACCTAAGCAAATGTGTCTCTGGTATTTGTGTGGTACGGGCTGGGCTTTTTAAATTTTTGCTATGCATGAAGTATGCTGAAGAGCATTCAGCCAGCCACATGTGTGGTATAGAAGGCATCGTCTTTTGGAGTTATCTATTGTGAACATGGAAATGTCTCATAAATTGGGCCTAATTTTCATCAGGCTCTTGACCAGACATTTGTGTTCTTATGGATGTCGGAGGGTGTAACATGAAATAAAAGAGGGCCCACTCTCTTTCTCCAGCACTGTCATTTCTCACTGTAATGAGCGCAAAAATAATTGGCCAACTGAGCTATCAGTAAAAGGACACACTTCAGTGTGCGTCAAAGAATTATTTTACAGGACAAACTTTAATCTTTAAATGTGATTGTAGATAATTTGTGGTACCATCTGTCCATTTGGAATTGTTTTAGCCTTTTCTGTCGTTATACAGTAAGTGCCACTGTGTTTAACATTAACATTTGATATTTTACACATTTAATTTCTGTTCTGCTGTGTGGTCCTTTGGGAGCAGAGCGCTAGTGCTACATGAGAGAGACAAAGTATTGATCAGTTAACATTTCAGCTACATTTATGTATGTCGCAAAATTAATGAAAATGCCAGACAAAAATGTCAGAGTGCACAAAAAGGTAGAATTTAAATTTGGTAGTTTAATGAAAAGTTTAAGATGTGCATTATCAAAAATGTCCTCTTGCCTTTAAAGTACAATTCCTAACAGAATAACTTAAGTGAGACACATATTTTACTTAGAGGAACAATGAACATGAATTATGAAGGGATGTCAACTCCTCCAAGTACCTTGTACTCCAAAACGGCATGTTTGAATGCTTAACTGTTACTCATAAAATGCATTTGTTTCTCTTCATATCTGGAGGACTGCTGGCTTCATCCTCTGTCCTCACAGACTACAAGGCAGAATTTCTACTGAGATTCCCTCCCTGGTTTTTCCTTAGAGTCCCTGCGTTCCTTTTGTGTCCATACTGAGAATTCCCTCTACGGCAATTCAGCAAGGCCATACTGATTCATTCCTCATTCCTTTCTGGGTCCTTTTCAAGTGCCTTATTTTCTTTTTGTTTCCTTTGCTTCTGGATAATTTGTGCTCTACCCTCATTCATTTCCCATTTTAGCACAAGATCATCCTCCAGACAACAGCTAATCAGAGAAAGGCTGGGCCATTGGAGGAGGGGAACAGAAAAGCAGAGATGATGTGTATGCAAATAATGACATAAGGCTGCTTTGTGTGGCCAAATAATATATTTAAAAAAATAATAATAGTAGAAGCACCAGCAAAAGAAGAACCAAATTTATGGAGACAATGGGAATAGCGAGAATACTCTGTAGACAATAGGCTCCCAAGGACACCTTATTGAGTACAAAGCATAGCCTGCTGCTAAAAACAACACAAGGGTTAGGGGGAGGTGTCCGAAAAGCTAGTACAAAAAAATAAAACATTTTAAATGGAAGTGTTACTTAAGAAGAAATATCAATATGAAAGCAAAAGCATGTCTCCATCACATGTATTTCAAGTCTTAGTTATATTGCTAAATGACTTAAAATCTTACTGGATTTATTGAAGGCTAGTCCATACTTAAATGGAAATTTTTGTATTGAAAACTTATGTTGTACCAGTAATACCACACTAGCAAAGTTTTGCTACAATTATGTGACAGTTTTCAAGTGATTTTTACAAGAAATGTGTTGCTATTATTGCTGTTAGAATGATCGTTGAGTGCTAGGAACAAAACAATTAATGTTCCAAAGGTAAATTTTGTTACTTGCCTTACAAAATAAAATCTGAAAACCTCCAAAATAAAAATATAAATATTAAATGAAATGATCTTCTGTTAATAGTAGTTTATTGGTATTTGAGTAATACAAAAATTGTGCAATCCCAAGCCTGCTTGCTGGTCCTAAGCAATTCTCTCATTTTAATTTGTTAAAATTTAAATAGGCATTAAGCATTTTCTTCACAAATATGGTTTGTTGTTGTTATGTACTGTTGGATTGGAATCAACTCATAGCTGACCCTCCAGCAGGTTTTCAGAGGCAGTAAATCACTTGAGGAGATTGCCCAACTTTCTTCCATTGAGCAGCTGATGGATTCACACCACAACTCCTTAGGACTAAGCCACCAGAGCTCCCTCTGGAAAGGGAGGGAAGATATGTATAGAACTTCATTGATTTGGAAGATTATAATCCTACAAAGTTGTGTAAAAATTTCCACCAAATCAAAAGTATTGACATACAAAAGATTCTAAAAAGTTTTCTTTTCTTTAGTAAATATATGTCTTTATCATGTATACTTGAAATATATTCCCCTTGCCCCAATTGCATGAGTTCCTAGAAGACATAACTTTAAACTTAGAATAAAAAGACAAGTCCAAGTTTTTCCTACTAGTAATTCATAGCTACAATGAGACCATTAACCAATAAGCCTCCAGGAATTGACGGAAAACTAATAGAGACATTTCAACCAATGGATACCATGCTGGGATAACTCACTCAGCTATGCCAAGAAATTGGGAAGAGACCTACATTTGTGCCAATTTCAAAGAAAGGTGAGCCAACAACATATATATACTTTAAAACAATATATTAATATTACAAGCAAGTAAAATTTTGCTGAAGATAATTAAAAAACAGTCACAACAGTATGTTGTTGTTATGTGCCATTGAGTCACTTGCAACTCATAGCGACCCTATGTACAACAGTGCTAAACTGTGCTCTATTCTGTGCCAGTCACTCTGCATCTGACACACCCATCCCGATTACCCCAGTCACTGAGTCAGTCCACCTCATAGAGGGTCTTCCCCTCCTGCGCTGTCCCTCCACCCTCCCAAGCATGATGTCCCTCTCCAAGGACCTGTCCCTCCTCACAACATGTCCAAAGTATGTTAGATGAAGCCCCAGAATCCTTGCCTCCAAGGAGTAGCCTGGTTTAACCCTCTCCAGGATGAATCTGTTTGTTTTCTTGGCAGTCCAGGGTACATTCAATACTCTTCTCCAGCACCACAGCTACACTGACAGGATATTGACAGAAAGTCAAGCTAGATTCAGAAGAGAATGTATATAAAGAGCTATCATGAATGATGTTGGATAGGTCTTATTTAAAATTGGGCACTACCGGAAATAAATTTATCTATATTTTAACTCTAGAAAGATGTTCAACTGTATAGATCATATAACAAATGATGAATAACATTGCAAAGAATGATCATGTAATACCTTTAATAGTGTGGTGTAGATAGACATAAACACAGTAAAAATAATCAGCTGTTCAAACAGAGCAAAAGTATGCTAAGTGGTCTAAAAATCAGGAAAAGTGTACATCAAGATTGTATATCATTATGGATGGCTAGGAGAACAAACAGGTTCGTCCTGCAGAGGGTGAAACCAGGCTGCTCCTTGATGGCAAGGGTTCTGAAGTTTCATCTGACATACTTTGGACAAGTTGCAAGGAGGGACCAGTCCTCGGAGAGGGACGCCATGCTTGGAGGGTGGAGAGACAGTTCAAGAGAGGAAGACCCTCAATGAGATGGATTGACTCAGTGACTGGGGTAATGGGGGTAAGTGTGTCAGCAACAATAAGATTGGCACAGGATAGAGCAGGGTTTAGGGCTGTTGTACATAGGGTTGGTACGAGTCACAGGTGACTCAACAGCACATAGCAACAATTATACTTAATATATATGTTATGCTATATACCATCAAATTGGAACCAAATCACAACCGATCTCCACAGTGAGTTTTGAGAGGCAGTAAATCACATGTAAGGATACTGCTTGTCTTTCTAAGAGCAGCTATTGGACTCAAGCTATTTGCCTTTAGGTTGGTGGTGCAATTCTCTACCACTAGGCCACCAAAGTTCCCTATTTAATCTGTATGCTGAGCAAATAATAACTTAAACTGTGTGAAGAAAACACCGTGTCAGGATCTGAGGAAGACTTATCAACAGCTTTCACTATTCAGATAACAAGCCTTCCTTGCTTAAAGTGAAGAGGACTTGAACCACTTCTTAATGAACATCAACAAAAATCCTCACAGCTGAGTCAATAAGCAACATCACAATAAAGGGAGAAGCATTAACATCGTGAAAGGAAAGTTTTCCTGTTATTTGAATTCATAATCACTGCCCATGGAAACAGCAGTCAAGAAACCAAACAACATACTGGAAAAGCAAAACTGTCACATTGTGGAATGAGGTACATCTGATCTAAACCATGGTATTTAAGTCAATTTTAATGCATGCTTTATTCTCATTTGCTGATTCTCCACCCTTTCAAGAATGATATCCCTTAACAAGGAAAATCCTCTCGTAACAACACGTCCAAAGTATGAGATGAAGCTTTGCCATCTTTGCCTCCAAAGAGCACTCTGGCTGCATCTTTTCCAAGACATACCTATTCATTCTTTTGGCAAAAAATGGGATATTCAGTACTCTTGTCTAATACCACAACCCAAAGGCACTGATTATTCTTCTGTCATCCTTATTCATTGTCCAGTTCTCAAATCCATATGATTGAAAAGAGAGGAAGACCCCCCCAACAAGATGGATTGACACAGTGACAACAGCAATGAGCTCAAGAGTGTCAGAGATGGTGGGATTGGCACAGGATAGGACAGGATTCAAATCTGTTGTTCATAGGGTAGTTATGAATCATACTTACCTCGATGGCACCTAACAACAACAATATATATCTATATGTGGTTCTGATACTTTACCCCATAGCATGTTATGCTGCTAACCAAAAAATTATGGGCTTTAGCAGTTTAAGTCTACCAGCACTCTTTGAGAGAAAGATGAGCAGTCTCCTCTCATTAAGATTTTCAACCTAGGAAACCCAATGAAAGATTGTTGTGAGTCAGAATCTACTTGAGTTCGAGTTTTATATTGCATACAAGACCTGAACAATTAATAAGAAAGGTGGAAGATTTGGTGCATTTAGCTTGTGGTGTTGCCAAAGAATGTTAAAAATAGAATAAACTGCCAGAAGAACAATCAAATTTGTCCTGAAAGAAGTACAGTCAAACTCTCTTTAGAAGCAAGCATAATGAGACATTTTCTCATTTACTTTGGACATGTTATCAGGAGTTACCAGTACCAGGAGAAGGATATTGTGATAGGGAAAGGAGATGGCCATCAAAAAAGAAATGAGACACTCAAGAGATGGATTAACACAGTGGCTGTAATAAAAGAGTTCAAACATAACAACAGTTGCGAGTGTGGTACAGGACTAGACAGTGTTTTGTTCTGTTGAACAGAACAGGATCACTGTGATTCAGAACTAACTGAATGATAGCTAACTACAACAAGGACAGGAAAATATTGTCAAACTTTGGCCTGAATAAAATTGTATGTTTGTTTTTCTTATTTGGTTCTTTTCACAAAGCATTGCATATAAATTTTTACATGTACATAGAAGGCTCCCAAAGAGCATGCTGGAAAGTGAATTAGTATGGGTCACTAGGAATTAAAATCAACCCTGAATCTTATGAAATATAGCAGACCAGATATTAGCAGAATGAAATATCCTTCCCAAGGAGTAATGCTCTAGTTTAGTCTATGTTATTTTTTTCATGGAGAGAGGTATGAGGGTAAGAGTGGGTAGGAGGTGTAAAACGAGTAAGAGCTACATGGGGATGGCCATATCTGACATTTACCATCTACAAAAGGGAACTGTCCCTGTCAACAATAGCAACAACACAAAACTAATTCCCATGATGTCAGATGTGTCCCCCACATTCCCACAGCTTTTTCTACTCATCCTAACACCCACCAACTTTAGAGCTCTACTGGGTCCAAAACATGATATGATAGCTCACAGACCACACAGAACTATACTGGGGAAGTCAAAAGATTATAATCCAGGTTAGTAGCAGAATAGAGTCAGGATAGTTTCTGAAATGTGTTCACAGGCACCTCAGCTTTGAGCCTTGTGGCTTTAGGCCAGTGTCACAAAGTTCTCAGTCCCGTCAATATTGTCTCCTCCTCCACCCACAGTCCTTCAGTGAACTTGAGAATAAAGCTCTTAGTGACATAGTGGTCAAAGTTTTCTAAGTCTCATGCCAGGTCTCTGATTCTCCAGTGTGGCTTGTGACTGTATCTCTTGTAAGTCAATTCTGACTTATAGTGGCCTTTGTGACAGAGTAGAACTACCCCATAAGGTTTTGGGGAAAGACATCATTCCAGGAAAGGTTATGGGTCAATGAACATGAGGAAGACCCTTAATATGATGAATTGACCCAGAAATGGCAAGAACGGGCTTGAGCACGGGGGAGATCATGAAGTAGAAGATAAGGCAAGATTCTGATCTGTTCATGAAGGGAATTGTATAACACTTTCTCAAGTCAGCACTTGTTAGTATGTGTCGTCAAGTATGACTAATAACAACTCTGTGAAAGACAGATCTGAAGTTCTCTTTAAATATGTCCACTGCCTGATTATTGTTGTTGTTAGGTGCCATCGAATAGAGTACAACTCATAGTGACCTATGAGCAAAAGATCTGAATGCAATCCTGTCCTGTGCCATCCTTGCACTTCCTGACACACAAAAGCCCATTGCAGCAGTCACCTTGTCAATGCACGTGGTTGAGGGTCTTCCTCTCTATCACCAACCCTCCACCCTTCCCAACATCATGTCCCTCTCCAAGTAAAAGCAACTCCTAGCAACATGTCCAAAGTATGTCAGGCAAAGCCTCATCATTCTTGCTTCCAAAGAGCACTCCAGCTGCACCATCTCCAAGACATAGCTATTCTTTCTCTTGGCCATCCATAGGATGTTCAGTGTTTTTCTCCAATACCACAGCTCAAAGGCATCAATTCTTTTTCCACAATTCCTATTCATTGTCCAGGTCTCAGATGCATAGCTAGTAATAGGAAAGGCTATGTATGGCCTGAATCAGATGCATCTTAGTCCTCAAATTGATATCACTACTTTTCAATAATGTGGAAAGGTCTTTAACAGCAGATTTCACCAGTGCAATGCATCTCCTTATTTCCTGACTACTCATACCAACTGCCTGCTTACTTTATTTTAATGGATTTCATTAGCAAAAATGGTCTTTTGATTTTTGAAGGAAGATAACCACATAAGGTATAGCATCTAATATTCTCTAATAACTTTATTCCTGCTAAATTCTATTTTATACATATAATAAGAATAATTCATTTTAATAACATTTCACGCACAGATTCCCATCCATTATCACTGTTCTCCCTTCTTTTGTCTTCTAAAGCAAGGAGGAAGAGCATGCTATAATATGGGAAAGTTTTTATCTGTGGGTGATCCGAGGAAGATAAAACTATTTTACTTTCTCTCATATATACTGCTCTGGATTGTCCCATTGTGCTATTGTAATCAAACAAAAGCCTCCAGCATCAGCAATGTATCTACGTTTGATGTCATAACGAATCCAAGAACTCACCTTCTCCTGAGTCCTGATCATGGGTGCAGTGACAGAGTGGTAGAGGTAGTTTCCTGCTTTCTTATCTTTGCTCAAGCAATCCCATAACCTTTTTGACGCTTCTAAAAATATGTTAGATGCTTCAGATTTTGCAGTAGAATTATCTAGGATTAAAAAACAAAATTCAAGATCATGACATAAAAAGCTTGTCACTGTTTATCCCAAGAAAAATCCTAAACCAATATTTTTGTTCTTCAAAGAAGTTTCTGCCTTTCAACCTCTAGTTAAATTGTGAGGGAAACTCATGCTGGGCAGAATAGCAACTCATCTTCTATTGTGCAATGCTATTATGTAAAATGTATTACAACATATAGTTTCAAATACTGAAATAGGTTTTTTCAAGTATAATAACTGGAAAGGCTATAAATTATAAGAAAAATGCAGTAACTGATAACACCTCACGCATTACTTTTGCAATTGTTTCTCCTCATTTTTATTGACTTCCAATCTGACCTCTATGACTTGAAGCACTTGCTGAAGAAAATCAAAGACAGTAGGTAGCCTCCAATATACATTGCATCTCAGTGTCAATGAAACAAAAATTCTCACCACTGGATTGATAAGAAACATCATGGCAGATGGAGAGAAAAAAAGATTAAAATAGTCAATGACTTCATCTTGAATCTACAGTCTTTGGTAAACTGGGAAAATCTGTAGTTAATAGCCTCTCCAAATTACTGAGAAGAAATTATGTCAGTTTGAGGACTAAGGTGTACCTGATTCAGTCATGACCTTTTCAATCACTTTATATGCATCTGAGAGCTGGCAATGAATAAGCATGACAGAAGAAGTAATGCCTTTGAGCTGTGGTCCTGCGAACAGTACTGAATATCCTGTGAACTGTCAAAAGAACAAACAGATACGTCTTGGAAAGGGTGCAATCAGTGTTCCTTAGAGAAGATAAGCTTTGTCTCACATACTTTTGGCATTTTACTAGGAGAGGCTATTCTTTGGAGAGGGACATATATCTTGGAAAGGTGGAGGGCCAGCACAAGAGAACACCTTCATTCAGATGGATTGATGCAGTGACTGCAGGAATGGACTCAAATATGTTACGATTGTAAGGATGGCATAGGGTAGGACAAGGCTAACGTCTGTTGTTCATAGGGTTGCTATGAGTTGTACTTATCTCAGTGGCACCTAACACCAACAGCAACAGTCATTATTTTAATTCTGCACGTATTTTCATACCCTCTTGTATCATCTAAACATTAAGAAGCAGAAGTAGAATGCTTGCTGCTTTCCCACATTTCCATTTTGCTAGGTTATTAAGATATATCCATGAAAGAAAGATGGGAAGTCTCCTCCTGTGCAATTTACAGCCTCAGAAAACCTGACTGTCAGCCATGAGTCAGTTCTGACATGACAGCAACCAGTGAGTGATGAAGATAGATGCTATAATCATGAATGTACTAATTTTACCAGTTGAGATTCTGGTAACTAGAAGTTTGCTGCTAGTTTTGGCTGTCATTTCTCTTGTCATCATTTTACCACATTTTTATTGGGTTTAGATTATCTTTACCACGGGTACTTGTGAGTAGACTCTGGATTACATCTTCTGCTTTATTCTGATGATAGATACTCAGCAGTCAAGAAGCGGTACATTTAGTGGTCAGAGAGCTCTGCTGACCTAGTTAGCATTAAGAAGCTGTGCTGCAATCTCAAAGGCACGTCCTTCAAATGCACCAGCTGCTGTGTGGGAGAAGGATGAGATGTGTTCCTATGCAATATACTGCCTCTGAAAGCCCACTGGAGGGTCAGCTATGGGTCAGTTCTCACTCGACAGTACACAACAATAACAGCCAGAATGAAGGTGACTCACTGTTCAGATGCTCATTCTAGTCATCAGCAACTGACCCGAAAGGAAAGAAACTACGAAGCAAGGAATGATAGAAAGCATATTAAAATATACATGACTATTTAGGTAGAAACCGAAGTTAGCCCCTTTTAGTGGAGAAAATAAAATATTTTAGAAGCAAAACATAGCTTGTATTACTCCCTAAGGAGAAAATTTTAATTTAGCAAGAGAAATTAAATACTGAAGGATAAGACTTTGGCAGAGAGTTGAACTTTAGAGATGATATAAAAATTATTTTTGTATCTTAAGTTTGGGGTTAGTTTATTTTGTTGTTGTTGTTGTTGTTGTTCACTCTTGGAGCTCTGGTGGCCTAGTGGCAAGAAGCTGCGCTGCAATGCCAAAGGCATGTGGTTCAAGGCCACCATCTGCCCTGCAGAGGAAGAATGGGCACTCTGTTCCTGTGCCATTAACTGCCTCTGAAAACCCTCTGGAAGGTCAGCTATAGGTTGGTTCTGACTCGAAGGTACTCAACAACAACAACATCTAAGAGCTGTTTCCACCCCCTCGTTGCCCCTGTTGAGAATGCATGCCCTAAATGAGTTTTAATGAACATTTAATTCCATTTAACTTCATGTCCTTGGTGTTGTCTAGGTTGGATTTTCTAAACGTTGCATATGAGGCAAATTATTCTTATAAATAATCTAACAAGAGAAAGGGAATCTGTGACCTCTATATATCATTATGGATTGCATTGGAGTCTAATTTGAGGAAAGAGTTTGTAAAACTTTATAGTGGCTGAAAGATTTTATCTTTTGCCCGTATGGAAACTCATATGAGGATTTTCATCTCTCCACCAACTCTAAGTATAGTGTTGTGTTTCACTGAAATGGAGAAATGGGGTAAACATTAATCTTGACCTAAGTAATATAACCTCTCTCATTATGAGGATTTGATGAGATTTGTCTGTACATTGCACTGTATTTGTGACTAATAAATAATCTTTATATTCTTAAATGAATATCATTATGTCAGAGATATAAAAGCACACTTCATTAGGCTCAATTACCTATTAGATCTTTATTGGAAGGGCAGGGGGGAAAATGTGAGATAGAAAAGCCATTTTAAAACAGTGAAGACACTTGTTCTATTAACTACTCTGCATGACAAGTTACCCAGATCATCATACGAATCAAAATAAACCTTGACTACTGCAATTTATCAACAATATCTATGTTAAATAAATGAGAATAAAATTATATTTTATATCCCACTTAGCTGTATACAATTTATTACACTTCACTTTACTGTAGTTAACATTATATATAGTTTCTGTCAAAGAGACTTCAGGCAATGCTCAAATGTTTGGAACAGACACAATTCATCCAATTTTGCCATAAAAATGTTGGCAAATTAAACAATATCTCCCTGTTGATTAGAAAAATCTTTTGGAATTAATGGGGAAAGTAGAAGATCCTCATTTTTTGAGTGTCGTTTTTGTTAGCTGCTGTCAAGTTGACTTCAACACATAGTAACCCTGTGACCCCTAGGCGCAAACTTTTGCCCTATCCTGCAGGGTACTCGCGATCTATGCTGTACTTACACTCATGTTGTAGTCACTGCGTGAGCCTGTCTCATTTAGAGTCTTCCTCTTTTGCTGACTCTATCTTTATCCACATCTTAAAATGTCAGCAAAAGAGAAAAACTGTAAATGAGACAAACTGACACATTGGCCACAACATGGGTGTAAGTACAGCGTAGATTGTGAGTACCTTGCAGGATAGGACAAAGTTTTAATCTTAGGGGTCATAGTGTTACTATGAGTTGAAATCAACTTGACAGCAGCTAACAATAACACTACTTGGAGATTGCCACTGATGCATCTGAACCACCAGGGAGGCATACTTTCCCAACAGACTATGCCACCAGAACTCCTATGCCATCAAATAAATTCCAACTCACATCAACCGCATGTGAATCTTAATAGAATTGTTTGCTGTAGGGTATTCAATAGCTGAGATCTTTCAGAAGTAAATCACCAGACATTTCTTCTGAGGTGTCACTTGTTGTTGTTAGGTACCATCAAGTCAAGTACGACTTATAATGACCCTATGAACAAAAGATCTGATACTTCTTCTATCCTGTGCCATCCTTACCCTTCATGACACACAGCAGCCCACTGCAGCAGTTACCATGTCAGTCCACCTAGTTGAGGGTCTTCCTCTCCTTCGCCAACCCTCAGTAGGTGGGTTTAAACTGTCAACATTTTAATCAATAGCTTATCCTATCTCCTGTGCATCACAGGGGATGGATAACAGAGAAGTTGTATTTTCTCAAAGTATTACTAGTAAAATTAAAATAGTTACAAAAATTAATTCATTAATGTAGAGATTCAAATAGCTGAGTTAACATTTTCTAATTAGGCAGCAATATTGAAAGTTTAAAAGTATTACTATGTATTTAATTCTGTTTTACTACTTTTTTTTTATACTTTGGTTCTTCCACTGCAAGAACCATATTACATCTTTCAACCAGGAGAGACCTTTAACGTAGGTTATTTTATCTTGTCTAAGTATCCTTTTTTTTTGAAAAAAAAATAATTTAAAAATTCCTAAAGTATCACCTTCCTACCTTAAATTAGTATCAAAATTCTAAATGGAGAAGATGATGCAATAAGCAAAGTGAGCATAGTCTTAATTTGTGCTTTCTTACAAATCGATAGTGAACAATTTCACATGAGTAGAAAACATGCAAAACTGTTTCCCACATATTAGCAACTCAACACAGGGAAGCCCATACTTACCTCGCTTCTTGTGGACTCTGTCCTTGTCAAGGATCATAAATTTGAGGAAAAGCTTTGATTCTTTAGTAGTAAAGTGCTGTGGGGTTAGGAGAAAAACACATGCCAGCTGTACCTAGAATCAGAATCTTTAATAAAGTGAAAAAATATGAAGTGATTTACTGCACATTTACTATGCTTATTGAGTAATCCAACACTTGGTTTTAAATCTTGGTTGATGTGTAGTTAAAAATGAATGCTTTCAAATGGGCACCAAACCTGCAAACAAGATAAAAGTCTTCTCTCGTTGGTTTTGTAACCTTGGAACACGTGCCCTCATAGTGGTGATGCCATGCCTGGGTCCTCCAGATGCTGACAACTCAGCCATTCAAACACCAGTTCCAGAATAGAGCCCCTCCGCATGGCAAAGGCTGCACAGATAAAGTCGAAGAATGTTATAATCTGAAGGGAGTTTAGAGAGGTCATTTTACAAGAGGAGACTGAATGCTAAAAAGAAAGTGAAATACTGAGATTTACAGTCATTTCCTGAAATGCAGTGATTCTCCTTTGCCCTGTCTGTATTGCTGTTAATAGAAGCTGCAAAGACAGAAACTCTGAAATCATAAGGATATTGAGAGAGGGGCATCTATCTCGGCTTCACAAGTTTATACGTCTAATTGTCCTTAGTTAAGGGAAACCAGGAGCTCCTTTTCTCTGGTATTTTCTGTTAATAAATATTTTGACCTGGAGGACTGGAATTACATACTCAGTGTAGTAAATCCATGCTGACTTTGTGCAAGTAGTCTTTGCAGTTTAAACAATAATAATACATTTGATAAGCTTTTCTGTTAGTTTGAGGTCACATAATACTGTTGCACCCCACAAGAAAAAAATGGCCACAGGTATTTGTAGAATATTAAGGAACTCCTAAAGACTTCATGCTTCATTTAGGAGAAGTACATTTTAGACAAGAAATGTCTTTTAAACTTGAAGTAGTATAAATGACTTTTTCCTAAAAGTGAATGCAGACTCATTAAGAATTTATTTCCCAGGTTTCAAATACACAGAGAGAGAAAAAAGAGAGAGAGAGCGAGTGAGAGAGAGAGAACGCGAGCTTAAACAAACCACCTATATTGATCCATATTGATTTAATGGTAGCTAAGATGAACCTTCCATGGCCTAGCTTTCCATTAGATTAAATAAATACCAAAACAGAGGAGGAAGTACATTTCAGATTATTTAAAAAACAGGTGATTCAGCTTTACTGTCTTTTTCCCCATCCTCAATTTACTTTAAAAGTATGCAGATAAAAATTACTTTAGCATAAAATCAAAGAATATAATGGAAAACTCTGTCCCTTCACAAAGTGAAAGTACTGAAATAATAATAAATAATACTGCTGCTTTGAGCATCTTTTAAGGTTTCATTAGAATCTGTAGAATGTTCTCTACTTGATTATAGGAATTATGTGAGGTATGGTTTCCTACAAACTTGGCACACCAATTGCTACTAGACTTACTGGAGTAAAGAAAGCTAAATTAAATCACCTGTATGAAATGCTTTGAAGTCCTTAAATAGAGATCTTGTGGACAATTTAGGCTTGGACAGTCATAATTGGATGAAAATAAAAATGTTTGTTGTTGTGAGCTATCTAGTTTTTAAAAAAATATCTATGAGTATTGAAAAATCATTTAACTTAAAATAATTATGTTATAGTATTATGTATTATAAAGAATATTTGACCACAGAGAAGAAGATAAATTCCAAAGGAAGCACTCTATAGTGTTTGCTGCCAAATGCATAGTTCTTCAGCCAAAAATATACCAAAAGTAGATTTCATAATGCCTGGGTTCTATTTCTAATTGACTAGAATGTTTAATCCAAGTTTAAGAAAGTAGGAAATAAAATAGATTGTAAACTGAAAAATGCCATTTGTCAGTATTTTTAATCCATTACTAGAACCAGTGACAGGAAATAAATTCAGGCTGTTCTGCTTGAGATGCATTTCAGTTGCTATTAACAGATCTTCCCCATTTTCATCCACACTCAATAAAGCTGTGTTGAATGAGTGACTTAGATGACTTCCGCTGGAAAACTTGAAGTTAAAGCTGTGATATTGTAACAGAAACCCCCAACAGTAGTATCAGATGAAGCTGAGGATAAATGTAGTATATCAGGCATCATAAAAGGGTGAATGTGGGATACATTTATGCCCTCCTCTATCTACTATGAGATTCATACATAAGATTCACACTCATTATTCTCGTCATCTTAATGAGATCAGTATGGGAACATTTCTCTCCTCTCCCTCTTGACTGTCAGAAATGGGGCACTCCATTATTTCTCTTCTCTATCTCTACTTTTAAGGGACTAGTTATATTTTCTTGGAAGGCCAGAAATGTTAACTGGTTATAGCAGGCAGCCCCAGAACATGGTATATTAAGGCTTAAGGACTTTGGTTTGAGGCCACAGAGTTAGTCTCTTTCTTGCTCTCATTTTCTTTATTTCTCATGGGTGCTTTTATTATTTTCCTCCCAAACCTATTCTCATCTGTAGTATTTCCCAGGGGGTTTCCTTAGAAAAGAAGAGGAGAGATAATTTCTCTATATGAAAGAAATAGAGTACCTGAGTATTATCTCTAATTGCTATCCTTCTCTGGGTCTATTGCCTTAATTAATTTTGCACACAGTCATCCTAACTAAAATCTGAATATGTCCAGGTTGGTTCCTGTGTCCAAATCAGACACATCTTCAGGCTTGAACTCAAAGTGGTAAAATAAACAAGGGCGTGACTTTTAACACATTGACTCTTCAATGAAATGTTTCCAATCTGTCATGGAACTAGCATTGTTTGAAATTAAAGTTGTTAGGAGAGAATTTATCATGCTGCAAGGTCAACAATTCCTTTATAGTCCTTACTGATAATACTGTAGAAAATTACAGAATTCCTACTTAAGCAATCTAGATATCTATTGATTAATAACTTATGCTGTTAACTGCACTGTTTATGACACTGCTTTCCTTTAGAGAAACTCAAGTGATAGATCAGTCCCTTTAATATGATTGAAGAATTTTAAAGGAGGCATTTTTAATATTTGCTACCTTCTTAATTATTACTTGTTTAATGTACCACAGTTAGCACAGGGATTATAAGTTAATAAAAATGTCATAGTATTAGTATATAAAACACTATATAATTTTCCCTAGGCTATGATTAGCACTATAAAGGTATATTAACAATATTCTTAGTGTACAGTTCCTAAATGCATTTGAAATTCATTTTTTAAAAAAAGAATTTTAAATACAGAAATGTTATAATATTTTGAAGTATTTCATTAAGTTGATAAATACAGTCGTTGTTGGCGCATGACTTTTTTTTCAAATTGTGTTATTTTGCTGTGTAAAATATTCTAAGATCTATCTGAAAATCTTAAATATTATGTTAGCATTCACTGGAGCAACCATATTTAGTTTCATGAAGAGCTTATTTTTTCTTATCATAGTGTTTGTAGTAAGAGTTGAAAAATAAAATTAATAAGCCATTAGGTCATTATTACATAAGGGTTCTGTTCACATAGATAAATGGGTTTCCTTTTTCCTCTTTCTTTTTAAATAATGTCTTTCTGGCTTTGTTCTATGGCTGCAGCAGGCTGTTAGTATGTATCTTTATACCATCAGAATGAATGAGATATATCTGTATAAATTATTGATTCACTTGAGCCTACCTTGGTAATTCAGAGCTGAAAACTCTGGCAGCTTATCTAATAGAATGATATAACTAACAGACTGAAGTTACCTACCACAGCAACAATTGCCTGTTGGGGGGTCAAATGGCCTTTTACCTTTATACCTGAACACCTGCAAATTGAGCTGTATCCCATTCAGAATTTTAAGAACAGATCCATTGTAGCAGGAAGTAGAGTTTGTTTCTTGGAGAAAATTATGCCAGTTCTAGTTCTGAATGAAAGACAAGGCTTTTATTACTCAAGGGATATTAGGGCTGACTGCTTTTTTGAGAAAACAAATTTGCTGTAACTTTATCTGTAATTTAGTCCTGAATGGGTGCAAATAGACTGCACATTGTATGGAGCAGAAAGAAGAAAATAGGGGTTTGTTAGAGCCATACAAGGGCTATGTAACCATTATATTTCCGCGGGAAGTCTTATCAGAGTTGCAGGTTATAAGGGAGAATATTTTGGTTACAGCCTTAGCATCAAACACCTGTTTTGAATTTTAGTTTGGAATGACCTTGGGGAGCGGGGACTGGTTTTGTCTAAAATTGTACATGATTAAATAGTCATTTGCTAAAAGTTGCTATATAGGTGATCTTTGACCTAGAGATTGGACCTATCCAGAAATCTTAGAAATTTGTGATCACCTTCATCACCTTCATGAGCTGGAACAATAGCCCTAGATCTAGTTTGAGCACTTTGATTTTATTTCATTTCATAAGGAAATTCGGTTTGTGTATATATATATATATATATATATATATATATATACACACACACACACATGCACCTTCTCCAATTAATAAAGCATATGTAATAATGTTCTCATAAGAGTCTGATTTATGCTTTTGCCAAGGCTGAGAGCAGGATTATTGATTTTAGTAAAGAATAAGAAAAAGCTGATGAGCCACGTAGTCACACAGTGTGTGGACCAATGGCTCAGTAGTTGAAGAAATGCATCCTTCAAGTTTGTCACCCACTCCTTAGTCAGCAAGCACAGTAGTTGTCATAGAAACATTCATCTTTACAATGTTAAATTTGATCCCTGACATGATCCCAAACTAGGTAATCAAACATCTTAGCCATATGCTTGTTCTGCGCTCCAACCTAGTCAATTAGCACATTTTCTAAGAAAAACATCATGGTGATAGGCCTTCATCAGCTAGCAGTTGCCATAATTGAATAGTTGCTTAATTATGTCCATCCTCCAACCTCGTTTTCACATCTTTACAGAGACCGATAGGAATAGAGCAAAGAATATCCACAAGCCCTGTATCGAGCAAAATTCGTAATAGCCCCTTCAACCAAGCTGTTAAAGGCTGCTCTAGGGTCTCATACTTTTTTCCTTACTATGTTTTCATATATGTCCCTCCATCCTTGAGCTGTCATCCCTTTTTTGGTTTTTGGGTTCTCCCCCCAAATTTCTAGTATTTCTTTGCTGAGCTTATTAACCACAAAGACATCTTCTGTGGTAAGGTCTGTTGTACAATAGATGAAAGGTCTCCCAAATGTGACTGCTCTCCTGCCCTTATCCTCATCCCTTCTTCCACTGTTCTCTAGTCTTTCCTCCAGACACCCATCTGGGCTTGCCATTTGATTGGGATTATTTTCCATTATCCACTCCCTGATCCTGACTGTAGGCTGCCTGTTTCTGTCACATGCTTTGCCACTGAAATCCACCTGTGCCCTGCCTGTATCGTCCCATAAGATATATTCTCTATATTTGTAGCATGTCAGCTAGCCAGTCTGATGAACAAGTCTCATATTGAGTGGTGGCAAAAGGGTTACCTCTAGATAACACATGCCTGTTTTATCATTGGCCTTCTGGGCAACCTTAGTCACAAGCCGATTTTCAAAAGCTGTAATTGGGATATTGCAGAACACCTAGTGCGTTGTTGAGATTTTCGGAGAACAGGGTGGAGGAAATTTCTAGCCCCAGTCACTCACAGGGATGTGCTTCTCAGCTGCTCAGAATTATATCTCGTTCTTATGGAATTCTAAATATGAAACAACCTGAGAGAGAATTAGCAATCCAGGTTTTCTGAGCCAGGTAGTCCCATGTCCTTTTCTCTGTGTGATGTAAAATAAACAACAGCAGATACCCTCCTAACCTTTTCTGCATAATGAAGCATCATAACTGAAAATTTTCAGAATCAAAGTCATATTAACATTCCTACTTCCATCCATTCACTGGAGTGTGATGGGGCCTTTCTAATACACTTGTCCTTGCTGACCAAGTCTTTATGATTTAGATTTGTAGGGCAGCTTCTGTGTAAGAATATAAATTGTTTCAAGGATGACAGATTGCATCTGATTTCGTCCCCATCCCCCTTCAACCACCTTTATAGCAATTGTTTTCTTTTTGCCCCCAAAAAAGTGATGTGGTTTAAAAATCATTTTATGTAGCCCAACATAAATGATAAAATCAAATATTAGATTCACAAACAATAGCCTTTATTGGTTTGTGACAAGTGATCCATCTTTTTACATTAGTGTAGCTTTCTGAACCAGATTATTTTTCATAATTGATAATTTGTGAGTCATATATTTGTTATCTGTTCTTTTATGGCTTTGAAAAAAGTGAATGATGCTAAAGATCATTGAGCTTTTATAAAGAAAATTATTTTAGTGTAGTTTATTGGCTGGCATTTTCTGAAAGTATGTTAGCAATAAGTTTTGCAGAGAATGTAGCAAAGATAAAAGAAACCTCCCTAAAGAGATGGTATGGGTCTAGAATTTATATTGATAAAAATGTGGGTTTCATTTTTTAAATTCATTCATGTCTAGCATGAAATCAGTAGAAATTTTTATAAATATGAAATTATATTCTGCAAGCTAAGAACAACAATCTTGTTGCTTATGTGGACAATTTTCTCAATATACAATCCAAGTTAACACACACACACACACATATACACACCAGTGTGTTATATTGCTATGAGTATTGCAATTATATTAACTTATTTTGAATAAATTTTGCTGATTCCTGTGGATAGCCTTAGGATAAGTATACAGTATACACATAATGTAGTTTTTATTATTTACTTGAATATTTTATTCCTAAAATTTTTTAAAGTATGATAGAAAAATTTGTATTTCGTATTATGCTTTATAATTAGGTTTTAGTTTTAATTGGGACTGTGCAAATCGATTTATTTGGTAAATAACAACAATAAGGCCTTTAAAATTGTTTTCTGAAGATAGCAGTATTACTTTCCCCCCTTTTATAATCTTCTTATACATCCTGAACATTTTCACTAATATCATTAACAATTTTATTGATTGAGTAAAGCTTAAGTCAGTTGAAAAGTAAACATTAGATTTACTGAGAACTGTGAGGAAGACTGCTTTTAAATGGATTAAATATTAATTTCACAGAAAATGTGCTATAAATCTGCTTCTATAAATTATATGCTTCCATCCTCAATATTTATTAAAATTTCACCTGAGCAATTATATGAAATAATTTCCAATAAAAATATTATCTATTTAATGAAAATAACATTTAAATAACATGATAATTTTATAACCATCATATAATTATATACAATTAAACATCATATATAAAACACTTACTTCTTCAGAGTTACTCATATTGTGGGGCAGAGTACCTATAAAATAATGTGTTTAGTTACCAATTACTTTTAAAGTTATAGATTATATGCCTTTACTATGTCACATAATTGTTTCAAATTCATATTTTAACTAGGTAAAAGCTGAACAAGATACAGTGGATTATAAATCAGTAGAAACTAAGCTATTCATTACCAGTAAAATGCCGTTTCTTGATTAGTTCGTTTTTTCAGTTTAATTACCTGAATTTTACCTAAAAATAACACTTCTTGATATTTCAAAGACCTGTTAAAATTATTACTAATCAAAACTAAAATCCAATAAAGAATATTATTCTCTCTTTAGTTAATCCGAGTTATGTTCCTCACTGTGTTCAGAGTTAAGGATGTGTGGATCACTTTGTTCTATGTAAATAGCAGTATTAAAAATTATTAACTTCCTCTATGCATAATAATGAAAATTATTAACATTGTTCTTTAGTATCTGTCACCTTCTGAAGAAGTTACTCTACTGTTTCATTAATCTCATTTATGGAATGTGCAGTGATAGGGAGATATGTGTATTTATACATACAGATTGTTGATGTATTTTAAGTATATTACTCAGTTTTGAAACCCACTCTTTCTATAGTTGGAAATTTTTTGTAGTTGAAAGGAAAAATACTTCTAATAACTTGCCTTATACTTTAACTCTGTTTTAAAATGACTCCATATTTCAGAAAATATGAACCTTTATATAAAATACTGAGAATTCAGGTTAATTTGATATTTTTTGCCAGTGAAAATCAGATTCCTTTATTGGAAGATGGATTACCAATGCACTTCATATAACCAAAGTCTTTTCTATTTTAAGAAGAAATAAAATTTAAGAGTGTTTAATGTGTGTGTGCACACATGTGCATATAATCTCTAAGTCACTCTAAATATTTAATCCAACAGCCCATTTTAAAAGCTATATAAGATCATGAAATATGTAATACAAACTTTATTCCTTTTGCTTCTAACCTATCCTACCTTACAAGTTTTGCTGTAATCAAGAAACATAATCTTAAATTTGTGATGGATAATTTATTAACAAACAAATAAATGCATAGAATTATCAATGCAGATTCTTTATCTATATAGATTCAGAGGTATTAGAATGCATTATTGAGCAATAACTATTTCCCTGGAAAAGTAAATTACATTTTTCAGAAGATAAACCTCCAAAGGAAAAAACTAGGAGATAAGGGAACAAGTCTTCGTGATTTTTACAGAAATTGTCAATGTCAGTGTACTTTATGCAGTCTTTTCTCCTGAGCTCATCTCCTTATCAGTAAACAAGTTATATGCTTTTATATAAAATTGTTTACCTCTTTTCCCCCCTCCTTTCCCAAAGATCTTGTATGTCATTCTGTAGTTTGGCCTGTAGGTAGCAATCTTGCACCACAAAAACTCATTTGCTCACTTAGTCTGAAAAGCTTGTACCATTACAGATATGTTAAATGTAGGCAGTGCTATTTGCATAAATTCCAGACTTTGATGATGGTCTGTGTTCTTAAGACAGTGGCCCAGAGATAATTCATGCAATTGTTTGGCCTTGAAGTTCATGGCTTTGCTCAGAGGTGGCTTTACTTTGCATTGTGACCCCTTGTAGGTGGAAGACAGCAGAATGGTCAGGTGAATAACCTGGACCTTGGAAATTGTAGGGCCTCTTGTCTGAAAAGTGATGCTTTGTTTCCCATGTAGTCCTTCAGATAAAAAGAAATCCACAAGACTCCTATAATACAGAATAAAACATCTGTTCTTAAGTAGCAAAATTTGCAAGGGCCACTGGAGTCAGCCACTTTCTTAAAAGCAATGAGAAAATGCTGTTTGCATCTTAAGAAAGCTTTTCTAATTGGACTTGTTTAATTTCATGTCTATTAAGGTTAATTTAAAAGGCTCACCATAAAAAAAAATAAATAAAGGCTCACCATTACTATTCTGATTAGTGATTTTTTTCAAGAAATATTAAAAATTGCCACTACTTATGTATTTTTAAATGGCAAAAATAAAAATGGCCCACCTTTCATCTTGGCAGTTTTTTAGAGTCATTGACAGAAGAGTTTTAATTCAAATAGTTGTCGCATGTGTATTTGAGGCCAAAATGTGCCTTTATTCCTGGATTGAAACTAGTACATGATATTTTCAGCACAATAACAATTGATTCCTTTCAGAAAAAGAGTTTTCTTTTGTTACCAGCAGTACTTGCCCACTTTTCGTCTTTCATTATTTCCTTCCACACTGGATACATGGCTACTAATTGGTTAGGGTCTTTTCCAAACCATAATTCTAAATTACCTATGATCCAATCTCTACAAAGTAAATAGATTAAAGTAGAAGGCTATGTTTTAGCTGAATTTTAGGGAGTAAATATACTACTTTGACTAATAGAGGAGAGTAAGAAATAATATTTTAGGAAAAAGCAATATAAAACACTATTTATTAGTACAATATAAAAGGTGTATTGAAAACCAAAATAGTAATTACATTTCAGAATAAAATTATTGTGTATTGTTTAATTTTGTTATTACTGTTGAGTTATCAATTTGTGATGTATTTGTGAAAGATTTATATTTTTTTTGTAGACTTAACCATTCTGGAGAGAGAAATTTTAATTAGACAAAAATATATCTTATCAGCAGGGTTTACTTTCAGGTAGTATTTCACACCTGTGACTATTTCATTTAGTCATTTTTCTAGAGTTCCAAAAATTATGTCCTCAATCTGTGTCTATTTCTATGTTATAAAAAGATTAACTGCCATTTTAGATAGAATTGGATATATTGTATTATTCCTTGAAAGAAAATATTTGTGAATTATATTAAATGTTCTAAGATTAAAAAGTTTATTTAAATGGAAGAGAAAAGAATTTTATTTGTTCTCAAAAAGTGGCATTGTATTTCAAACTAGCTGCATTTTAAGTTTAAACTATTGAACACATTGGTCCACCCAATTTTGAAAAGTAGCCCCATATATAGTCCTAGGAATTGTATGCCATCAGTTATTACTTCACCAACTAATTTAATAAAATGTTAACCACTTACTTTTCTGAAGTTTGAAATTAATCCAATTATATTAAGAACTTATGGCTGTGACTGTATTTTGGATTCGCCATGCCTCTTTGGAAATAATACTTCGTGAACTTTACAGAGCACAGTTTCAGAAATAAGAAGAGCTTGTTATTTGTGGGAGCAGCCTTTGATTCCATGGATCACTGGTTATTAGAGCTGCAGCTGGTTCACAACAAATATTCACATCTTAAGTGGTTTGATAGAAAACTCATTTTCTTACACAGTGACCTCCAGGGCTGGTGAGAGAATTTCAGAAAGAAGTAACTTGAGTGACTGAGTTGTTTTGAACAGACTGATGAAACTGGGACAAGAAAACGAACTTTAAATTTAATGTGGTCCGGAGGCGTCTTAGTTTCATAATGTTACACATTTGATTTTTAGATCCTTCTTTATTTTTCCCCAAGGTTTTCGGATCATGAAATGCAATGACATATTTAAGTCTATATTATTTCCATGTTTGTTATAATTAGATTGAGGCATAATTTTAAAGCATGTTGGTGTGTTCTTTTCAATTCTGAAAACACTCTATGATTATAACTCTATGATCTTAAACACTGCAAATGATCATCTGAGAGCCCACCTGCTCACCACCCCTTCCCAAATGAAGGCTTATTAGGCTGGGATACCAAACAGGTGACGGAGGCTGAAGTTGCAGATGAAAATAGAACAGTAGAAAACAGGTGGTTGTGCAGGTGGGTTTGTGATCTTTTGCCATTACACTGATTCTCATGGTTTGGGAATAATTACAAGAAGCAACAGAGCCCCCTCTGTTGCAAAGTTACCAAGGCATCCTCACACCAGGACTTACTCCTGTGGGGTTATGAACTTGATGGGAATGACATTTTCCCCTCTGAGTTACCCCACTTAAATATATATCCAAATGCAAACATCAATTCCTGCATTGCAATGTACCCTGTAAAAGCTTTTGCCCCCAGTGTTCTCGACTTGTGTGTGGGAAACAAGAATCCCTCTTTCTTCTCCGACAAATCTCGGGTTCCCTTTTTGAACATAATAAAATAATACACCTCAAAACTGAGCCGAGTATCACGAATTATGCAGTAAAAATATCCTTAACACAAAAACAGACAGACTGGGACTGGAAACTCTATAGGAAAAATAACTTTGTTCCTCTTTCAACAGTTTGAGTCCATTTTTGAACAATGAATAGTTATTACATTGATCATCAATAAGATCATAACAGCCAGTTACTTAGCCAAGTGTGTTGAACCCTGAGTAATTTCTGAGATCAATGTAACTCAAATTTTGATGTGCATACACATCTCCTGGGGATCTGTTTTAACATCAGATTGTTATCTGCTGGGTCAAGGGTTGAGTTTTCAGCTGGCAGTAATGCTGCTATTTGGAGACTCTGAATTGTAAAGTGTTAAACAACAAAAAGAGTCCATGGTCTAGCCTGGTGGCTCCCAAACTTTAGCATGTTTTAGGATCACCTAGAGGTCTCATAAAAACAAAGAAAACTGGACCCCTCTCCCAGAAGATATGACCCCAGAGAGCTGGGGAAGAATTCAGGGTTTTGCATTTCTAACAGGGTTGCTGATGCTTCTGGAGGAAGTGACTCCTTGAAAGCCACTAGTCTCAATGCCCACTACAATTACCAATGGTGCTTTAGAAGAATACATACAGAAGTCTTAGCTTCAGTGAATCTGATTTCACTGCCCTTGGATGGAGTCGAAGGATGAAGAGTTTACTGCTTTTTATTCAATCATTCATACACATTTTTATTAATAACAGTATAACTGATCAATGCCATTTATTACAACATCGCATAAAGTTTTCACTCAGTATGTTTAAAGTTCTACTATCCTCAAACTGGAAGCAGGAGCAGTATCCACTTCCTAAATAACACACCTCTGGAAACTCTATGAACTTTGCTAAACGTCAACGGTCGTGGAGGGGCCTCAGGCCTTTTGTTCATAGGGACACTATGAGTCGTGCTCAACTCAAAGCAATCAACAACAACAACAATCCTCAAATTATTCTCATGTGAAATTGGGATAGAGAAGTCAAGTGGGTTCCTTCTCAAAAAAAGAAAAAAAAGTGGAAAAAGAAGAAAATATAGCAAAAGATGTAGAGTAAAAAAAGGGGGGGGAGGAAAACACTCAGAAAATAGTGGGAAAGTGAAAGAAAGAAATGATAAAGATATATATTTTTATCAGCAGTATAGAGTAAAACTTTTGAGTGAAGGACATTCTGAAAAGTGTTGCTACAACTGGCAGTTGGGGAGCTGCCAAGGATTTCATTGAGCCTGACATCCTGACACCCTTCAATCCATCTTTCTTTTACAGTGCCTCTTGCATGCCTCTCTGTCACCTTAGACACAGAAGGAAGAGCAGAGTTGGATAGTGGCACCTATAGGGTTTTAGTAATAAAATTCAAATTGCTAAATTCACTTTTCATAACACAGGAATAAAAAGTAAGTAAATTCTGATATTTTGCAGTTACAAAATGTCTGCTGTCATGATCATTTTTCGTAACTGATTGGACAGAAGACCATCAAACATGAATTGACAAAATGACTGCAGCAATGGGCTCAAATATATCAGAAATGATGAAGATGCCCAAGACAGGACAGAGTTCAGATCTGTCGTTCATAGGGTCACCACGCAAGAAGCTGTGCTGCAGTCCCGAAGGCATGCAGTTCGAAGCCACCAGCTGCTCCACGGGAGAAGGTGATTTACTGCCTCTGAAAACCAAGCAGAAGGTCAGCTATGGGTTGGTCACTTCCGGCTCTATGGGGAAAAGTAGCAACAACAATAGAGTTTTAGTGCTTTGGACTGCATAAAGGTAAATGTAGAACTAAATTAATGAAATCCATACAAATAAAATATCCACACATTTGTTGAGATTATTTTTTAATGTCCTTATTTCTTTAACTTCATTTTTTAAAGACCAAAGAACCTAAATTCTGATCAGATCCCAGCACAACTGAGGACAGTGCAACCAAGTAGCAAATTTAAGATAGTATTAACCTTGGTGATCTAGTTTAGTATTTGGTCTCTTCTCTGTTCATAATAGTGCTTGAAGACATAGGGAAAATGAGCCTTTAACTTGTAAAAAGCATAACCTGTCTTTCTCTAGATTATCAGCCAGTTTTCCTCATTCAGCTGTGCTGGCCCATACAGCAAATTCGCAGGGCTCATACGTCCATTTGGAAGCAATCACTTGCATTTACAAGACATTTCTAAAATTTTCTATCTTCAGCTTTAGTACCAAGTATTTTTTTTTGCCTGTGCTCTGATTTCTTACATGTTGTTGTTGTAATAATTAAATGTGTCAAGTCATTCTGACTCATATTGATGCTCTGTGACAGGGTAGAGCTTCCCATTTAGTATTTTCTAGGAAATGACCTTTTCTTGGCTTTTTAAACTTTTATTTTAAAAAAGTTCATATGACCTTTAAAGGAGTAGATCACCAACACTTTCTCCAGAGTAACTAGTGGGTAAGTACAAACCACCAACCTCTCTTTAGCACCTGAGCCCTTGACTATTATGTTCCTGTTGTTGTGTACCATCAACTCGGAACGACCCATAGCTGTCCTGCCAGCAGGTTTTCAGAGGCAATAAATTGCTTGAGAAGGGGTTGCTCATGTTTCTCCCATGAAGCAGCCAGTAGATTTGAACCACATGCTTTTGGGTTTTCAGAGGCAGTTTAATTGCACTGAAGAAGATTGCCCATAAACCACACTAATATTTCATGTAAGCAGCTTAATTAATGATTACCACATCATTCCTGGAGGCTGGGCTCTATGAGGAGCAATGTGGCATCAGGATTGGAGGAGGAATCATCAACTATCTACATTATGCAGATAACACAACCCTGCTTGCTGAAACTGAGAAGGACATGAGTGCTTGCTGAAGAAGGTCAAGGACTGCAGCCTTCAATATGGATTGAAGCTCAGTATCAAAAATACAAAGATTCTCACCACTGGGCCGATTGGCTGCATTGTGATGGATTGTGAAGAGATTTGAGATTGTAAATAGCTTTAGTTTGGCTCCACAATCAACACTCTTGGCACCAGTAGCCAGGAAATTAAAAGATGTATTCCACTGGGAAAGTCTGCTGTCAGAGACTGCTTCAAAGTACTAAAGAGCAATGATGTCAGTCTGGCAACTAAGGTGCACCTGAAGTAGGCCATGGTCTTTGCAATCACTTGCTATGCTTCAGAGAGCTGGACAATGACTAGGAGAATTGATGCCTTTGAGCTGTGGTGTTGGAGAAAAGTATTGTATATACCATGGACTGCTAAGAGAACAAACAGTTTAATCCTGGAAAGGATGAGACCAGGCTTCTCAATGAGGTGGATTGATTCCAACACCGAGGTAATAGGGATTGGTGTGTCGGAGACAATAAGATTGGCACAGGATAGAGCAGAAACAATGACTAAGGATGACAGAAGAAGAATTGAAGACTTCAAGTTGTGGTGACAAAGATAAGTATTGAACTGCCAAGAGAACAAACATGTCTGTCTTGGAGTGAGTGAAACCAAGTTTCTCCTCAGAGACAAGGATTTTGAAGCTTCGTCTCACATATTTAGGGCACGTGGCCAGGAGAGACCTCAGAGAAGGACATTATGCATGGAAGGGTGGAAAGGTAGTGCAGGAGAGGAATACCCTGGATGAGATGGATTTAAAAAGGACTGCATGGTTTAAAATTGGGAAGGGTATACACCAATGATATGTCCATTTCCATAACTTTTCAACCTGCGTGCAAAACAGATGATCCAGGAGGCTGGGCTCTATGAGGAGAAATGTGGCATCAAGATTGGAGGAAGCCTCACCAATAACCTGCATTATGCAGATGACACAACCTTGCTTGTGGAAACTGAGGAGGACCTGAAGCACTTGCTGCAGAAGGTCAAGGACTGCAGATTTAAATATGGATTGAAGCTCAACATCAAGAAAACAAACATTCTCACCTGTGAGCTGATTAGCAGCATCATGATAGACAATGAAGAGGTTGAGATTGTTAACAGCTTTAGTTTGCTTGACCAGCAGCCAGGAAATCAAAAGATGAATTGCGTTGGGGAAAATCTGCTGTCAGGGACATCTCCACAGTACTGAAGAGCAACAATATCAGTCTGGAGACTAAGGTGTGCCTGCTGCAGGCCATGGTCTTCGCAATTATGTGCTATGCATCATAAAGCTGGACAATGACTAGAGATGATAGAAGGAGAATTGATGAATTTGAGCTGTGGTGCTGGAGAAGAGTATTGAATATACCATGGACTGCCAGGAAAACAAACAGGTTCACCCTAGAGAAGGTGAAGCCAGGCTCTTTCTTGATGGCAAGGATTCTGAGGCTCTGTCTGACATACTTTTGGCGTGTTGCAAGGAAGAACCAGGCCTTGGAGAGGAACATTATAGGAGCATTATTCTTGGAAGGGTGGGGGGCAGTGCTGGAGGGGAAGATCTTTGATGAGGTGAATTGATTCAGTGACTGAAGCAATGGGAGGTGTGTCAGAGACAGTAAGGATGGCCCAGCACCGAGCAGGGTTCAGAGCTGTTATACATAGGGTCTCTGTGAGTCACAAGTGACTCAATGGGACATAACAACAACAACATGTCAGAGTCCCTTAGACTGGTTCAGGATAGGGCAGGATTCAGAGCTATTGTACATAGGGTCACTTTGAGTTACAGGTGACTCGATGGCACATCACAACAACAACAACAACAAGAAAAACACACCACTAGGGCTTCTTTGTGTATTCATACTCTGAAGATGAAACTTTTTCTTTGGGATGAAGCTAGTTCTTTGGAAATGTATGTCTTCCCTATTGGGATTTGTGCCTCTGAAAAATGGAGTATAGATTCTACTTATTTCCTCTATTCTACTCAGAATCTGGTAGAAGACTTTCTATATAGATGATACTCAATATCAATCCATTTTTTGCTGAACTTTATTTTGTAGATTTTTCTTATTTGGTTAAAATGTATTTTATAGAATATATTTCTATTTATATTTTATTTTTTCAGTAAACAGAAAAATGTGACCAAGTAGAACTATTTTGAATCAAGAATGATTTCCAGTTAATTTCTATGCAAATCATCTAGCAAAAACTTAAAAAATGAATTCTCAGATCTAAAGCAAACACCCCTTACCTTGTAATCCTGTTGATATTATTATAATGATCTTTAGTCATCCCTTTTACAAGACCAAACTATGCATGCAACTCTAAATTTTCACACAGCCTGAAGTTAATTGACTTTGCATGACTGTTTTTGCTCTGTTCCTATAATGACTTAGTAATAAAAACCAAGTTGCTAAATCCACTTTCTATAATGCAATAATGTAGAGTGAGTAGATTCTGCTATTTTACAGTTGCAAATTTCTACTATCATGATCATTATAGCTGTTTTTTCATAAAATAACATCTGTAACATTCACTTTGAGAAAGATGATTTTGAAGTAGGTATGTTTGGTCTCGTCTTAGTGCAAAGATAGAGTAATAAGGATGACTTTTTTGTGGCCCATTTCTACTTGATGATTTGTCCCAAAATACATTATTCATTAATAATTTTGTGAAAAATCTAAAGAAATTGGAAAGATGCAGTAAAGTGATAAATTGACGTTCTTGTTTTAGATGACATGATATTTTTATGTTCGCATTTAATGAAAAACTTATTTGCACATGAGGTAAAAGCATGTTTTTTAATAGTCACAATGTAGTGTGTGTGTGTGTGTGTGTGTGTGTGTGTGTGTGTGTGTGTGTGTGTGTGTGAAAGAGACTGAGACATTTTCATGTGAAGATGAAACCAGAAGCTTTCTTTACTGGAATACTAATAGTTTCTCAATGAGATTCCCTAATGTCTGTGGTGAGGGGGGAAGACCTTAGCACCTTTTAATTTTGCAGCTGTTTTTACACATTTATTTCCTCTTCTTTCCTCCCACATTTACACAAAAACCTTCTCAAGTCTCTTCTAAGCACTGCAGCAACTAAATCAATCCTAAGTGGCAACCACTTCTAACAACCTTGTGTATGCCTGTGTGTTAATTAGCTCCAGTAGATTATCCCCCGGTGTGTGGCAGAATGTTGGTGGGAACTTTTCACTGTGCAGAGAGTGCTGAGAATTTCATGTTTATTTTCATGTATTGAGGCAAATTCTCAGTATGTCTTCAAATTATCTCCTTGGGGGTGTTTTTCCTGAGCTAATCCTGACAGAATCTTTCTGTCAGATATGCCCATCATCAAGAACAGTAGAACAGTGCACATACAGGAACCTCTGTGCTTGGGGCTGTATGCAAATTTAATGCCCAGCTCATTTCTGTTTCTCTTACATGGATGACAGACATTTTAACAATGTGTTCCACATTTCCCTCTGGGAATCCTGTTGAATTCCTATATGGATATAAGTGCATGTGTACATCCGTTTGGAATGTGCCTTTGAATGCAATACTGGGAACATATATGCATACAAATGTGTTTATATATGTACATATAAGCACATTTATTATAGGGAATGTATTAAGATGCATGTGCTGAGAAGGGGAAGAATCAAGCAGCTCTTGATCAGAGATGTGTCTACATCCCAGGGAGACTAATCAGCTGCAGAAAAATGGACAGGGTAGAAGAAATAATAAACAAATCTATACTGAATATAATTCCACAACATTTGGGGTGGGAGTTGTTTCACTATGAAATAGTGAGTAGCAATAGCATAGAAAGCCAGCTTTTTTCCCCCCGCTGTTTTTAATGGAGAGAGAAACTATATCCTAGGAGCTTTTTCAACCTAAACACCAACCTTCATGATTGACCATAGATTTATGACTTAACTTTTGCTATCGTAACTGAAGTTACCAACCCATGACATACTTTCTTTGCAAAGCTGTTATTTAATTCTCAGTGGCAGCTATACATCCTGGAGGTTTGTCTTTGATCCTTGTCCTCATTCCCTGGTGATCTTGTCTGGCAATGCTAGAAGGATGAGGGAAGATCCCATCTACTTAGCTCTTTTAAGTTTTAGGATACATGCCAGGCAGTGAGTACTATGCACTTCTCTCTCCTGTAGCAGTCTAGTGTCAAAGATGATGCCCATTTTGAACACCTACTATGTTCTAAGCAGTTTTCTTTTTTATCTACATTAATATTCCAAAGAACAGTACCCTCTATCAACAACCACCTACTTTTAACAATCTATTGTTGTTGTTGTTGTTGTTGTTAGCTTCCATCAAGTCCATCCTGATTCATAGTATTAAGAGTAAAGTGACTCCATAAGCTTTTCAAATAGGTGAGCTTAGGATGCAGATCACTAGGTTTGTCTTCAGAGATGCCTCAGTGTGAGTTCACAGTCCATCTGCTACAAATCTGCCACTTAACGATTGCACCACTACCAAGAACCTATCACAAATAAAATAGAAGCTCAGTAAAGACGATTTGTTTTATATTCAAATGTAATTTAAAAAAAAAATACAGGTAGCTGCCTTCCAGACTGTCATATCATCTAGATAGCTATTGGAAGATAATACTGTTTAGATTGTATTGCAAATATCCAATAATTTCATTGTTTTTATTTCCGGAAGATTGTTTTATTTTAAAACACACAGGAGTTGAAGAGTTAGATATAAATGCTTGTTAACAGGAAGGGGTACTGGTTGCTTAACCGGAGTATTTGAGACTTATGATAGTTCTATTTCAGGTGTCAAAACTAAATCCAGAGAGTTTTACTTGCTCAATGCCACAAACTAGTAAACATTAATAACTTCAGATCTGTTTGATTCCAAAAACCAACACTATTTATTTTCCTCAGTTCAAAATAAGACGAAAACTAACAATGTACAAGGGATGGGAACCTTACAAAACTTAGAGCGATTGAGGAAACTATTACCTTTCATCAAGATGTCCCATACAGATAAAAATATCTTCTCACATTATAAGCTTTTTCTTTGAATATCTAAAACTTTTTTTCTCACATCACCTTTCAGTTAGCTTTGTAACTAAGGATTGAGAAGGGAAGGAAAAGGCAAAGTTATTTCTCACGTTTTTCCTCTTTTTTATATATCCTATTTGTAGAAAGAACAAAGACCAAAATGGGAGTGCCGTATCTGATTTTTATCAAATTCACAAGGGAAACTATCTCTGTCCACAGCATCAATAACACCAAACCAATCCCCATGAGGTCATGCTTCCATGCCTCTTTCTACTTATCTCAACAACAGTCTTACTGCTTTGCTAGGCCTAAAATCTTATGCGATAGCTCACAAACCACAGATAACTATATTGGGGGACTCAAAAGGTTTTAATTCAGATTAATAATAGAATATAGTCAAGACTACTCCCAAAATGTACATCCTGGTACCTCAGCCTTGATACATTCCCAAATCCTCAGTCCCGCCAACATTGGCTTCCCTTCCCCAATTGTCCAACAAAGTTTTCTGTCCTGCAAATATTGGTTTTCTATCCAGTTGTCCAACAGAGTTCTCAGTCCTGCTACTATTAGCTGCCCCACCTCTCATAACTCCACCATCACCCCATCAAAGTCTCATCTCAGTTCAGCCATTGTTTCTGCTGCCATCCCAAAGTGTATCTTACATTTCACCAGGCTGGAGGAGTTCTCTCTTCTTCAACTAGGGGAAGAATACGCTCTTCTTCTGGTGGGGGAAGATTCCATATATGCAGCTAGAGTTATGCAATTTATTGCCACAATCAGCCAATCCCCTTGTACATTGTTGAGACTGGCCAATCTCCTTGTGGAATGGTATATAGCTGATCCGCTTGTGGATAGGTCAGCATGCCCTGTTCACATAGTCCCACCCATCCACATAGCAATATAAAATAAGGGCTAGAGAAGTCATTTTGAAAGAGAAACTCCATACTGGTCTTCTTGACTGTCCCTGTTTTTCACTAAAGGACTTTTTTTCTTCATTGCTCCTTCAACTATCATATTTACTCAGATGGCTTCTAGAATCCTCCTAAAGGGTTTGAAAATGCACAGTTTTCCCCAGATATCCTGATGATTCGTAACATGTTGAGTTCCTAACCAGAATGTGCAAGGTTCAAATCCACCAGTCACTCCATGAGAGAAAGAAGAGCAAGCTCCTTCTGTAACAATTTATCGTCTTGGAAACTCAATAGAGGGTAATTATGAGTCTGAATCAACAGAGGTTTTGCTTTGCTTTTTTTCTGTACTATTTTAGTTTAAGAATGCACCTTTTTGAATCAAACTCAGTCCAAAATTAGTTTAACATATGGCATTTGTTTACGGTGTGTCAAATTTTCTTTCAGGGATTCGGTTTTATATCCCCTGTAGTGGTCAGATGCAGCCATACTTTCAGTTTCTTAGGCCATTACTCTAGATCTCATTTTATCACCAGAAGATAAAATTACTGAAAGAAGGGTAGATAAAGTCTTAAAATTTGATTTGTGAATTGTTATTATTAGTTGCCATTGAGTTGAGTATTACTCATAGCGACTTTATGAGAAACAAACAGATCTTAACCCTGTCCTGTTCTGTACCATGCTCCCCATCTCTGACATACTCCAGTCTTTTGCTTCAGTCACTATGTGAATTCCGACTTTCAAAGCATGATATCCCTTTCCAAAGAATATCCTCTCCTAGCAACATTCCCAAGTTTGTCATCATTGCCTCTAAGGAGAACTTAGGCTGCACTTTCTCCAAGACATACCTGTTGGTTCTTTTGGGAGCCCATGAGATATACAGTATTGTTCTCCAACACCACAGCTCAATGTCCTCTTTCAATTAAAAAAGAATGAAGATTTACTAAGCCTTTCAAGATTTATCTTGAATACTGGGTAATAGCTAAATATCATCTCACGATATTTGTAATTATCTTTTAAAGAAAAAAATTGTTTTAGTATTTCTTAGAAGAGGAAATTAAAGAGAAATTTGTCTAAGATCATGGAGTTAAGAAGTACTACGAAGTCACCACCCAGTAGACGATCTCATCTTTCTCCCCAAGAGCAGCTGATGGCTTCTAACTGCTGATCTTCTAGTTAGCAGTCTAGCACATAGGAAATAAGCCCGTAATCTGTAGTATGGGCACCACTATTCCAGTGGAAAGGGACCATGGTGGGCAAAAACTATTTCCTAAATTACTATTATTATTTTAAATTACTTAGCCACTCTATTCCAAAACTTTTTCATTCTCATCTTACATCTTTTAAAAAATACTACCAAGAAAAGAAATCATTCCCATTTTATTTCTTACCTTTAACTCAGAAAAGGCTCATCAAACTACTGTGTAAAATGTGGAGTTTTTCAGCTTTCCCATTTGGAAACTTGACTGCAGAGAAAAGTTTTATGTATTTGATTAATATCCTTCTACTCAATGGCAATGAATGAATGTGTGAGGAAGTGAGTGAGTGAGTGATTCTGAATTAGGGAGTAAAATAATATTGGGGAGGGGAGCAATGTGAAATTTACTCAATTGTATAGTTATAATTGAATAGAAACCTTCTTGGAAACTTGGTCTATCGTGATAGCCTCAACTTGTAATAGCAAAGTACCAGTACTGGTCAAAAGCTGCACATACTTCAAAAGGTTAGGTTTTGAACTCTTGTGATCACTATGAGCTATTGACTCTAGAACTGAATTTGAAGCATTTGTCTGGTGTTTTACCACACTTGGCATGGTCAATTGGGTCATTAATTGACTAATCAGTTAAGATCAGCATATACAGATAGATCAGCATAACTCAATACAATATCCTAGTGTATGTAATTCTGGACATGCTCATAGGACTAATGGCAAAATTAAGATGAAACTTTTGTCTTTAGTCACATTATACTGCTTTGGAAATTTTGACAGTACTTCCCAAGGTTTCTTAACCTGCTCTGGTAGCTTAATTATCATCATCCTCTTTCGCCCATTTTTTCCCATCTATCACATCTCCCCCCAATAAATAGAATAAAACATCCTGACTTTTAATGTTTCAGCAAGTTCTTCACACATTCAATATATTTACTTATTCATTCAACGTTAGTTTTTTTTTTAGTACCTCCTACATATCCAACATTGTGCTGAGTGCTGAGAAGTAGGTCTCATAATCTGAGACCAAAATTCAAGTTCATATGGCTAAGCATTTAATGTATTTACTACCCAGACTTTTTTCCCCAAAAAAATTTATTGGAGTTATTTGGGACCATTTTAAGTTACTGTTCTGCAACATTAAAAAAGTGAGTGAGTCTAATTCAGTCAAAAGTTTTCTCAGAGATCCAAAAGAAAGATCTTTGTCTCACATGCTCCTCACTCATCTTCTGTAACAGAAGGATTCACAGTTCAGACTTGTCATGTATAGAAACACCATCGAGAGATTATTATGGATGATAAGAATCTCTTTTGAAATAATTTACCATGAGACAGAGTTAAATTAAAACACAGGAATCAAGTGGCTGTCCTTTTGGAACTAAGGTTAACATAACTGTCTTAATGAAACCTTGATAACTTACATAATATTCTGGCATGAAAAAAATGATGGCTAAGTGTAAAGTCTGATGATGGCACTGCTGTTACTTCTGTGACATTTGGACAACTTAAAACATATGGTCTAAATGTAACTCTAGATAAGTGTATCATTTTAGGTTGGTTCTGTTTCAGAGCACTTGGAGGTCTATTTGAATTAGGAGCCAAATCAAATCCCAGAAACAGGTGTATTTCCAAAAAAGGAAGGGATGTGTGTCATAGATGACCCAGTTAACAAATCACTGCCTTAAATCCAATAGTGGTATGTGAAGGAATGCTTAAATACCATTGCCAAAAGGCCCATCCAAGATCTCTACCTCAGAATATCTGCCCTTCCAATTCTTCGCAAGTAATGCTAAATATTATCTAGAATAATACTTACCCTCATGTGGGCATGAAGAGTAATCTGATTTGGAAGCCCTTAGTAAGACTCATTCTACTTTGAGTTAGTTAACCTCATGCCTACCCTCAAAACCCAGTTCTCTGCATTGCATTTCAGAGCTTTACATTCTCATCCTTCCTTCTCATCCCTCAGACTAAAGAGATGCTTAAATAAAATTAGTTGCAGAAATGTAAAAGCAAGGTCAACTCTTTCTCAGACTCATTTAGCCAACTAATAAGGTGAGTTTACCCTGCTCGGAACTCTGTTCTAAGGACTTTATAGATATTAATTCATTTAAACTTCATAACAATATCATGTGATAGTTATTCCTATTATCTTCAGTCTACAGATGCAGAGACAGAGGGAAAGAGAAATGAACTAACTCGTCAGAAATCCCATAACAGCTAAGTAGTGGATCTGGGATTTATACCCAGACAGACAGGCTCCTGATTTTGTGTTCTTAACTACTGTGTTCTACTACCCCTTAGGGATAGATTGACTCATTTTTTTTCTTCTGTCAAAACCACAAAATCTTCCTAGAAAGAGATTAAAAGTCAGGTTTTCAACAAGAAGATTTGCTTTTAGGGAGAAAGAGCACTCTGAGATTGGCATTTCTAATACAGACTTACAGTAGAACATTTTCCTAATCAAACTCTTTTTTTTTTTCTTTCCTAGGCTAAAAATAGCCCCATAAACTTTTAATTCCATGATTTTTAAGCTGCAGAATAGGATTCAAGAATTATCTTGTTTATCTTGCCCCATTTTCTAAACAAAAAAACAAACAGCACTGCAAAAACAGTATAAATAGGACACTGAGAATTTTATGAGCCCCAGTTTATTCAAGAAACTGAGGCTACTTCTTAGGACAAAGCCATTAGCAACCAGGTGGGCCTTTTAAATCTGTTCCAAAGACAAAGGCTCAGACTGTGAAATCATAAAATCACCAGGGAAAAGGAATTTCATAGTATAAACCTTCCAACATTAAATCTCAACCCTGAGTGTCTTTATAAAGACTCTGAGTTGATGTCAGCCGCCATGGTAACCAGAAAAGCACAGGAGACTGGAGAAAGTGAAGAAATACAGTAATGAAAGCCCCTCAACTCCTGAAGTGCTTTCCGCCTTCACCATACATTCTGCTGCTTAACGACATCGTATCATGTTTTATTTATTAATTCAGTCCTCTAAGTGTGTTTTCCCTCCCCAGCTGGAGGTAAACCCTTGAGGACCGGTTAGCACTTTGGGTATCTTTAGCCCCTCTTGGTGACACAGTAGAGATTTACAAATGATTCATTCTTTCACTTATTTCTTCCGATAATCCAATTTAAAGAAATAGAGAAGGAAGGGACTTTGGAGGAAGACAAGCCTCCATGCAAATTGTGATGTAGGCTAAGACTGATAATGATAGTTTTGTGACTGTGACATCATTTCCTTGACTATAGCAACTCTTTTCCTGGGCACATGGATCAGAGACCCCCATCACTTAGCATTCTCCAGTCTTGACAGCCAGTAATCCCATAGAGTAGGTCAATGGAGCCCAGACCTGTTAATTCACTTGACTGCTGTCCCAGAGCTCGTAGAAGGACAGGGTGAATGGAGTTCACTCCCAGGTCATTATATTCCTTTATATTTATAATCTTGAATAATCATCTAACCTCTTGGACCTCCAGGATCCCTCTTTTGTTGGAATGGAGAAATCTACCAGTGACTTAGAGTCTCAGAGACTCAATGGTGGCTCCACTGTGAGTCAGAACGGACATATGAGAGGGGTTTTTTTCCATGCTAACTAAACCAAGAAAGGAAGTCCCGTAGTGACCTGGGTCCCTGAGTAATACAAATAGTTCACTTACTTAGCTGCTAACCAAAAAGTGGGTGGTTCAAGACCACTGAGAGGCATCTTGAAGAAGAAAGGCCTGAACATTTACATTAAAAAATAAAAAATCAACCATTGAAAACCCTGCCGAGCACTGGGCTATCCTGATATACACGGATCACCATGAGTCAGAGTGGATCTAACAACAAGGATCAGTAACTGTGCTTTGTCTCCTAATTTGGTTGCGAGGTTTTGCGATGAAGCTTTGTATTGGGAATAGGTTATTTTGGGTGAAATCATTCCTGGAAAAACTGTAAAGTTGCTGAAAGTGTTAGACAGAACATATTTCTTGACTTAAGAAACTGTCAGTCCAGTAGAAAATGAGCACTGAATAAAGCCACGTTAATGTTCTGTAAAGAGATTCCTTTTGCAGGGTTCCAGCCTCAGCTTTTCTGCCACCCCTCCCACCTTGTCCTACCTGAAACCCCTACACTCACCCAGGAATTGCCTCTGGAGAGCATAGTACCTCCCCTTCACCTAGTGTTTCTGCTTCCTGATTCCTGGTGTGTTGAAACAAATTCATCACAACTTTGCAATTTCTTGAACAAAAATTCCTAAAAGCCTTCATATCTCAAAGCCTTTGAAAATCTTATGAATCAGATCTACAGTGATTAAAAGCAGTGTTAGCTTCTGTCTTAAGAAACAGATGTCCTGAGAGACCAGGATCTTCCTATGCACTGTTTAAAAAAAAAGTCTTGAAGAGAATTCTAGAATATGTTTGAAAATTTAAAAAGGACAACAAGTTCTGGGTAATATTCAATGTCTTTCTTTCCTCCAGGAAAATGGCAAAGTACCTCTTTGTCTGCTGTTGTCTTGTCTGGCTTTTTCCATGTGGACTGGACAGGAGAAATAATACACAGTCATGAAAGCTTCTTCTGTTTTGCGGTGGTGACATTTCACTGCCTTACAGCCTGTATTTCTTACTTTTACAAACTTGTCACAAACTTTCACCATAATGTCCAAGTCTCTCCTGAAGATTGTGCAAAACGAAAATCAGAATTCTTGCACAGCTTTAATGATGACATCAGTGGTGAGAAAAAAGATTATGCGCGCACATACACAAATCCAGCTGGCATATGAGCATAAATAACAGTTTGGTGACAGCAGAAAAGTATTGATGCCTTTCAAATTTGATGTCTTTCCCTGAAGAAATTTGCTGATTTGCTGTGTTGAATTTAGGATAGTTCTCTCTTTTCTTGATAAATCTATTTTTTTTCTCACTTTCTTTAATTATTATGCATTCGTATACTGCATCTGAAAGATCATAGTTGTCATCACCCACCCCAGTCTTTCTTCTCTAGATAATCTAGGGAACTTTTTCAACCTTTATTTTGGCACTTGGTAAACAGCAAGATATTAATACATTTAACAGAAATGGGGAAAATAACTCGAATAGCCAACGTCAGAGCTTCAGGGAGAAAAGTTTTGATAGCCCAAACAAACTAATGATACTGGTAACAATTTAGGAACAAGCATATATTATTATGCATCTAATTTAAGAGCTAATTATCTTTATTTTCATTCTTAAAAACAATTTTTTTCCATTAAATATAAAAATGGCTCCACCTTCTAGCAGCCCCTTCATTAAAACTATACAAATAATTAAAACAAAGGAATTACAACATAATTGGGCCATATTATGCATAATTTGTTATGCCTTTTCAGTCTTTAGATAATAGTTTATTTGTGTAAATAATTTTCTAGTACTTTGGTGTTATATAGAGAGGCTGCACTGTGTAGGATAAAAGAAATAGTGTGATTAGTTGATGAGGTGTTGACATTGCCTTTATTTTATAATAGTTACACAGGTTGATTAGCATCAAAACATTAGAATAAATCTACATACAATTAGAATAAAACATATTGGGGGGGGAAGGCACATAGGACTTATTGTCCTGACTCAATAAGTTCTCATATTTTGCTTTTATAAAAAATTGTCCACAGCTCTTCTTTTGGTTGTATTTTTCAATTGTGTTTTCTTTGACTTTTTTCTTTACCTTCTGAAAGGTATTTATAACTCTCCAGGGTGCACCATCCTACTGAGATAACTGTGTTCTTAGATGCTTGAAGACAAAGATGAACAACTCGCTTGCAGTGTGTGCTTATCTCATTATCTCTACCCACCGAGTTGCAGGGTATTGCTTGAGCTGCAACGAACTGTTTGCCCTGCTGGCAAACAAGCCCCTTGCAGCTCATGACAAGTGTTTTAACCGATATTTAGGCTTGCTCTTCACAGTGAGCCTGAATATGCCCTTAGGCTCCCAATGAAAAGGGAGCTTAATGATGTGTCAAAAATTGCACTACAAGGGCCCACAGTAAATTCAGACTTTGTAAGTACAGTACAGGAACCAACAAGGTATCTGAAATTTAAGGTAGTGTTCAGCACCAGAGGACTTGTCACGAAGTCATTCTGAAGAGGGGGTTTGCGGGGGGTGTTTTTGTGTTTCTCCACAAGGTGTGCATGTTGGTTCACATAGTCCAAAGCAAGAGAAAGAACTGAAGAAGTCAAAGGACATACTGTGGCTGTGAATTAAAGATGCCAAATGCACTTTTTCAAAATAATTTATGGAGAGATTGCCAAATTTTTTTAAGTTTTCAATTAAAAAAATTCATTGATATACTTCCTCAGCAAAAATAAGGAGGAAGAAACAACACTTTCAAAGTTGTCTTTGAAAAAACCCCAAAAGCTCTTTTACTACACAGAGAGTTTGGGTCACTTGCAAATGTTCCTTCCTGGGCCAGAGGAAAGTTAAGAGAACTTTCTAATTTGCTTAATAATAGAAGTAGATTTTCATTGTATCTTCTCTTAATCTAGTGTACCACCATACTAGCTTTATTCAAGTAGGAGCTGGATTATAAAATCACTCCCAGATATTTTTGCAAAAAGATACAGACCTTTTTACTTTCCTAAAGTCGCTGTTGAATAATGAACTCAAAATGGAATTCACTAAGGAAGCCACAGATACTTCAGAACCCTTGGGACTGCCACATTTTTAGAGATCTTTCATTCTCTAATCAAGCTTCAGCAGGTTCATTAAAGAAGTTGGCGCTGGGTTCTAGTTGATCAGTAAAAGATTCCAGAGAAGGGTTTCTTCTTTAGAACTCTCCTTTCCCTTTTTTATATAACTTGGATATGGTTGACATTAATCAATTTCTTGTCATATTTTTAATTGTTATTTGAAAGAGCTGAATACCCAAATATTTACCACCAAAAAATGGATATATCTGCAGGACTCAGTGAAACTCCTAAAGGTTTAAGAGCCTAAATACTTTGTTCCCATGAAAACGGTGTGGACATTTACCCTTTTAAATATCTTAACTTGTGTTTAATTTGTGAAATGCTTAGGTTAATTACATTACACAAAGGATTCTTATCTAAACACCATTGACTCACAAAAATAGATCCTGTAGGCACGAGGGAGCCCTACGCTCAATAGCCAAAATTTCAAGAGTCTTGACAATTCTAAGGGGGAAAAAATTTACACTGTGCCCTTGAAGTACATTTATCACACAAGAGTCATATTTTTTTAGACTATATGCATATGGTTACAAGAGAAAATGAATGCTTCCTAATTGTTTACTATTGGAAGGAAGCACATAGTAGAGGCTTGGTAATTCCTGTTCACCATCTAAATTTGGAAATTAAATTAATTGAAATATAACTTGTACACAATTTTCACTTTTGAGTTATATGCTGACTAGATATATTCAACTCTGAACTACTTTCACCTAAAATTGTATGATGTTCTTAAAATTTAGCATTTTCCCTGTCACTGCAGCTTCAGTATAACTCTTGGTCTCTAGCCCACTTACTTGCAAAGGTGGTTGTTTTAGTAACATCGGGGTTACATTCTTCATGTGATCTTAACTTCAGTAGTCTACATTTTAAGAGGAGGTTTATGACACAATTTGTTCTGGAGTAATCGACTTTGTGTTGTTATTCTGGCAAAATCTACTCTTGTTGTCATGTACCATTGGGTTGGGACTGACTCATAGCTGTCCCTCAAGCAGGTTTTCAGAGACAGTAAATCACTTGGGAGAGATTGTCCATCTTTCCTCCATAGAGTACTGGCAAATTCGAACACCATGCCTTTGAGCTGGCAATACAACTCTTTACCCCCACGCCACCAGAACTCAAGCTACTACCACTCTATAAATGTTAGCTAATTGGCAACAGAATGAAAACTCAGAACTTTTCCTTTATTTATAACTAGATATGGACATGGATCTGGATCTAATTATCTTTAAATTGTTAATGTTTTATTCTTACCGAAGCATGCTCACACCATTATCTTCAAAATAATCTTATATGAGTGGTTTGACCATAGTTTACCCTAAGTGGACCAGTTCATGGGTGGTGGAATTGGGGGTGAATGTAAGACTTCTATTCCACAGTGAAAACTGAATGTTCGCTTTCACTCTATAGTTCCTCTCAGTTTAACAAGTGAAATGACTCAACTTGTCATTTTTAGAAATCATAGTAGCTATATACTAGAATTATCTTGCAAGAACTTGATGGCTATTTTATGGCAATTAACTTCAAAAAGAGAGCAAAATTAATTCCAAACTATATGCCCTGAGAAAACACTCAAGCTGACTAGGTCATTATTGTGTTGTGGTTTCACTGTTGAGAGTGGCCTGGAAAGTACAGTGTTTTAAAGGACGTAAAGATCAAATTCATAGTTTTCTAATTGTCTCTAACAGAAGACTATGCTACTACTCTTCAGCCACATTAGGATTTAGTATTCTGGCAACAGGTTGGAACCTGAGGATAAAATTATTAATCAAATCATCATTAAGCAGGCGGTATTAGAATAAAGACTTGTGTAGCATGATTGACTGTTCTCTTAAAAAAATTAACTGTATTTTATGTCTTTATATTTTGTACATTTTACAAGATGAATAAATACTACTAGTTTTCCCACTCAAGGTTAAGCACAATTGGAAAATAAATGACAGTGTCAGAAAGATGGAAATAAAAGTTCTTATTTTTTCATAAATAAATGTTAAGAGAGGATGACTTAAGTACACAGCCAAAAGAACTTGCACTCCCATGTATAAACTTGGGCACTGCTGGACCAGGTGCAAAGAACAGGATGTTTTTGTTATTATATGCTGTCAACTCACCTGCGACTTATAGCGATCCTACATGCAACAACGCTGAAGCCTGCCCTGTCTTGAGCCAGTCTCACTGACTCCAATACACCTACCACCATTGCCCTAGGTACTGTATCAATCCATCTCATCCAGTCCTTCCTGGAAATAAGCCCAAAGTATTTGAGATGGAGCTTCAACTCCCTAGTCTCCAAGGAGAAACCTGGTTTCACCCTAGCACGGTATAACCACCAGAATTCACTTTGAGCAAGCAAGCTCAACTGAACTGAGAGAACAAGAACTAAAAATTCAGAATCCTTTCTTATAAAGGATTTCATAAATTAATCACAACAATCAGGCAACATTTGTCTCCTGCAAGGAGAGAAGGAAAGAGTTGGGGGGAAGGGGAGGTCATATATCTACAAGGAAGTATGGCTGGCATCTCGATGGCGGCTCCTCTTGGTGGCAGTCAGGCAAGGGAGGTTTCTGGGGTCCTTTTCGTTGTGTTTTACTGTTCTTTTTTATCCTTCAAAAGTAGGTGGGTGGCCCTGAGCCTTTAGAGTAAGGGTAAGTAAGGGTGTAGTCTGCAGAGCCTGCTCCGCTTAAAATCTTTAGGGCCTTTAATTGTTTTCGTATAGCCTTCGTGTGTCCGCTTGCTGTACAGAGGTAACTCGTGGTTGCTGTGAAGCTGAACACTGTGACACTAATGTATCAAATGCAAGAATGGTTACCCATGGTGGACAGTGTTTGTTGGAGCTCCCCGATTAAAACAAGCTTGGAAACAGGAGTGGCATCCATTTCCATAATAGCTTGCCTCTGGAAACCCTGTGAACCTGGAGAAAGGATGAAAGTTACACAGCTGTCCAGGTCTCTCGTTCATAGGGTTGCGACTCAATGGCACGTAACAACAACAACAATATATATATATATATATATATATATATATATAT
>NW_006399793.1:13822971-13824603 GCF_000299155.1 Elephantulus edwardii | reverse complement strand
GGCTTCAAAGCAGTATACATAATTTATCCAGTCTCCATCTCACCCCCACCCTGATGTCAGCCTCATTCTATAACAGTGGCACCATGCAGTATTTGTCATTTTGTGTCTGAGATCTTTCACTTAGCATAATGTCCTCCAGGCTCACCCTTTTTAATAATATTGCATGAGTTCCTTGTCTTTCAATGCAGCATAGTATTCCATTGTGTGAATATACCACAGCTTCTCTATCCATTCGTGGGCGCTTAGGTTGTTTCCAACTCCTTGCTACTGTGAACAAAGCCGCAATAATCATGGGTGTACATATATCTGCTTGGATGTCGGTTATGGTCTCTTTAGGGTATATTCCAAGTAGTGGAAGTGCTGGGTCAAATGATATGTCTATTTGCAGCTTTTTGAGAAAGCACCACTCTGTTTCCACAGTGGTTGCACCATTTTACACTACCACCAACAATGAATAAGGGTTCCAGTCTCTCCACAGTCTCACCAGCATTTGTTGCTTACTGTTCTGTTAAATTTTGCTAGTAGTACTGGGGTGAGATGATATCTTATAGTTGTCTTGATTTGCATCTCTCTTAGAGCTAGAGATTTTGAACATTACTTCATGTGTTTGTTGGCCATCTGAATGTCTTCTTTGGTGAAATGTCTTCATATCCTGTGCCCATTTTTCAATTGAATTATTTACCTTTATCTTGTAGTGCTCAAATATTTTATAAATTCTAGATATAAGTCCCTTATCTGACATGTAATTACCAAGCGTTTTTTCCCAGTCTGTGGCTTCCCTTTTTACCCTGTTGGAGAAGTTTTTGCATGTGCATAGGGATTTGATTCTTAGAAGGTCCCATTCATCTATTTTATCATCTACTGGTTGTTGATTTTTCAGAATATTTGGAAGACAGTTTATGTTGTGGATTAGGACTACTGGAGTTCTTCCAATCTTTACTTTAATGAAGTTTATAGTCTTTTTTAGTCCTAGGTCCATGATCCACCTTGAGTTGGTTTTTGTATATGGAGTGAGGTGTGGATCTTGCAGATAGTTTTCCAATTCTGCCAACACCATTTGTTAAAATGGCTAACTGATTTCATCTCCTTGTCAAAAATCAGTTGACCTTAAATAGATGGGCTGATTTCTGGGTTCTCAATTCTATTCCATTGATCTATGTGTCTGTCATTGTACCAGTACCATGCTGTCTTACCTACCAAGGCAGTGAAGTAGGATTTTAAATCAGGGAGTGAGATACCTCCTACCTTTTTCCTGTTTTTAAGGAGTTCTTTGCTAATTTGGGGCTTCTTTCCATTCCAAATGAAACTAGAGATTGCCTTTTCCATCTCATTGAAGAATGGGATTGGAATTTGTATTGAGATTGCATTGAATGTGTAAATTGCCTTTGGTAGAATTGCCATTTTCACATTATTGAGTCTTCCCATCCATGAGCAAGGGATCTTCTTCCACTTATCCAGGTCACCTTTTGTTTCTTGTAGTAATGTTTTGTAATTTTCTTTGAATAGATCCGTTGTGCTTCTAGTTATATTTAATCCCAAATATTTTATCTTGTGATTAGCTATTATGAAGGGTATTATTTTTCTTAGCTCCGACTCTGTATTCTCTTTGTCACTGTAGAGAAATCCAACTGA
>NW_006399793.1:13814660-13822871 GCF_000299155.1 Elephantulus edwardii | reverse complement strand
CAACAATATATATATATATATATATATATATATATATATATACGTGTGTGTGTGTGTGTGTGTGTGTGTGTATATATATATATATATATATATATCTTCCATTAGGAACTAACTTAGTCAAAACCTAGATTTAGTCTCAAAATTAAATCTCAAAAGTAACTCTTCTCTTTAGATATCAAAGTAAAATATGACTGCTGTTACTCCTCTCGCTGTTGTTGTTGTTGTGTGCTATTGTGTTACCTGTGACTCATAGCGATCCTGTGTACAACAGCTCTGAACCCTGCTCTATCCTGAGCCAATCATATTGCCACTGATACACCTAACTCCCATTACCCCAAGTACTTTATCAGTCTATCTCATCCAGGGTCTTGTTCTCTTTTGCTGTCCCTCCACCTTTCCAAGCATGACGTCCTTCTCCAAGGACTCCCCAAAGAATGTCAAATGGAGCTTTAGAATCCTTGCTTCCAAGGAGCAGCCTGGTTTCACCCTCTCCTGGGGGAAGCTGTTTGTTCTCCTGGCAGGCCATGGTATATTCAACACTCTTCTCCAGCATCACAGGTGCCATCAAAATGACCAAGATTCATAATGGCTTGTGAACAACATACCAAAAATCTTGCTCAGCCCTATGCCCTCCTCAGCTCTGCTGTGATTAAGCCCACCGTGGCAGTCTCAGTGAAGCCAGTCTCTCTCCTTGACGATCTTCCTCTCTTTTGCTAATCCTTCGTGTTTCCCAACGTGATGTCTTCCTGACAATATGTCCACAGTATGTGAGACAAATTTTCCCTATCCTTACTTTTGACATGTTGAAACCAAATATTAGGATTATAAGCTTTTGAAGGTAAAATTTTCAGCAAGTGAACTTATTGACATGTAAGTGGACCCAAAGTAAACTTTAAAAACAAATACAGACCAAACAAACAAAAAATTTACACATTCCCTTTTGGTTTAGCTAATTCTTTAAAATCCCATTGAGAAAGCAATATCTATTTTAAACATCTTACATTTCAAAACAAAAGCAGGGAAGTTATTTTCTATATTGATGGTGCTAGAATTTTTATTCTTCTGGTAAACACAGGTATTAATCCCTCCATTGCAAGGTTATTTTAAAGATAACTAATTTATGGAAAGTACTTTGCTCATACTGGGCATATTAACTACAAATAATAATGATTTTGCGGCAACATAGGCATAGATTTAAGTAATTAGTTTACTCTCAAATAATTTAACTAAATTTAAAAATAAAATTGAGAAGATCTCAAATGTCCTTCAGGCAACCTTCCATAAATGCAGTTTCTCCCAGCTGATTTTTGATAGACACTGGGCAGCAAGCGCTCAGTGTTATCCTCTCCTGACAAGTACTTGGAGTGCAAAGACTCTGTTGCCAATTAGGGACAGACCATGCTTTAAGCCTCAGCTGAGATGGGAATGTAGTTGACAACTCTTTTAAAAGTTGAGAAGCTTAACCAAAACATAAGTCTGTAAAATACCACCTCGCCTCCACACGGACACGGGCTGAGAGTAGGACAAGATTTGTCTCACAAAATCAAAATTCTTTGCCATAGAGCATGACTGTGATTATTTTATCTTGCAAAATGTTAAAGAGGGTGTTTCAAAACTCCCACAGCCATAAGCAAAAGAAGTACCAATTAACTCACCAATAGAGCAATTAACTTTATAACTTCTGGTGAGTCCTCCACCACTATTTGCTATCAAATATATCCTTAGATGATAATATTTCATTCAGACTGCATAGCTATTAGTGACTTGAGTGATAAGGAGCATCTGCCCAAAACAATCATTTGGCTTTTTGAATGAGTGAGCTATTTTTCTTTCAGTATCAATTGTTGTTGTTATGAGCTGTCAGGTCATCTGACTCTCACAGCCATGTGATAGTTCTGAATCCTGCCCTATCCTAAGCCAGTCTTTCTGTCTCCAGCACACCTACTCCATTATCCCAGTTACTGTGTTAATCAATCTCCGGATTCTTCCTATCCTGGGCTGTCCCACCACACTTTCTTGTCCTTCTCCAAAGACTGATCCCTCTTGGCAACATGCCCAAAGTATGTAAGATAGAGCTTCAAAATCCTTTAACCCAAGGAGCATCTTGGTTTCACCCTTTCCAAGACAGACCTGTTTGTTCTCATGGCAGGTCACGTTATGTTCAATACTCTTCTCCAGCACCACAACTCAAAGGCATCAATTCTTCTTCTATCATCTTTTGTAATTATCTAGCTCTCTGATGCATAGCAAGTAATTGAGAAGACCATGGCATGGATCAGGTGCACCTTAGTCTGCAAATTGACATCATTGCTCTTCAGCACTCTGGAGAGGTCCCTGACAGCAGATTTACCCAATGCAATTTGTCTTTTGATTTTCTGACTTCTGGTACCATGACTGTTGATTGTGGAAACAGGCAAGTGAAGTTCTTAACAAATTCAATCTCTACTCCATCTGTTATGCTGCTGCTAATTGACATAGTGGTAAGAATCTTTGTTTTCTTAAGAGCTTCAATCCATTTTGAAGGCTGTACTCCTTGACCTTCTGCAGCAAATTATTTAGTTCCTCCTCAGTTTCTGCAAGCAAGATTGTGTCACTTGTATTACACTGGTTGTTGATAAATTTTCCTCCCATCCTGATGCTACATTCCTCCTCCTCCTATAGCCTAGTCTCACTAATGTTCTGTTCTGCATATAGATTGTAAAGGTATGGAGACAAGACGCGTCTTCAATGCACTGCTTTCCTCATTTTGAATCATGTTGTGTTTACTTGCTCAGTTCTGACAACTGCTTCCTGGTCCAAGTACAATTTTTGCATGAGTACAGTTAGGTGTTCTAAGATTCTTAATCTTCTCAAGGTTAGCCACAATGAGTTGTGATCCACACAATCAAATGCCTTTGCAGAGTCAATGAAACACAGATAGACTTTCCTCTGGTACTTTTCTGCTTTCAGCCAAGATCCATGTGACATTGACTATGATGTCCCTAGTGCCATGGCCTCTTCCACATCCAACTCACACTTCTGACATTTTTCTGTTGGTGTACTGATCCAGTCATTTTTGGGTAATCTTTGGCAGGATTTTACTTGCATGTAATTTTTATTAGTGATATTGTTGGATAAAAACAGACGTTAGCTATGGATGGATGATGTATAAGATACCAGTTTCTAATAAAGGCAATAATTCTATGATCATTGTATGGAAAGAGAAACTACCTCATATAAATAATGCACTGATTTGTCAGTTGGGCATGGTAAACATTACCCCTTCCGCAATTTCCATTTGTCACTGATCTAGTCAGACTCATGTACAACTAGAGCCATCTAGAACTGAGATTGAAGAACAGTGAACAATAAAAGAAAGTGTGGAAAAAGAAAGACTCAAAACAGCCTGAAACCGTAAAACTAGTGTTGTAGCTTTTCAGAGAACCAGTACTTTAAGAAGTGAAGAGTTTCCTAATTGTTAAAACGATAGTAGAGTTGGAAGGTTATTGACAAATTTGTTTTAACTATTTCTGTATCCACCAGTTGTTCTGCAGGAGAAAAATGGACCATCTCCTCTTGTGCAGTTTATAGACTCTGACCCCACTATTAGGTCAGCTCTAAGTCAGTTCTGACTTGAAGACAATGATTTGAGTTTGTTGTATAATGGGTCAAATAGATTTTAGCTGAACCAAGGCACTAAATGAATCTTGAAGATGTGAGAAGACATTTTCAATAGGGAATAGGGTTTCTGTGTTACAGGTTTCCAGTACCAGTTCCCAAGAACATTTTTAGCTTTGACTTCTTTTATCTTTAACATAGTCTTTAAAATGCATCTTAAACCAGGGAGGAAGAAGTTCTTACAGCAGATTAATAAAATGGTGCCCTTAAATCACATAGTGTTAGAATCCTATTATATTTAACAAGCCCTAATAATATATATTTAGAATCTTTTCACATGACCTTGTGAAAAGGCTACAATACTGTTTAAAATCCTATAGGTTTTACTGTCTTACTTCTGGAAATAAGATTGTGTAGTAAAGAATGAAAATTAGTGGTTTTATATATATCCAAAATACTTGCTTCACCTAAAACTCAATTTTCCTACCTGCAATATGGGAGTAAAAATAATTAAAAATTACAAAGTGGTAAAAAAGTTAAGTGGTCCCTTGGGTTTTAGAAATGTTTAGTTATAATTACCCCTCCAAGATAATAATTTTATTTAATTGAAATTATTTAAAGCTAGCTTTATGTTCAATTTCTATTGAAGTTTTAAAATAATGAAATATATTACATGTATTAACTACTATCATATTAAAATTATTTCCTTAGGAGTAAGATAAAATATAAAGTTACCACTACTTAATGAACTTTCACATTATAATAGAATTTATATTCGCATTCTTTAGTGGAACAAGAAGGGCCAATAAATAATTAGTCAATATTTCAAAACACTTCTCAAGAGATGACTCAATAAAAGTATAAATAGATATAGATATAATGAATATGCAAATTTATGTATGTACATGTTATATCCAAAGTCATATTTGGTATCTATATATATTTACACATACCCTATTTTACCCTCTGAGACTTCATCTGATTCAAGTTTCTCATGAGCCATAAAGTTTTAAGTTGGGGGAGGGGGCAAATTGCAAACTTAAAGATTTTATGGGGGGGAGTCCTAGGAAGCATTATTTTATGCTTTTTACCTCTTTTATATCTGCCTCCTTATCTGCATGTCAAACCCACTGCAATGGATTTGATTTTGACTCTTAGTGGCCCTCCATCAGGTTTCTAAGGCTGTAAATTATTATGAGAGTAAACTTCCTTTTTTTTTTTTTTCTCCCAGGAGCAGTTGGTGGATTTGAACCTCTGACTTTTTGGTTGCAGACCAATGTTTCACACTACATCAGAAGAGCTTCGTACATATCTGTATGTCAATTACTCTTAGTTTGCATACAGACTAGACATCTAGATAAGGAGATTTGGTGGCATAGTCCATAGCTTGTTGCTTTGTTAACCAAAGCACCACAGGTGTCTTTTAGTTCAAATCCACAGATAGCTCTAGGGCAGAAAAATGGGCAGTCTCCTCCCATTAAGATTTACAGCTTCAGAAACAAAAGGGATGGTCATTATGAGTCAGAAGCAATTCAATGGCAGTGCAAGGTCTACAGAAGGCTACAATACTCTATATACAGTACAGATAGTTCTATGAGGAAAAGCATAATACATGGGGGGGGGGGTTTAACACAATATATTGTTTCTTTGACATTAACGCCAGTCCATTCATTTTTGCTTTTATTTGTAATGAGATACCAAAACAGATCTTCAACCTGCAAACCAAGAGTATTCAGCCTGTGCTTAATTCATCACTTCATATTGAAAAGCCTAGTACCTCTCTAATCTACTTCTAGACTGAGCTGGACTAGAAAAGAGGAAATGGACTTCTATCTCTTTATGACACTCATAAATGCTGAATCCAGAGTTGCCAGGCAGCCAATACTCTTTAATTAGAGCTCTTTATGAGAGCAAGAAATGTGATGAACACTTTAGACAGAAGTGTGGTCAGACATGTCTGAAAGGAAAAAGAACGTTTTGTAAATGAAAGAAGTGCAATGGAGTTGTAACAATGAACCCTGAAAGGTGAGCTGAATTCCCCCCAGTGTCATGCACTTGGAGGACAACAAAGCCACATCTGTCTCCCTGGGTGATAGAATAGCTCTGTGGACGCTAACAGCAGAACAGGGAGCCAGTTTAGAGTGCAGCAATTGATAGATAGAGAATATGGCTGTAAAAACCATGGGAAGCCAGACAGGGCACACTTGCTTTTTCATGCTTAATATAATTTAGTTAACTATCAAGCGCAAGTATTACCTTCTATCCCAAAGGGGGCAAAAATTCAGGAAATGCTTGGTAGCATTATATGAAGACACAGGATTATCCCTGAGTTATAGAGAAGCTTGAATACAAACAGTTAGAAGTGGTTTTCAGATTTATTTCACCCTTCCTGCTGTGTTCAGCAGTTTTCATTTCTATTTTCTTGATGTAATATACAGAGCAAAACAAACTCAACCAACCAAAGGGAGCTGCTGAATGTTGCTGACCAGAAAAATGAAACAAATCGTTCTGAGCATGCTTTCCTGCTATTTTTGTGGATGAATGTGGGAATGAGAAGTTTTCTTTCCTCATAGGTGGTACTCTAGGTAACTTGGCACAACAGAACACCAAGGAATTCTAATGAAAATGTAAGGCACTTGGCCCAAATTAAAAGGGCAACTCAGCATGATTACAAAATAAGAAAACATTGTCATATGTATCCAGTAGTGCTTTCTTCTGGGCAAAGAAAATGACCTTGTCTACTCTTATTTTCTTGGGCTACAATTTTTCTATACGTGTGTATGTGAGAAGTGTGGTGAAAATATGTATAACATAACCATATGCCATCTCAACAATTTTTACCTGTGAATGCATTAACATCGATTACATTCTTCAGTTCAACATCCATTATCAGTAGCATTTTCCAAATCAGACCACTACCATCAGCATAAATTCAATGCTCCCTTCCAATGTTTAGTTTTAGTTCCTTTTACTATTTTTTAAATTTTAGTCTAGTTTATTCTTTTCTAATTCTTTCCATATCTTCTGAATTTTCCTGTCCATTTGCTCTCTTATCCACAAGGTGATGAATCCAATTCTCTCCCCAACCCCCCATAACTGGTCAAATTTGGAACTAATTGTATGATTGTCTCACTTTAAGAAAATAAAATAATCACTTTATTGCTATTTTAGTCTTTATGGACTTCTGTAAACTCAAATGAGTAGCAACCATCCTAAGAATCATAAAGATCATCACTTCAATTCACACTTTCTGTACTTTGATAGTTCTCAAGATATATTCCAAATGCGTGGCCATTTGTTGCCTAGCCTAGACTAGTCATTCTCAGTAAATCTTTGTTTGGATTTATATTTACCTCCAGGACAGCTTATTGCTTTTTTGTTAACCATTTTAACATAAAAGGACCTCAAGTGCTTAGCTAACCCAAAGACTGAGCCTGCCTTGTGGGTTAAATCCACCAATTACTCTACAAAAGAAAGATAGCACTCTGTGCAATTTACAGCCGTGGAAACCTGATGGAGGGTTGGGTATGACTTGAACCCAATTCAATGGCAATGAGTTTTCACTTTTGTACCATAAAGCTCACACATTTTAAGTGTCTGCTTTACTGATGTTTAGGAAGTTGAAATATGCAACTCAAAAATTCATCTACTCATTGTTGAGTTGGAACCAACTCATAGCTGACCCTCAGGAGAGCTGGAAACATCTCATAGCTGACCCTCCCATATGTCACATGGGAGGAGATTGCCCAGCTTTCTCTTGAGGATCATCTGGTGGGTTAGAATCTCTTGCCTTTAGTTGGCAGCACAACTCTTTACCCACTTAACCACCAGAACTCCCAAAATATGTAACTATCATCCCTAAAAATATTCTAGTCATTCTTCTAGTCTATGTTGTTGTTGCTGTGTGTACCAGAGTCAGAACCGAGTCAGAGCTGACCCTTCCACTGGTTTTCAGAGGCTGTTAATTGTACAGAAGGAGATTGTCCATCATACTACCATGGAGCACCTGATGGCCTCGAACTGTATGCCTCAGGATTGCAGCTCGGCTTCTTCCTGCTAGGCCACCGGAGCTCACTAGTCTATGGCAACCACTAATCTTTTTTTTTGCCTCTATTTAATTCTAAGTCTTTCCTGGGTGTTTCATGTCAATGAAAACATTCAGTTTAAAGTCATTTGCATGTTACTTTTTTATATAGCATAATAATTTTAGCTCTATAATATAAAATGTACCAGTAGTTTGCCCTTGTTATTGATTAATAATATTCTGTTATATAGATACACCACATTTTGATTATCCATTCACCAGTTAGCAAATATTTGGAATTTTCTATTTTGAAGGGAATCATAAATAATGATGCTATGAATAGTCACATACAAATTTTATGGGACATATGTTTTCATTTAGCTTGGGTGAGTATTCTACATAGTTGTGGAATTGTTTGGTTCATATGATAAATTTATACTTGACATTTTAAGAACTACCAAACTTTTTATCCAAAAGGACTGCGTTAGTTTCATTTACACGAACCTTGGGTATATCAAGTCTTTGTTATTAAAACCATTTTAGTAGATCTCATTTCAATGAACATCTACAGAGATTTTGGAATTCCATTC
>NW_006399793.1:13795524-13811994 GCF_000299155.1 Elephantulus edwardii | reverse complement strand
CTGTAGAGAAATCCAACTGATTTTTGTATGTTGATCTTGTATCCTGCTACTTTGCTGAATTGGTCAACTATGTCCAATAGTTTTCTTGCTGAGTCTTTTGGGTTTTCTAAGTATACTATCAAATCATCTGCAGAGAGAGAAAATTTTACCTCCTCTTTGCCAATTTAGATACCTCTTATATCTTTCTCTTATCTTATTATTATCACTAAGACTTCCAGTACAATATTGAATAAGAGAGGTGATAAGGGGCATTTTGCCTAGTTCCTTTTAACCTCTCTCCATTGAGAACGATATAGTCTCTCAGGTGTTCATAAATACTTTTTACTATATTGAAGGAATTCTTCTCTAGTCCTATTTTATTGGGTGTTTTAATCAGAAAAGGGTGTTGGATTTTGTCAAAGGCCTTTTCTGCATCAATTGATAGGATCATGTGGTTCTTGTTCTTTGTTTTGTTAATACAATGAATTACACTAAGTGTTTTTCTTATATTGAACCATTCTTGCATACCTGATATGAATCCCACCTGGTCATGATGGATTATTTCTTTGATGTAATATTCTGAATTTTTAATGACACCTATTTTTTTGTTATGGGTCATGCTCATGGCATTTTATCAAAGAAATCTGTCCAATTCAAAGCCACAAGTATTTTCTCCTATGTTTACTTTCAGGGAGCTTTGGTGGCTTAGTGGTAAGGAATCATGCTGCTAATCCAAAGGTATACAGTTTGAATCCACTAGCTGCTCTAGGGGAGGAATATGGGCAATCTCCTCCTGTGCAGTTTACTGCTCCTGAAAACCTGTGGGGGTGCTGCTATGAGTCAGAGCCAACTCGATGGTACAAAACAACAACTTTTGGAATATTTCTAGGGGGGTTTGTGGCCTATTAGTTACTTTGTGTTAACATTTGCATGTGGTAAGTACACTGGTTTGTCCTAGAGAGGGTGGAGCCAGAATGTTCCCTGGAGTCAAGGATTCTGAAGCTTCATCTGACATACTTTGGGCATGTTTTAAGGAGGGACTGGTCCTTAGAGAGGAACATCATGTTTGGGAGAGTGGAGGGACGTCACAGGACAGGAAATCCCTCGATGAGATGGATCGATTCTGTGAGTGGAGTAGTGGGAATGAATGTGTTTGAGACAGCGAGGTTGGCACAGGATAGAACGGTGTCTAGGGCTCTTGTACATAGGGTCTCTATGAGTCGCAAACAACCCGATAGCACATAACAACAAGTACGCTGGAAGATTCACTTGAGAATATTCTGCATAGGTAGCCTTTTGGGTCAACCAATCTGATCTAGCCTCAGAAAGCACAACCAACTTATAAAAACCTGTTACAAACAGCCCGTCAACCCCTCTTAGTTCCTGTTAGTTGACTGTGTTTTCCTTTGAATGAAAATTAAATTACATGGATCTCCACAACTCCCCTAAATATTGCTGAATAAAACTTAAGTCATTGAACAAAATAGCCTTCTGGATAACTTTCCCATTAATAAATATCCAAGAACATTTTCAGCCAAGAATTGATCTTTACATGAGAATTTTGCATCAAAGGAATTCTAACAGAGCCTATAATTAATGTTCCCACAATTTCCCCTTTTAATTCTATAGAGTGTAGTATTTGTTTGGGTAGGAAAGTTTATAGTTAATAAAAGGTGAGAAAAATCTTTTAAAAAATACTTAAAGAAGTATAGTTGTCTTTTGATACTATACCATGTGGCTCAGAAAAACTTGTCAACCCAGCATGTCTTTTCTGGGGGGAAAAATGTTTTATGGGCAATCAACTAGCAGAGGGGGAAAGGGCTAAAAGAAAATACATTGAACTGTCTCCATGCCAATGAAATAAAAGCATTTCTAAAAGTGAAATGACCTTCTTTTGGAACTCTGGAATCCTAAACTACCAGACACTTCAGGATCTATTTTGGCTAAAAATGATAAGAGGGGTTTTCCCCCCCTTTTACATAATTTTTATTACAGTGGAAAGAGTTTTTGTATTTCTAACAGTTTGACAGGAGCTAATTACAATGCACTCATCTGTTTTGCGGACTAATTTGAGCCATCGAGCATCAACACCATAGACGTGCAGCAGCCTTGCAAATGATACGCATGCTTCCTTTGCTCCAAGAATTTGTACTTGCTATAAAAGAAAACAGATTTGGACAGCCCTGAAAAAGTTGGGTTTGGTTTGAGGAAAACATTTCAGAATTACATTAGAGCTGGCCTACAAGTGAACTAAAAATACCTGCTCATCTCAGTGGTCTTGGCCCAGGGCCTTTCCTTTTACTGTAAAAGTCAGGCTGTTTGAACAGTTGGAGTTCGGCTTGCTTGCTGTCTAAACTAGTGTTCACTGATAGCTTCTGTTACCACTGAAACACAAGCCCTGTTGCATTTAAGAGAATGTTTAGAGGTGTGGAAAATAGCCAAGAGAAATGTATACTTAGTGTTCAAACCTCTAGGCTTCCCATGCAGTAACTAGACCACTTAGATCTGTTAAGAAATGGGAGAAAGACAGTCATCAGTAAACATTACGCAGCAAGGGTAAAAGAGGGAAGGGAGTAAAGAAGGCTGTTAAAATCAGCCTAAGATGATTATTTGAATTGCAAAGAGAAATGTTCAGACATAGCTGGAGCTGCTAAACATAACTCTTGACGTTTTTCCAGAACAGAGGGATTGGGGGGAATGAAACCAGTGAAGGAGAAAATTAGAAAATTATAAGACAAAATAGGAGATGAAGTTTCAGAAGCTGGTAAGATAGCTGAAATATATGATATTATTAGGTCTTAAGTCTATTTATGAGGGTGAAAATTTAAAAATACGCTCTCTGACTTTGGCTTTGTGATTTTAAGATTGAAATTAAGATATTAAATCTGGACAAAGAAGGCCTAAGTGTAACCACTATGTTATATCATAAAAGCTCTTAAACAGTATATAAGTTGGGTAAATCTGAGTGAAATAATGGGGAATTATTCAGTATAGTACTAAACACTGGGAAGAGCATGACTTTCTACATTCATCAACTATATAAAAAGCAGTCACCATAATTGATCATTGCTTTTTAAAAAGAATACTTGTTTAGTGAGGTGAGAGTAGAAGAAAGGCTGTAAGGCTAATTTCTGAAGTAACTTGTAAAACAGACTTCACTAACATGTGTTTGGCTTTGTTAGATAGCTGGGTATCCTATTTTCTGGCACAAGATATAGAACAGAGGGAGTTTCCCCCCATGAGCAACTGAAGTGCCAGCTGTTGCCCTAAATATTGTACCTGTTCATGACGGAGTTAGCTTTAAAGCCAGATATCAAGTTTAAGGAAGTTTTACATTTTGTACATCAGCAAACATTGGTATCCAGTTTTTGCATCTAAATACAGCATTTGCATGCACAAGGAGGAGACCTGATCGAGTACCTACTTCAAAATCAGTAATAGTAACACTTTCAATTCTTGCAAAATTTAGACAGAAAGCTATGGTTAATAAGTTTTAACAAATAGTTTCAGCATTGTTAAGCATGAGTAAAATTGTATTACAACATTCCTTAAAAGTAATCACATAGAACTCAACAATTCGGTTAAATAACATTTTAAGAACCTGAGAAGCAGAAAGAAATATTAGAAGAAAATTGTATAGTGACATTGATATCAGCAGAAAAATTATACTTTTTTCCACTGGTATTAGGGATATAAATAAGAGAAAAATAAAAGCAAATTAAGAACCAATGTTAAAACCTCTTCCCATAATTTTAAAATAATGAAAGCATGGAATATTCTTTACTTCAGATAGTAATATAGTGAGATGGGTTCTTGCAGCAATAGCTGGACATTGGAGAAATATGACAGAGAAAAATACAAGCTTCAATGAGAGAAATAGCTCAAACTCTTTCTAGATTCTTTCAGAATCTACCCATTGGCAAGTAGTTGAAATCTCAGGATGGTTAAAAAATAGAAAGGAAACATGGTCAACTGCTAATTAAAAGGTAGAAGGTTCAGAGGCACCTCAGAAGAAATGTCTGCTAATCAACGTCGGAAAAAAATTAGTCGCTGAAAACCTTCTGGAGCACAATTCTAATTTGACTTATGTGAATCAGAATCTGTCTGAAAGCAACTTATTTGAGTACCTTTTTTTTCTCTCCACAATTGCTATTTGATATTTTGAGAGCTCACGTAGCCTCTAGGGTAGGAAGTTGCATTTGCTGACCTAAAGGTCTTACTTACCTCTCTTAGGGTTTCAACTCACCAGCAGTTCCTTAGGAGAAGGATGAGCAATCTCCTTCCATGTGATTTATGGCCTTGGAAACCCAATGAAGGGTCAGTTATGAGTAAGTTCCAACTCGGTAACAATTGTTGTTGTCAGTTGCCAAAGAGTCAAGCACAAGTCATAACAACCCTATGAACAGATAACCTGAAACCTGCCCTGTCCTGTGCCATCTTCATCATCTCTGAGACACTTGAGTGACTGCTGAAGTCACAGTATCAATCCAATTTATTGGGGGTCTTCTTTTCCTTCACTGACCTTCCATCTTTTCAAGTATGATGTCCCTTTCTAAGGAATAGCCTTAGCAATAGGGATTCTCTTTTATGGGGGCTTTTCACTTTCTCAGGAGTCACATTATACCAACTGTTCTTAATTGTGTTTGGGAATTTAAAAGAATGAGTATGATTTGATCTGTAATCTACCAGAATGTTTTTGCATACAAACTAATTTTAATGGAGCCCAACTTCTGTGACCAACAAGGCTCTTAAAATTAAAAATATCAGCTGTGCTTGAGAATATGGTAAACATCACACACTACTCGCTAAAGGACTAATTTCTAGTGAAAGGGACTCCAGAGAATTAGTATTCTCCAGATGTCCATAAGCATTTTGTCCTTTCGTTCTGCATCTACGGTTTTAGACTCACAACATTGCAGGGATTTCTTATCAGTTATTCATGTGTGGTTGATGTGATGCTCAAGTTGGACACAGTCCGGGCTTTGCATTTTGGAGTTGTCAGCGTTCTCAAAGCAAAGCCAGAGCCTTTCATCTCTGACTTTGATAAAAATGGCACGGAATATCAGTACAATTTGTAAGCTGAAAAAGTAAAAAGGCATCTAAATAAATAACTTCCCACGCCATATGGCTGGGAGGTTCTACTGATACAATATCTCCATCAAGGACAGCCGTGTTCATCATAGTAATATTAGCTGATATTGCCATATTTGAGGTTGTTTTTGTCCACTTTGGTATGAAAATGCTTCAGTGGGTGTTTCCGTAAGGAACGCATCTTTAAATGAGCCCTTTCTAGTTGTAATGCTTGCTTCTTTAATAGATAAAGTCAAATGATGCTTTGCAAAAATTATGGATATTCTGAAACTGTGGACTTTCCATTTCAGCCAGCAACTTCAATTCTATAAAACAAAGAATTAGCTCTTTCTGATGTCTAGTCTTTAGTAATTCTGCATAGTTTTTTTAAATTACATCAGTAATAAAATTAGCTAAGTTATAATATATTTATTTGATTCAAAACTTTGACATAGATTAATCAACTTTCCCGCCTCACCTATCCATAGACCTTAAATAGAAGTAGTGTTCTTGACATATTTTGCTTAATTAGCACGGGATTATTTGATAGTGGATTTTTATTTTTCCCCTCTAAACATGTATGCATGCATATACACATATCAAAATACCACAAAGTGTTGGCTGTTGAGTATCTGATTGAACTCATTCTAAAGAAAGCTATAGAGGGAACTATTTCCATTTTCATTCTAATTGGGAAGAGGAAGAAGCCCATTTATATAAGGGTCTTCTGATCATAGTATGATTTCCCATTTCCTAGAATTATCACCAGAAACACCAAAGTCAGTATGAAATATCCAATAGACCATCAACGATTTCCCACTATTTCTTTTCGAGTGGAAATGGAGGCCAGTGGTGGGATTCTCACCTCTGGTGTGTAGTGCATAGGGAATTGCACTGCTAAGCTGAAGGCAGCTGACTTAAATCTCTCAGTGACTCCACAGGAGAAAGATGAAAAATCTCTTCCTGTGCAGCTTACAGCCTCTGAAAATCTACTAAAGGGCCAGCTATGACTCTGGTGGGCACATCTCAAGGGACAAGCTTCTGTTTAATGGAGACCTGTAGGTTGTTGTGATGCTCAACAGGTGTCTGCAAAATTTGGGATCAAGTTTTGTTCTGTTGTGCACCAGGTCACCATAAGACAGGGACGGGGGACGGTGCTGATTCTATAGAGACTAACAACCTATCTGAGAGAATTCTCTAAAGAAAGCAAAATCTCTTTCAAAAGGCTAATGTGTTATACTTTCAACCACTTGAAAAAGGCTACCATGATACTAGCAATTAATCAGGCTCACTTAGCTTATCTTCTCTCTCTTACTGAATGAAGGTGGTACAGAAAGCTATAGTAGAGTCAATCAGGAATAAAGAGCTTAGAGCAGGTGGTGATACCATCTGGTTATTTAAATTCAGAAGAAACCACTCCTTCCCAAAAGGCTAAGCTCTCAAGACAGATGATGTGGCAGGGCCTGAGTTACTTCAAGAAGAGTAAGGGGACTTTGGTTGGTTAGCTAGATTTTCCTTAGATGTATTTATAAGAAATATTAAGCAGTAATAGTACAGAGAGAAAATCTAATACTAATGGTTACAAGTGAGTGTAATGATTTTTTCTCCCTTTACTACTGATTTATTTTAAGTCCTTAAATCATAATTCATATTTCAATGGGGAAATATACTTACCATTCTTACATATACTGATAAGATAATATCTGGCCATCTTCTCCTCCCAAAAAAAGCATTGAAAACTCTCTGGAACATACTCTAACACACACAGGATCACCAAAAATTGGAGTCAACTTGATATCAATGAATAATTCTTCTTCTGTGCATACCATCTCTTATTCTGTACCATTATTGTATAAATTCTATGGCTTACTTAAGAAGCTGGCAATGTTTCTGGAAGAAGAATGCTTCATTGGACGGGACTGTCCCACATATTCCAGAGTCTTTCATATCTCTCTTCCCACACGCTAAATGCTAGTTGCTCCCCTCTCCTACCTGAGTCATTGTAATAATGGAAAACATCCCCACATATTTCCATCTGTGTCCTGGGAGAGACATAGGGTAATAGAAATCTTTGACAGTTTCAAGTTCACCATGCTTTTTCCTTGATCTTTTCTTTTTTTGTTGGAGGGGGGGAAAGCCTTAAAGGAGAAATTGGTGGCATTTATTTACAAATAGTGCTTTCATTTGTTTCTTATGATACAATTTCATCATATTTTTAGTTTATGGACTGTAATACCTTGCCAACAAAACAAAGTCACATACTCTAGGTCCCACTGTGTACTTTCTATTGTTTGTCTTTAAAGCTAGCGTTACAGGTTGTTAAAATATTGAATCCTTTAAGAATTCATTACTATAATCAGTTTATGTGTTTTTACATAGCCTTTATTCTTTAATGGTTAAAGTAATACCTAGATGTTCAAAAGATATATATTATAAATGTATTGTTTTCCTAATTAGAAACCTTCCTACATCAGGGACATTCCCATACCAAATGTTCTCTATTATGATGAAATATATATTTGGATTCATGTTTATAATCATATACGTACTTTGGCATAGTTCCTAGCTCTATTTTATCTGAAATCGATATTAAATGATCAAGCAAAGAAAAGCATCAGAAAGAGAAAGTTGGGTAAAAAATGGGTTAATGCTATAAAGGCCTGAATATAAATGTGTGTTAAGGTTTTAAAGAAATGAATTGAAATTAGAGAGGAAAAGAATTTTCTAAAAGGACGACGAAATAATTAATTGTTTTGTAGGAGATGGCCTTTCCACGTAGGCAGAAATTTTTTTTTCTTCACTCTTTCTGAAGAGACAGTCAAATAGAGAATCTCATCTCTTAATTAGAAAGAAAAATACTCATCAAACACATCTCATCACTGGAGAGCTAATGATCCACAGCTGTTAGTCTGAAAGGGCCGGCTTTTTTTCCTGAACAGTAGGAAGTGTTAATCATTTTCGATGAGATTTCTTTTTAAAATATACTGTAGTTTGCAAAAGAATAGGATATTCAATATTCCAACTTAAATGATTTTTTTTGAAGTGAGCCTCCCCAGGGATGCTGTCCTGTGTCGCCCTGAACGATCACTGAATACAGGCATCTTCCACTGCACTTCAATGAGAGCACCAATTGATGGGATGATGTTCACGGTCTAGTCCTGCCTGGGAGTCTTTAAATCCCAGGCTCAAAGAATAAAAATCATGTGTGTCTTGTCCCTCCTAGAAATGGCTTTGCTATAAAATCATAATGTTTTCGATGTTCTGTCTATATAATTTTCCTTGTTTAAATACGAGTGAAAAACTCACTTTCACTTAGTTTCTGAGTAGAACAGATACTTTTTGTTTGTTTAATCTTCATATGAAAGACAAAATGTGGGGATTTTGTCTTTAAAAATGTAATTAGCTCCTTCCATTTCCATTCTTTGCTTCTGCAATCACCTTGATAACCTTGTCTACACATTTTAGCCCAGAGAAAACCCTTGTAGTAGAAACCTAGTGAATAGATAACTTTTGATTAGTCAGAACATGCCACAGTGTGAGAAAAAGAATGACATTTGCTCCACAAATCTCATTTTCACCATTAAATTTTAAAATTAATTTTTCCTTTGCTACACCAAACTGCTACTAGAACACCTAAGACGTGGCTTTCTTCCTTTTTTTAAAAAAAAAAAAAGTCCTCCCCCCTTTTTTTATGCAATAATAACTATCCTAGAGTAAAAGGAAAGAGCTGTGGGATACAGAAATCCATAAAATGAATGGTCATTGCCTAAGTAATCAATACCTTCAGAACATCAACATTCACTGTAAAATCTCTCACTTTTAAGGAACATTGCAGGAGAAGACACACTAGACTAGGAATTAGACAATCTGGTTCTGGCACTCAGCAGAGGATGTCTATAGACAAGTCTCAAATCCCTGGGCCTCGGTTTCCTCATTTGTAAAGTGAAGATAATAGTCTCCCACTTGTCAGCTTGCCTCTCAGGACTTGTATCATGTTCAGATGGGGTCATATATGGGAAATACTTTAAATCCCTTCAACGTTGTAAGAGATATAGGAAGTTTCTTATTAAATTTAATTGGAATATACAGTGTCTCAAGTACAGACAAAAGCACACTTCGGTGAGAAACAAGCTTAACTAGTATTTTCTTTTGTGATTCCAAAAGATTATATAAATAAGGATATATGGCTTTGCCTCTCTGGTTTTAACAGTCAATTATTGGAATTTAGAATATATGATTTATGACACTAAAATTTTTGCAACATCTATCACTTTTATTTGCCTATAAAGTGAAGCGGTTATTAATATTCATCATTTTATTAATAATTATTTGAAGATTAGAAAAAGAAGCTGGTCATTCTTGGTAGAAAAGATGCTAGGGGAACTTCTTTATAATGTAATATAAGACTTCTGTAAGGGCAAATTGTATTATATAACTTTCAGTATATTTAAAAAAAAGTGTTGTGATATGTATAATTTAAATGTGTAATATTCTTAAAGCTTGTTCAGAATAGATTCTTATGTTTTTCACGTTATGGTGTTGATAATATCAGAGGCAAAACAATATTGATTTAGATTAAAGATATTTGGACTTAGAAGTGAAAAAATTCAGGGATTGCATTTGATATCATAAAATTTCTAGTTCAGAATAAGCCTTGCTTTTATGCCTATGTTATAAATTGGCAATAAATTGTTAAAATTTCAAACTGTCATAGTTTTAACCGTGTTTACTGGGAACCATTGAACAATATCATAAATATCACATGCAAGCAAAATACTGCTAAATATCATTAAAAACCAGCTAAAATAGTACATAGGTAGGGAACCGCCAGAAGTTCAAGCGGGATTTAGAAAAGGCCATGGCACCAGGGATATCATTGCTGATGTCAGGTGGGTCCTGACTGAAAGAAAACGACATAAGAAGAATGTCTACTTGTGCTTTATTGGCTATGCAAAGGCATTTGACTATGTGGCTCTTGACAAGTTGTTGCTTACATTGAGACGAATAGAAATCTTGACTGTGCTCTTGAGGAACCTGGACCTGGTCCAGGAGGCTGCTATGCAAAAGGAACAAAACTGCATGTTTTGGAATTGAGAAGGGATTGTGCCAGGATTGTATTCTCTCTCCATACCTATTCACCTGTATGCCGAGAAAATTATTTGAGAAGCTGAACTCTATGATGAGAAATGTGGTGTCAGAATCAGGAGACTCACCAATTACCTGTGTTATGCAGATGACACAAACTTCTTTACTGAAAGTGAAGAGAACTTGAAGTACTTGTTGCAGGAGGTCAAGGAATGCAGTATTCAGTGTGGATTGCTTCTCAATGTCAAGAAAACAAAGGTTCTTACCACACTGGGCCGATAGGCAACATCATAATGGATGGAGAATAGATTGAATCTGTCAACAATTTCATCTTACTTGGATCCACAATTAACACTCTTAGTACCAGCAGTCCAGGAAATAAGGAGACATATTGCACTGAGAAAGTCTGCAGTTAGGAATCTCTCTAAATTATTGACTAGTAGTCATGTTAATTTGAGAACTAAGGTGTTTCTGATTCAGGCCATGGTCTTTCTGATCATTTGCTATGCATCTGAGAACAGGACAATGAATAGAGATGGCAGAAAAGGAATTGATGCCTTTGAACTGTGGTATTGGAGAAGAGTCATGGACTGCCAAAAGAATAAAAATATAAATAAAAATATAAAAATAAAAGTGTTTCTTTAAGAGGGTGCAACTGGAGTGCCCTTTGGAGGCAAGGATGATGAGGCTTCACCTCACTTAATTTAAGCATGTTGCTAGGGGGTACTATTCCTTGGAGAGGGTTATGTTGCTTGGAAGAGTGGAGGGTTTGCAAAGGAGAGGAAGACCCTCATCCAGGTGAATAAACACGGTGACAGCCACAACAGACTCCAGTGTGTCAGGAAGGGGGAAGAAGGCACAGGATAGGACAGGGTTCAGATCTCCTGTTCATAGGTTCACTCTGAGTTATACTCTATTCAACGGCACCTAACAACAACAACAATGGTTTTAACTGCAGAATTCACTAAATCTACAACATATGATAATTCTGTTTACTAGTATAGCAAATTTTTGTAGAGAGTTGAATTTCCTGTTTTTATTAGTTCTAATGCGAAACCTATACTTGGACCAAGAGGGAGTTGTCAGAACAGAGCAAGGAAACACTGCATGGTTCAAAATTGGGAAAGGTGTACTCCAGGGATGTGTCCTATCTCCATACCTTTTCAACCTGTATGCAGAACAGATTATTCAAGAGGCTGGGCTCTATGACAAGTGTGGCATCAGGGTTGGTGGAAGATCTATCAACAATCTGCGTTATGCAGATGACAGAACTGTGCTTGCTCAAACTGAGGAGGACCAGAAATGCTTGCTGCAGAGGGTTAAGGACTGCAGCCTTCAATATGAATTGAAGCTCAATGTCAAGAAGACAAAAATTCTCACCACTGGACCAATTGGCAGCATCAGGATGAATGGTGAAGAGATTGAGATTATTCACAGTTTTAGTTTACTTGGCTCCACGGCCAACACTCTTGGCACCAGTAGCCAGGAAATCAATAAAACATATTGCAATGGGGAAAGTCTGCTGTTAGGCACCTCTCCAGGGTACTGAAGAGCAATGGTGTCACTCTAGAGACTAAGGTGCATCTGATACAGGCTATGGTCTTTGCAATCACTTGTTATGCATCAGAGAGGTGAACAGTGACTAAGGAGGATAGAAGGAGAATTGATGCCTTTGAGCTGTGGTACTGGAGAAGAGTATTGAATATACCCTGGACTGCTAAGAAAACAGATTCGTCCTGGAGAGGGTTAAACCAGGCTGCTCCTTGGAGGCAATGATTCTGAGGCTTCATCTGACATACTTTGGACATGTTGTGAGGAAGGACAGGTTCTTGGAGAGGGACATCATGCTTGGGAGGGTGGAGGGACGGGGCAGAAGGGGAAGACCCTCTATGAGGTGGATTGATTGAGTGACTGGGGTAATCAGGATAAGCATGTCAGAGACAGTGAGTTTGGCACAGGATAGAGCAGGGTTTAGGGCTGTTGTACATAGGGTCGCTATGAGTTGCAAGTGACTCGATGGCACATAACAACACCACCAACACCAACAGTGGGTAGCTGCATTGCAATCCCAAAGATAAACAGTTCAACTCCATCAGCATCTCCTCAGGAGGAACATAGTCTTTGTGTGTAATTTACAGCCTTTCTAGCCCAATTGTGGGTTAGTTATGAGCTGGTTTCAACCAGATAGCAATGAGTGAGACATAGATAATAGAGAAGAAAGGAAAAAATATATATTCTTGTCCAATATCCTGTGATGATCAAATTGCAAAAACGAAACTTGAAAACATCTTTTCAAGTTTCTGGTAGGGAGTTCTGATGGCCTATATTTTACCATACTTTATTGTCTCCTCATCTGTACAATGAATAGGAGAGTACAGGGAGAAAGTTAGCTTTTGCTTGGTAACAAACATACCACCATGGATTAAACTGCTCCCATTAGTAGCTTAAAGCAACCACTGTTTATTTAGTCATAATTCTTAGAATCAGGCTCAGTTAACATTTATTCTGTTCTTACTTGGGATCACTTATGAATTCCTTTACAATTTCAACATTTTCTCTGTTTCTTATAATTTTGCTTAAATGCCCAGAAATTCAACCTAGATTCAGAAGATGCCATGGCTTAAGGGATATCATTGCTAATGTCATATGAATTTTGGCTGAAAGATACCAGAATGATGTTTGTGTTTTACTGATATGAAAAGATATTTGACTCTTTGGATATAACAAGTCATGGCTAACAATGGGAAGAATGAAAATCCCAGACGACTTAACAGTGCTCCATGTTAAACTTCACCTAGAAGTCATTGTCTGAAAGAACAAGAGAACCCTACATGGTTTAAATTCAGGAAATGTCTTAGGGTTGTATCCTTTTTCCATATCTGTTTAGTCTATATACTTAGCAAATCATTTGAGACACTTGACTTATGAAAAAGAATGTGGCATGAGAACTGGATGGAGGAAGACTCATCAACAACCTGTGTTATACAGATAGTACAACTTTGCTTTCAGAACATAAAATCAATGGAAGTTACTTGAAGTGCTTGCTCCAGAAGGTTAAAGACTATAGCCTTCAATATGGATTATAGCTCAACATTGAGAAAGCAAAAGTTCTCCAATGGACATTGTCATGTTAGATGGAGTAAAGACTTAAGTTGTCAATGATTTCACTTTCTTGGATCCACATGTAATATTCATGGCAAGAACATTCAAAAAATAAAAAATGTGTTGCATTGGGAAAATCGGCTGTCAGTGAATTCTCCAAAGTGCTGAAGATTAATGATGTCCATTTAAAGACAAAGGTTCACCAGAGCAGGGCTTGATATTTCAGTTACTTCCTATGCATATAAATTTGGGCAAAAAATAAGAAAGAGCAAAGGACAATGAGTGCCTTTCATTGTAGTGCTGAAGATGAGTACTGCCTAAAGAAAAAAGCAAGTCTATCTTGGAGAAAATACAACCAAGGTGCTCCTTAGAGGCAAAGATGGTAAAACTTTGTCTCTCGTACTTTGGGCATATGTTCAGGACAAACTAGGCCTTGGAGAGAGATAATGCTGGGAAAGGTGTTGTTGTTGTTGTTGTTGTTATGTGCCATCAAGTTACCTGCAACTCATAACAACCCTGTGTAAAACAGCTCTGAACCCTGCTCTATCCTGAGCCAACCTTATTGTTTCTGACACACCTTACCCTCATTACCCCAGTCACTGAGTCAATCTCTCTCATCCAGGGTCTTCCTCTCTTGCTCTGTGCCTCCACCTCCCAAGTGTGATGTCACTCTACAAGGACTAGTCATTCCTTGCAACATGACCGAGGTATGTAGGGCCAAAGAAAAGAAGACTCTCTACAAGATAATTGATACAGTGACTATAACAAAGACTTGAACATGATTATGAGGATGAATTAGGATAGAGCAAAGTTCAAGTCTAATTTTCATAGGGTTGCTTTGAGTTGTAGTTGACTGGTCAGCACCTAACAACTCTAACATTGGTCTAGTAGTGATTATTTTGCATTTTTTATGCTGAGTAATCCATGTGGAAGGTTATAAGCCTTGATTTTATTATTCATTCATTGTTATACGTTTTTCTTCCCTTCCTTTTCCTTCTCTCCCCCTCAGTCCACTTTGCAATGCACCTCTTGTTTCAGATTGTTGTCATGATATAATCATATATTCCTTTCAGACAGTTTTTCACCTCAACTGTTCCATTATAATGTTCATTGTCTATCCACTCTTTTCCTATTCTCTCTCCAACTCCTCATATCAGTCCTATTTTATAACTGCTGCGTTATGTAGTATTTGTCTTTTTGCGACTGAGATGTTTCACTCAGCATAGTGTCTTTCAGGCTTTCCTATGTTGTCTAATGTTTTATGAGTTCATTGCTTTTCAGTACTTCATAATATTCCATTGTGTAAATGTACTATAGTTTTTCTTTCTATTCATTTGTTCATATTTATCAGTAAGTTCTTCAGGTCTTCTCTGCTTTCACTAAATATGGCTGTGTCATCTACAAACATAGTTGTGTCATCTACACATTGTAGCATGTTGATGACTCTTATACCAATCCTTATGCCATTTTGTTAGTATAGTCTAGTTCTTAGATTGTTTGCTCAGCATATGTATTAAATAAAAACAGCAAAAGAATATGACATTGGAGCATACAATTCCTTGTTTTAAACCTTGCAGTATACCCTGGTCCTGTTTGAATAACTATCTCTTGGTCTATGTACAGTTTCTACATAAGCACAATTAAATATTCTGGAGTTTCTAGTCTTTATATTGTTATCCATTATTTGTTATCTCTACATAGACAACCAATGTGCCGGTTATCTAAAATTAACATCTAGGAAGTTTATTTTATGCATCACCTGTTGTTGTTGTTGTTATGTGCCATCGAGTATCGCCTGTATAAGACCTAAAATTCTGTCCAGTAAGTAGACTGAGAATATTTATTCTAGGTAATACCTAGCTTCTTACAGATAATAATGAATAAACATTACATGGAAAATCTACTCAAGTTGTTATAAATTATTACAATTGGTAGTATTTAGCAATGTAATGAAGTCTTTGCATAATGCAGGTGGTTAACATGCTCAGCTTCTAACCAAAAGTTTACCAGCTAAAGTCCATGCAAAGGTGCCTCTGAAGAAAAGTCTAATGGTTTACTTCTAAAATGTTACCAAAATACTCTCTGGTCCACCCAGGAATTTACGCTTTAGACAGGCCCATTCATCAATTTTCTTCTCCTCAGATTGTGCATTTATGACTGTATTTGGCAGTTTCTTTATACCATAGACTAGGGCTTCTAAGCTTGATCCCAGTTTATCTCTTATAAACCAACCTTTCTGGAAGTCTCACAAAAGATGAACATAGAAATTCAATTTAATCCTGTTACTCAGAATATACCCTGAGAAAATGAGAACTGAGGCACAAATAGACATTTGTATACCAATGTTCCTAACAGCATAATTCACCATCACAAAAACATGGAAACAGCCCAGATATCCAACCACAATCAAATGGATTGAGAAATCATGATACATTCATAAATGCAATACTATGCAGCACGTAGGAGAAATGATTTTGTAAATTATTACCTAACTTGGGAGGGACTGGAGAGCATTGTGCTGAGTGAACTACCTTGGTCCCACAAGGACAACTATTGTATAAAACCATTAATATAGAATGAATATGAGGATCCAGCAGGCGGGGGGGGGGGGGGAAGAGGAGGGGTGAGAATGTGCGAGGGGAGGGGGAAGGGGGAGAATAATCAAAGGGTTGTAATTGTGATTGGGAAGTGAGGGAAATTGAAAGAGTCTGGTGTGAAAAACAATGCATTCAAATTTTGTAAATAAACTAGTAAGAAAAAAAATCCCTAAAATAAGCAAAAACACCCTGGTGCACTGTTCTAACTCTGGCATAGCTGGGAGTACAATGAGTTGGAATTTACTCAAAGGCAATGGGTTAATTAGTTAGCAGTGGCCTGATCTGAGTCTTTATCATGAGCTCAAAGCATGTTGAGTCAAGGTAAAATGACAATTATACAGGAAGGGGCAAGTAGAAATAATGCAGCCAGAGTATAATACCCAAGACAGTTCGTGACTCCTGAACTGAGATAGAAGGAAAAATCGTGTCTAGAAGAAATACTAAGATAAATTGGTATGCCATGAGAAGAAATTTGTTAGTGACTCCCAAGTTGTAATTCTACTACATTTCCACAAAAGCATTTTGTTTTAAATGGTAACTCACTTATACTTTATTTTTAAAATATTTTAATTTATTTATTTTTCATTTCAGTGAACATCTACAGAGATTTTGGAATTCCATTCATTCATTGTTGCAC
>NW_006399793.1:13788046-13795424 GCF_000299155.1 Elephantulus edwardii | reverse complement strand
CTCCTTGAAAAGCAAAAGAAAAACTCCCTCATCCTCATTGGTACACAATCCCCCTAGCACCTCCCCCAATCCCACCCCCAACCCCAAATATAATCCACTCTGCAACCCTCATTGCGTACTCCTATCACTTATACTTTTAGGAGCTCTCCTGGCCTAGTGATAAGGAGCTCTGATGTCAACCCAAAGGCATGCAGTTCTAGTTCACCACCTGCCCCACAGGAGAAATATAGGTGATCTACTGGAGTGCAACTTACAGCCTCTGAAAACCCAATGGAGGGTCAGCTATGATTGGCTTCAGACTCCATAATACATAACAACAGCAAAACCAGTAAAATATTGTTAGTAATATAATTAGACTTCTGTTAAACGACTTGGGAACTCAATGTCCATTCATTTAAATGATTTAAAAAAAAAATGCTTGCTTATTAAGCTTCTACTGTGGTCCCAACAGAGAACTCCATGGGTAGTTGTGCTGCTAATCCAGAGGTCTCTGTGGTGGCGAAATTCTTCAGTAGTTCTGCATGAGAAAGGTGGAAAATCTCCTTCTCTGTGATTTACCTCAGAAACCTGTTGGAGGGCCAGCTATGAGTTGGGTTCTTACAAAGAACATTGAATTTTAAGTTTATGTTCTATATTCTGGAGATAAAATAATGAACTAAAGTAAAAACCTCTACCCTTCATGAGCTTACATTCCACAGATACCTAAATGTTAAAGTAAATGTGTAAAGAATTTATATGATAAATGTTGATAGTTGTAGAGGGGCTTCAGGCCTTTTGTTCATAGGGTCGCTATGAGTTGTGCTCGACTCGAAGGCAATCAAAAACACAGGCAAAAGTAATATTTTTTCTTTTGTATGTGTTGACATCTGTCAGATTTACTAGATTTCACTTCCTGAATAAAGAATTATCTTTATAAAATACATTTCAATAGAATAATCATAGTAGTCAATTTATATATCTTGCATAAATTTTAAAACTCAAATGGAAATATTTTATTTTTATGGAAATCTTCCTGCTTTTCTGGTGAAGGAAAAAAATATGATTCATGTTTAATGCATTAATATGCTTTGAATTTTTCTTATTCAGGGCTTTGAATCTTCAGTTACCATGTAATTCTGTCCAAAAATCATTTCTTAGGTTACTAAATCATTATTTATGATTTTTAAGTATTCACTCAAATGATAATATCAAAGAGTTTAGTGAAATGTCTCGTTTTCAATTTTGAATGTCACATTTAAAACAAACAAACCAGAATGGTACAGTAATGTCATGAAGTAATTTTAAATTTTAAGAAAGATGTGTTAAAGGTGATCAAGCATGTAGACATGTGGTTAGAAATAAAATTACTCAAAAAAGTGAATTTCTGTGAACAGAACTTGCATTTTCTTGCCCTCAGGTCAAGGATAGCATCAGCGCTTCACATAGTTTTCTTTTTCCTGCCACTTGAACAGAGGGTAAATGTGGCTGAGGACAGCCAGTGTTGCTAAACCCAATAGAAAGGTCCTTAAGATACTCTTCCAATCCTTCTTGAGGTAAAAAATAAGATCTTCATACTGCTCCAACCACCTGGCTCAAATGTCCAGTTACAAAATGGTTCAGCTAAACCTTAGCAGACAGATAACTTGTTACATTTTATTATTAGAATATATATTACATGAAGGTGTTGTTGATTGCCCTCAAGTTGAGCATGACTCATAGTGACCCCATGAACAAAAGGCCTGAAGCCCCTTTACAACCATCAGCATGTATCAAAGTTCATAGAGTTTCCGGAGGCATGTTGTTTAGGAAGTAGATACCACTCCTGCTTCCAAACCTATGATAGTATGTTATTGTTGTTATGTGCCATTGATTTGCCTGTGATAAACAGTGACCCTATGTTTAGCAGCTCTGAACCCTTCCCTGTCCTGAGCCTGTCTAACTAACTCCAACACACCAGCTCCCATTGTTCCAGTTACTGTATCAATCCAACTCTTCTGAGGTCTTGCTCTCCTGCACTGTCCATTCACCCTTCCAAGCAAGATGTGCTTCTCCAAGGACTGATCTTTCCTGGCCACATGCCTAAAGTAAGTGAGGCAGAGCTTCAAAATCCTAGCCTCCAAGGAGAGACTTGGTTTCACCCTCTCCAAAACAGATAGATCTATTTGTTTTCTTGGCAGTCCATAATATGTTCAAGACTCTTCTCCAGCACCACAACTCAAAGGCAATTATTCTTCCTCTGCCATCCTTAGTCATTGTCCAGCTCTCTGAAGCATAACACATAATTGAGAAGACCATAGCCTGGATCAGGCATACCTTCGTATCTAGACTGACATCATTGCTCTTCTGCACTCTGGAGAGGTCCACGACAGCAGATTTTCCCAGTGAAATTCATCTTTTAATTTACAGATTGCTGGTGTTAGGAATGTTGATTGTGGATCTGAGCAAGCTATTACTAACAACCTCAATCTCTGCTCCATCTATTATGATGCTGCCAATTGGCCCAGTGGTAAGAATCTTTGTCTTCTTGATGTTGAACTTCAATCCATATTGAATACTACAGTCCTTGACCATTTGCAGCAAGTGTTTCAGGTCTTCTTCAGTTCGGCAAGCAAGGTTGTGTCATATCCATATCATTTTAGTCACTAATTAGTTAACCTGTAAGTAGCTTATAATTCTATTGTTGTTATGTGCCATTGAGTCAGAACTGACTTGAAGCTGACCCACTAGAAAATTTTGAGAGGCTACATGACATGGAAGCTTCTGGTAGATTCAAACCACCTCTCTTTGGATTGACAGGACAACAGTTTACTCACTATGCCATTAAAGTGCCCCTGTAAGTTACTGCTAATATTTTCACAATATGTGTGTGTGCATGTGTATGTTTGAATATGTCTTAAGTGTCAAGAAGCAAGTTAAGTCTGTAACATGTTTCAGTTATTTAATTTCATACCCTATCTCATGGATATTGTAGCTAATGTTAGATGGATATTGGCTGAAAGCAGGGAGTACCAGAGGAATATCTATCTGTGCTTCATTGATTATGCAAAGGCATTTGACTGTGTGGACCATAACAAATTGTGACTGACTCTGAGAAGAATGGGAATCCTAGAACACTTGATCGTGCTAATGCAAAACTTATACTTGAACCAAGAGGCAGTTGTCAGAACAGAGCAAGCAAAATTGGGAAGGGTGTCCGCCAGGGATGTGTCTTTTCTCCATACCTTTTCAACCTGTATGCAAAACAGATCATCTGGGAGGCTGGGCTCTATGAGGAGAAATGTGGTGTCAGGATTGGTGGAAGATCTATCAACAATCTCCGTTATGCAGATGAGACAACCCTGCTTGCTGAAACTGAGGAGGACCTGAAGTGCTTGCTGCTAAGGGTCAGGGACTGCAGCCTTCAATATGGATTGAGGCTCAATGTCAAGAAGACAAAGATTCTCACCACTGGGCCAGTTAGCAGCATCAGAATGGATGGTGAAGACATCGAGATTGTTCACAGTTTTAGTCTGCTTGGCTCCACAGTCAACACTCTTGGCACCAGCAGCCAGGACATTAAAAGACATATTGCGATGGGAAAGTCCGCTGTTAGGAACTTCTCTAAAGTACTCAAGAGCAACGGTGTGTCTCTGGAGACTAAGGTGCATCTGATACAGGCCATGGTCTCTGCAATCATTTGTTATGCATCAGAGAGCTGGACAATGACCAGGGAGGATAGAAGGAGAATTGATGCTTTTGAGCTTTGGTGTTGGAGAAGAGTGCTGGGGGTGCCGTGGACTGCTAAGAAAATAAACACATTCATCCTGGAGAGGGTTAAACCAGGCTGCTCCTTGGAGGCGAGGATTCTGAAACTTCATCTGACATACTTTGGTCATGTTGTAAGGAGAGACCGGTCCTTGGAGAAGGACATCATGCTTGGGAGGGTGGAGGGCAGGCGCAGGAGGGGAAGGGCCTCTGGGAGATGGATTGGTTCGGTGATTGGGACAATCGGGATGAGTGTGTTGGAGACAATGAGATTGTACATAGGGTCGCTATGAGTCTCAAGCGACTTGAAGGTACATAACAACAACAACATCTGATGGAACTCTAGTGGCTAAGTCTATAGGTAGTTGTATAGTTGCACTGCTGAACTAAAAGTCACACATCTAGTAATTCAAATCCAACAGCAGCTCCATGGAAGAAAGAAAACCCATGTGATTTACAGCTTCCTAAAAATTCACTGAAGAGTTGGCTACAAGTTGATTCTGATTCAAAAGCATTGATTTATCAGATGGAAACACTTTTATTCTCATTTTACATGTAAAGAAGCTAAAGTTATTGTCAGGTACAATTGGGGTCCTCCAACTTACAGCAACTCTACATACAACAGAATGAAGCTCATAATTATTGCCAAGTTTGACCCCACTTTTGCAACCACTGTGTCCCTACATCTTGCTAGAGGTCTTTCTCTTTTTTCTGACTGTGCTTTACCATGTAGGATGACCTCTTCCAGGGGATGGTCCTTCCTGTTAACATGTCCAAAATGCATAAGACAAAATCTTGCCATCCTTGATTTTGTGAAGAATTCTGGATGTACTTCCTCCATAACAGATTAGTTCCTTCTTTTGGAAATTCATGATGTATTCAATATTATTGGGCAACACTATGATGCAAAGGCATCAATTCTCCTCTCATTTTCTGTATTCCCTGTTTTATTTTCAATGCATATGAGTCCATTGAAAATGCCATGGCTTGGTATTTTCAGGTGAGCATTTGTCCTCAAAGTTACTTCTTTGCTTCTTAACTTTTCAGAGATCTTTTGCAGCAGATTTGCCCAGTGTAGTCCTTCATTTGATTGCTTGTCTTTTCTCAGATGGGCATTGATTGTGGATCTTTACAAAATGAGTCTCTCCTCCACTTGTCATTATATTGATTATTGGTAATTGTGAGGAGTTTTGTTCTCCTTGTTTGAAGTGCAGCCCACACTAAAGACTGTGTTGTTGTTTTATTGTCAGGTTGGAACCTACTCATAAGTAATCATCCATCGTGTTTTCAGAGGCAGTAAATCATATAGGAGAAGATTGTTCATCTTTCTCTTGCTGAGCAGCTAGCAGTTTTGAACTATGTGACTTTGGGTGTCAGTGCAATTTGTTACCACTTTGTAATTGTTAGGTGCTATCAAGTACATTATGAACAACATAGCCACCCTATGAACAACAGACCAAAACCCTGCCCTATCCTGTGCCATCCTCACCATCTTCAAGCCCATTGCTGCAATCACTGTACATAAAAGGAGTAAGGGCCATGCAGGGATGGCTATATATAACCTAGACTAACTCCACAAGGGATAACTGCTCCTGTCAACAACATCCACAACATAAAACTATGTCCCATGAGGTTAGATATGTCCCCTAGGTTCCTGCACCTCTTTGTGCTGATTCCAACACCAATCTTGTTGCTCTACTAGATCCAAAATCTGTTGCTATTGCTCATATACCACACAGAATCATACTCAAAATTATGGGGCTTATTCTATTTATTAACTTCTCTAGCTAATAGCATTAAATTTCTTAGGATAGCAGCAGGAATACAATCACTCAGTTGGAATAGCTGCTGAAATATGCTTGCAGCCAACTCAGCCTTGCAGCTTTAGACTAATGTTACAAAGTTCTTATTCCTGTCAAATATGGCCTTCCCCCCTAATCCTCCAACAAACTTGGGCAAAGGCTCTGACCTCTGGTTCCGTGGAACAACAATCCCAAGGTCAGCTCTATCTCATGTCAGATCTCTGGGTCTCTGCTGTGGTTGCTGCCTCTCCTGCAGGCTTGTCTGGTACAAGAATCTCTAGCCCAAAGGGCACCCTAGATTCTCGACAACTGCTTTGCTGGTAGTAAGATTCTCAAAATCTGCTGCTGAATCTATTCAATTTAATGGCAAGGCTAACCAATTTCCATATTCTTGTCCAGCTACATGGCAAAGTCAAAATCAATGACTAGGAATGGCATTATGAACAATAAACTCTCAACACCACACTGTGTCAATCCATCTTGTTTTGAGTCTTCCTCTCTTTCACTGAGCCTGTACTTTTCCAAGTAAAGTGCTTTGAGTCCTCCTTTCTTTCACCTGAAGCAATTAAGTTCATATTATCTGCATATTATTTGTTTTTAAGAAGTCTTCCTCCAATTTTGATGTCGTGTTCTTCTTCATATGGTTTTAATTGTTTTTGGTCGAACGTTCTTCTAAGTCATATAACCCTAGTCTGTGCATTTGCTGAACAGAGTTAACTCGTGGTTGCTGTGATGCTGAACACTGTGACACTGATGTGTCAAATGCAATATTGGTTACCCATGGGGGATAGTGTTTTGTGGAGCTTCCCGATTAAAACAAGCTTGGAAGCAGGAGTGAGTGGCATCCACTTCAGAAATAGTTTGCCACCAGTAACTATGAATGTGGAAAATCTATGAAAGTTATACAAGTGTACAGGTCTTTTGTTCATAGGGTCACTATGAGTCATCTACGACTCAGTGGCACTCAACGAGGACAATAACAACAGTTGAACAGGTATGATAAAAGGATACAACCTGATACACACTTTCCTTGATTTTACACCATAAAAATCCCCTTCTTCTGTTTGTAAACAACTATTTCTTGTTCTATTTGTACAGTTTCCACATAAACACAATTAAATACTCTGGAGTTCCCATTCATCATATTTTTATACATAGTTTATGATGATGCAAACAATAGAATGTTATTACAGAGTTAATAAAGATAAACACCTCTGACATTCTCTGTTTTCAGATCCATCTGACACCAGCACATACCCTTAATTTCGTATCTTCTGAATCCAACTTGAATTTCTGACAGCTTCCCGTGGGTGTACAACTACAATAATTTTTCAATTATTTTCATAAAAACTTTCCTTGCATATTACATTCATGATTTCTTTGGTCATTTCTATAATCTTTTGGATCACTTTTCCTGTGCATAAATGGATGGACACAAATATGGATCTCTTCCAGTCAGTTGGCCAAATAGCTATCTTCCAAATTTCTTGGCAGGGAGGAGTGAGCACTTCCAGTGTTACATTCACTTATTGAAACATCTCAATTGTATTCTGTAAATTCCTAGAACCTAGTTTTTCACCACTGCCATCAGTGCAGCTTGGACTTCTTCCTTCTGTACCATCTGTTCTTCATCACATGCTACTTGCTGAAATGGTTGAACATCAACCAATTCTTTTTGGTGCAGTGATTCTGTGTAATCTTTCTGTCTTATTTTGCTATTTCCCTGAGTTGTTCAACATTTGTCCTTAGAACACTTCAATATTATAACTTAACGTTTGTTTCTCTCCACAGTCAACACTCTCGGCACCAGTAGCCAGGAAATTAAAAGACATATTGCGAGGAGAAAGTCTGCT
>NW_006399793.1:13738338-13787658 GCF_000299155.1 Elephantulus edwardii | reverse complement strand
GGGGTAATCGGGATGGGTGTGTCGGAGACAGTGCAATTGGCACAGGACAGAGCAGAGTTTAGGGCTGTTGTACATAGGGTCACTATGAGTTGCAAGAGACTCGAAGGCACATAACAACAACATTTTTCACCTTGGGAAATGACAAGTATGTTCTTTCCTTTTGGTTTTTCTAACTTCAGGTCTTTGCGCAATTACTTCATTTCATCTTACCAAGCTGCCCTTTGAAACTTCTGATCCACTCATTTATTTCATCATTTTTCTGATCATTTTAACTATTCTAAGTCCAAAAAACATGCATCAGTGTCTCTTCTGATAAGTATTTTTGTGTTTTCTGTGTTTCTTGTCTTTGCAGTGTTTTTTTCTCTATTTATAATGTCCTTAATGCCCAATTTATCTAGTCTTCGGTCATTAGAATAACATGTGTCAAATCTATTATAGAGATTGTCTCTAAATGCAGGTAGGATACTCTCAGGGTTGCACTTTGATCTCACAGACTTGTTTCATTTCCTTCAGCTTCAACGGGAACTTCACAAAGGCAACTTATGCCCTGTTCCACAATTGTCTCCTGGGTTGTTTTTCTGGTTGATGATACTGAGCTTTCTCTTCATCTTTTTTCGTATATAGAGATGATTTGGCTCCTATGTATTCCATATGATGAGATTCACATCCGTTTAAGTGGTTGGAAATAATCTTTTCAATGGCTAATTAATTGATCTTGTAAATTTCTGTAATGAAATTTCAAGTGTCATTTCTATCACTAAGGTTGTATTTTTTAACTATTGATAATTTTTCTTTCTTTCATTCCTTCATATTCTAATCACTAGTTGTTAAAATTGTATCTTGAGTGCACAGTTTATCAATTCCAGACTGAAATTCAGAAGTTAAAAATCTTCCATTTCTCCATCTTCGGAATTAGTAGTTGGTAGGTAAATTTGAATAATAGCTGTATTGATTGATCTTCCTTGTAGGATTATAAATACCATCCTATAAATTACAGCTTATATTTATAGATACATCTTGAAATGTTCTTTTTGACAATGTATGGGACTCCATTCTTCTCCAGTTTGTAATTTCTTGCATAGTATACCATAAATGTTGTATTCGAAATGGCCAGTAACAATCCAATTTAGGAAAGCCTTGGATATCTATGCTTACGTATTACTTCTCATTTGTCATTATATTCACCTTTCCTAAATGTATGCTTTGCAAATTTCACATTCTAATTATTAATGAAACTTTGCACCTGTTCTGAATCACATTCTGTCATCAAATGAAGGTCCCAAAAGTTTTACTCTATCCACACCAACAAGACTTTGAGGTAGCACACTCCCAGTGTCTTCCAACCTGACAGACTCCTTTAACACTGTAACAGTGTTCCACTGCAATTCATAAGTTTTCATTGGCCAATATTTTTATTTTTTAATTTTTTTGTTTTTTTATTTTATTTTATTAATTTTAATTAACACTTACAGAGATTTTGGATTTCCATTCATTCATTGTTGCACTATTTTCTCTACCCCTCCCCCAGTTCATTCCTCTCTTTTTTTTCCCCTTGAAAGTCTGTTTTAATTGTCCCATTGCCACAGTGCTTGTCAAAACCAGTTCTGATCAATCTCCTTTGTCAGTGTGTCCTTTACCATTCCCTATCACTCCTCCCTAAGAGAGATTTCGCCCTGATTCATAAGGAAAAGGGGATGACATATTCTCATAGCCACTTCCTGCTGATAAGGGACGCTGTAGGTTTCAGGGTGAAGATCTTCTCTCACTACTCTAAAGGGCCCCTTTGGCAATAGGAAACACGTAGACTATTGTAGAGATTGATTTTGGAATTTAGATATACTGTTATCAGTTGTGCTTAGCCACACATGTTCATATCCTTGAAGATGCATCATGGAACTGTTGCAGCCTAGAAGACACAAATTTAACTAACAAGTTAAAAGTACATGTGTCAAAAATTAAAAAGCAATAATATTCCAAGTAGAGGTTCTAATAGTGGCACAAATCAAGTTACAGAGGGAAGGTAGTTCTTAAAAGAAAAGGCCTATTGACTAGCACTTTGTCTATTATAGTATAAAAGTTAGGAACCACAAGATGTAGAGGTTCAACTATGTAATTTATTTTTCTTAAGTCCTGGACAAAATTCTATCTACCACTGGGTTGTTGTTTTACAGCTTGGAAGTCCACATGCAAGGCAGAGGTGAAGTAAAGAACTGCTTATAAGGTTTTCCATCAATTTCAATAACTAAGAAATAGAAGAGTTGGGACCTCAGAAGGCTTTTAGGACCAAATGACTAATAGTCTCTTGTGTCCAGGAGAAAATGAATATACTTGCCAGTAATGTTAATGCTCACCCTCAAGGAGATCATCAGGTCCTTCTTCTTAGTCTATCTTAATTTTGAAGTATCTCTGAAACCTGGGTGCTATGGTGACCCTGTTGATATTTTAAATACCACTAATAGCTCATATCTTCATAGCAGCATATGTCACTAAAATATGACAAACTGACAGGTGAGTGTTGGAAGTTACCAGAGAAAGAATGTAAATTGCCAAGTTATACTAGTAAGCATTAAGTTGGTATTAGAATCTGTCTCTTAAACCATAATTTGACGTAACACTCCAATTTAATAGCAGGAGCCACAGAACTAAAGAATTAAAATTATTTGTCCAAGATCACGAGTGTCGATTGGGAGTACAGCAGTCATATTTTATATTCAATGTGTGTTGATATATAATGTAGATGACTTAGAATTTCTTCATATGCTAACCTTGGTGAATTCTTTCTTACAATATAATAACATTTATGTATCTAGAAAAGTAGGTAGGTGATTTGTTTCGTTTTATTTTGTTGTTTTTTAAAAAAAAATTTATTGTGAAAAACATGTATAGGGATGTAAAGGGGTAAGGGATGGGAGAGAAGAGTGAAGATGGGCAGGGATGAAATCACAGGGCTGCACAATTTGGTGGGCTGGGGGTGATAGAAGGAAATGAGAAAGATCCAGTGGGGACCAGAAGAGATAGGGTAATGGTGAGCATAGTCCAATGGTGATTAAAAAAAATTTTTTTTAACAAAGAAATTGTCTTACTCACTTGTGGTTTTCTAACTTGGGAATGGGGTGCAGACTCTCTGGCTTCTTCATGCTGAACAGGAGCATTGATATGAAGGGAGAAGGGGAGCCCACTTTAACACCTTACTGGTGGTCCTGGGTTGTTCAGTTAGATGATATTTTCCTTACATTTAGTGCCTCTGCACTGCGAAGTGTTTGCCAGGGTGGGTCCAGTGGCTATGGCTGGCTGAGCCCTGAGGCTCCATCCTCTTTCACTTCCTTAGCAGGCAGTTTTAATTCCTTTTTGTCTCTGGAACTGGGTTCAAGGTTCAGATCTGGAGCAAAACTCAGTGTTAAGGTTATCTGTAGGAAAAGGAACAAACTTAGAGAGCACAAACTTGTGAGTACCAAAGAGAAGGGCTTTGGAAGTGTTACTTACAAGTGTACTGGCTGAGGAAGTGGAGGAAAGTGGCTTAGATAAAATTCTTTGTACACCCTAAGCAGTTTTCCTCAGTGACCTGAAGGCTCTCCCCAGGGGGCAGGTGGCACACCCCGAGGGCCAAACAGCTCTACCTAGGATTCCAGGCAGCATATCTTGAGGGTTAAATGGCTCTCCTTGAGGGCCAAAGGGCTCTCCCCAGGTGCTGGACAGCACACCCCGAAGGCCCAACAGCTCTCCCTGGGGGCCAGGCAGCACACTCCGAGGGCCAGATGGCAAACCCCAGGGAGCAGACAACTCTCCCCAGAGGCAGGGAGTCATACCCCAGGGGCTGGATGGCACACCTCCCTATATAAGCCCCCCATCCAAGGTCTGGACCCTGTGCCTCACTGAAGGCCATGGCCAAGAACAGCACCCCTGGTTCCGGCACCACCACCATTGCCCCTCTCCCTCCACCAAGTGTTCAGACAGTAATTCGAAGTAGGCATCACTACCCTCCCCCTTTACAAATGGGAAAGGGACTTTAAGAGTGGAAAACAGACCCTCCCTAGGTCTAAACAGTTCTTGGCAGCTCAGCCAAGAAATCAAAAGATGTGGTGTATTGAGGATGTCTGCCATCTCAGTTCTGTTGTTGTTGTTAAGTGTCATTGAGTCATAGACAACTTATAGTGACCCTATGAATGAAAGACCTAAACACATGCATAACTTGTGCAACTTACATTTCTCTAAATTCATACAGTGTCTGAAGGCCACTCCTGCTTCCAAGTTTGTTTTAATCTGAGAGCTCCATCAAACACTGTCCACCATGGGTAACCATTATTGCATTTGTCACTTCAGTGTCACAGTGTTTAGCCTCACAGCAACAATGAGTTACCTCTATATAGTCAATTGACAGGGCAGTGATATATTACTTAGAAGAGTGTATGACCGAAACAATGAAAATCAGGCCTGGGGTTTGCAGCTTAAAATCCCTGACCTTTAGTTTAGTAGCATAGCTTTCCATCCGCTAGGCCCACAGAGATCTCTCTATGGCTCACCACAATTCTGTGAACAACAAATCTGGTCCTTGCCCTATCCTACACCATCCCCACAATCCAGGGCACACTCAAACCCACTGCTACAGACACCTTATTAATCTATTATATTGATGATCTTTTCTTTTCTGACCTGTCCAAAGAACTCTTCACTGATCGTGAGATGCTTTCCTGTATCAAGTCCGTCACCTTCCATGGTGCCACCATCGCCGTCCCTCCCCCACCACCTGCTGTCCCCTCCTGTACTGGGGGCTGCGGCTGTTGGCATCTGCAGCCACCGGCCATGTAGGGGCTCTTTCACACCAGCCATGGGGCCCAGCACCCACCACCTGGTCTAGGCTAAGGGACCTGTGGGCTCCAGCCACGGTGGTTTCATGGGGTCGTGGACAGTGCAGGTTTAGTGGTGGGTAGCAGGGGCGAGTGGGACTCACCCATGTTCTTTCAAGAATTTTTGTCCTCTTGATGTTGAGCTTCAGTCCATATTGATGGCTGGCAGTCGACTGCTTGGCTGTTGATAAGTTGTGTGACCTCTTTCAATGTGGCTTCCTAGGCCTCCTGCTCCTCACACTGTGTCTCCTATCGCTGCCATCTTGGTTCTGAGAATTTATTTTAGAATAAGTTTACTCTGTGGCAGTGTGGAGGCTCTGTTGTACCAGCTGTGGGGCCTGGCACCTACCTTCCATCCCAGGTGAGGGAATCCCTGGGGTCTGGCTGTGGAGGCCCCGTGGAGAGCTGCTGCAGCAGTGTTGGCTTGGCAGTGGGGGGCTGTGAGCCATGGGACTCATTCTTTTTTTTTGGAATCCTTGTTCTCTTGATGTTAAGCCTCGATCTATATTGAAGACCAGTAATCAAGTGCTGAAATATCCAATTATCAATAATCTGAGGACTGTGGAGGGCCATGGTGGCCCATTTCTGCACAGCTTGCGGCTGCTGTTTTCTGTGCCTCCAACCATCTTGATTCTCCTTGTTTTGTTTTGTCTTTTTTAAGGATGGAAAAAGACACTTCACAATATCCTTGACAAAGTTACTCATTATTTTATATGTTTTTGTAGGTGATTTATTTCTAAGACAATGGTGAATGTTTATATTTTTTTTCATTTCTTTGTAACTATTTTTTATAAGATAGTATCTTTGAAACAGTTTACTGTAGATTTGGTATTTTAATTTGCCTTTTATGGTTATTATATTATTCACAAGTAAGTTGGATTTTTCTAATCCCTAATATGATATAATTATGCATTCTTTATCATTAAGGCTATTTCTGCAGTATAGTAAAAAACTTTCTTTTCATTTACCTAACAATAATTTCTTAGGAGGAGAAAAATTAAAATTGTCTCTTGAATAATATAATCATATATATCAATATTAAGTAATGATATAATATTATAAATTTTTGTTTTCTAAAAAATAAAGTAAAAATCTTAAAAATGACTTTCCAGAGATTATATATACCTTCAGAAAAATCTCTAACAAGTTCTTAAGGCTTTGTTTTCAAGATAAATCCTCCTACTCTGAAACATTTAGTTTTTTATTTTTTGAAGTGTAGTATATATAAGCGAATCCATTTAATGAAATTCAGAGTTGACTCATCTCTTTCTCTTTATTCTCTCTCCTCCAGCTCTTTCTCTTTGTTGTCTGGAACTTTGAGCTCTACATGATACCACTGGTTTTGTTGTTACTATTGACATGGAACTACTTCTTGATAATATCAGGGAAAGATAACAGGCAACGTGATACAGTAAGTCTCTACTTTCTGACTTGTATGTATTTTTGTTCTTATTCCTAGTGCCTCTGACAAGATCAACATTGAATTTGGTTTTACAAACCAGCAAGTATGTTTATAAAGTCAAGCTTAGAGGAAAATTTTATCTATTCAAAGCTACCATTCTGGTCCTAACACAATAGAAACTGTTCATGTGTTTTTAACTTTATTGCCTTGTTCAGAACTAATATAGGAAGTGTACACAAGAAAACACTATGAAATTTTACCATAAACAGATGTTATTCCAAATTAATTTTTTTAATTCTTACTTGGTGTTTATGGCTCAAGAAGCCCAGAATCTAGATGTAAGTCACTAAATAATTAATGAACAGATAAAACAAATTCTTCTTTTTTCACTGAAGACTTTTATTTACTTACTTCTTGTTGTTATGTGCCATCAAGTCGACTATGACTCATACCAACCCTGTGAACAGTGGCTCAGAAACTTGCACTATCCTGAGCCAATCTCTCTGTCTCAGACACACTGGACTCCATTGCCACAGTCACTGGGTCCATCTATCTCATCCAGGAGCTTCCTCTCTTGCACTGACCTTCTGCCCTTCCAAGCATGATATCCTTCTTCAAGGACTGGCCCCTTCTGACAAGATATCTAGAGATCTAAGACAGAGTTTCAACATTCTTCTCTTCAAGGAACAACCTGGTTTTACCCTGTCCAGGACAGATCTGTTTGTTCTCTTGGTGTATGTTCAATATTCTTTTTCAGCACCACAACTCAAAGGCATAGATTTTTCTGTCATCCTTAGTCATTTTCCAGCTCCTCAGATGCATAGCAATTTACTTACAAAGACATCTATTTAATTGAAACCTCTCTCTGTGTTCTATCATTGAAGGAGGACCTGATGGATACAGGCTTGGGAAGTTTTATAAAGCATATTAATTCAATGAACATTCACAAAAGGCACATTACCTTAGAATGTCTCAAGGGTGAAGAGCTTCTATTTAATCTAGATGAAGTTGTCTCAAGGGTGAAGAGCTTCTGTTTAATCTAGATGAAGTTGTACTGTACTCACATCTTTGGAAGTTTCTTCACCATGTGTAAGACAACGTTCTCCCTACATATATACTAATTTTAGACTAAGAGCAGAAGCTAGCCAAACTATAATCACATTTGTTTTCTCCTTTTAACCTTTGTTCCTATTGGACTGTGTCAGTAATCACACCCATAGCAAAAATTTCAGGAGCATTCCCATACAGTATAAGAAATCAGAGAGAACTTCTCCAAGTGAAACACTTACACATTTGATAACCTGATGGTTGGCAATTTAGAATAATTTAAGAATTTGTCAAACATGAAAATGTACTTTGCAATTATATTTCTTCTTCAGATTACTTAGATTTTTTAAAATCCATAATTAATATTCATCATTTGATTAATAATCAGTACTTTTTTCCAACTGCTTATATACACAAATGATGCAAGAAATAGATTTATCTGATTATCAGTTTTAATTTTGTGTATTAATAATATTATATTAACATTATAAGAGTTTTAAAAAATATACCTGTAACATAAAAAACTTTATTTTCTTTAGTGTATTTTTATTATCAAAATAAAATCTGTTACACAATCACCAAGCACATGGCATAGCTGCCAATAACACAAGTTCATTTCTCTAAATTATTTATATGTGCTTCTGCTTCCCTTCTGAGGCTATAATTGTGAGAGAAGGTACTCTTTGTTCATTTTTTTATTTTATTTCCTACACAGAAAAGCATGTGCTTTACAAATTAAAGGTGTTCAAATCCATTTTTGGAAAACATATCCAGCCAAACAAGAGATTTCTAATAGAGATTTTAGTAGTTAGGCAGCATCAATAAACAAGATGTTATTATTAATGACAAGAATTTTATGGATATGTTTTTAAATTGCACACTGAGAGAGAAGCGTCAAATGCTATAAACATTGGTGTCATGGGGACTAATAGGTACTTTTGTCAATTAACACAGGACATTTTCTTTAAGAAAATGGGACTCTCTCAGACAATCGCTTTCTTGTCTCATTTTTAAAGGGAGATTAACCAGAGTGAATACTTTTCATTCAGTTGCCTTGAGACAAATTTGCAAATAAGAATATTTGCAAATAAGGAAAAAAATAATCTAGTATCAGCTGTTGGGGTATGACTATTTTTAGTGAAAAATATATTAACCTGTAGACTTTGCTTCTTATCTTCTCAAGCATGTACTTGGTTAGACATATACACATTTAGAGAGGAGATCGTAATATAAAGTAAATCCCATTGTACTTAAAATTCTCTTCTAAGACTTTTTAGATTGAAAAGTTGCATATTATGTAAATTTGATACTGCCTCCCTTTTTCATTTACAGTATAAATCCAAAATAGTATTTACCAAATCTCTTCGCTTTCGGCACATCTGCTCTGACAGATCCTCCTTGTAGCCATGGACAACATTCTATTTCCCAGCACAGCCCACTGTGAAGCTTTCTACAGTCTAACTCTCCCGGAATGCCAACTACACTCCATAACTCCCAGTAATTGCCTTTTATTTGCCCAAAACACACATATCCATTTCTGTTCCTTCCAGGCACCAGAGCAGCAATCACAACGATTCATTCAGCTTCTTATTCACTGGCTCAGTTGAGACCTTACGTAACTCTTAAATCCAATTTGTCTAATTATGTGTTTTCTGTCATACCCAGCTGTGCATTTGAACTGGTTAGTCCTTTTGAAAAGAAACCTGGATTATACTCTTCTGGTTAGAGACCTCCTATCTATAGAATATACGTATATTATATAAAGGAATGTGCTCGTGGAGATCACCATGCTGTGACTAAGTGATTCTACTGTGCAGCCCTGAAGAGTGAATGGCATTTTGACCAAGGGTCTTCTTGGTATCCCTAAAACACTGCAGAATCTTTCATGGTGTATCAACACTCCAGAAATCTCTGTGGAATCATACTAGTGGCTGATCTCAAATAAACAAAACAAAACAAACAACTTTTACTTTTTGAATGACAATTTTCTGCCAACCCCCCAGATCACCTCTATATTCAGCTGAGTCAATTCAACTAATATTGAAGCTATTAAAAAATTCAAAACAACCTTCAGAATTATATAGCAAAGATAAGGGAGAGTATTTCTATGACATAGGCAGCTGATAGACAATAACAATAAACATTGTAAAAGGGAAAATGCCTACATCGTTAAAAATCTGGTTTCCAGCACATTGGTAGAGAGTTAAGATTAATGCTAAAATTGAAAAGGATTTTATTGTGCATTTGTTAAGGGGAGCAGTTCTTTTCTTGGAGATTCTTAAAATTACCAGACTTGGAGTTTTCTGCCTTTCTCCCACTGTGGTGTCTGTTCTAGCTTAATGAGAAAGATGAGATGTAATCCTTGCCTAGCAACTTTTGCTGCATTTAATGAGCTGAGCCTGCTAATGATGGAATGAGTGAAACAACCATCCGTAGCTAAAGCTGTGGATGTGCAGAGAGTACACGCAAGAAAGAGGAGTGGCTAGAAATGGGGCTTCTACTCTGCTGTTTCTCAGTCCAACTTGTTTATAAGAATCAATCTGAAGTCTAAATCTACCAACACCCTACCTGCACCAAGACATTAACATTCCTAGCCTGAGAATCATTGGGCTTTTCCTAAGAAAACAGTTTATTTCATTTATGCCACATTCAGAAATGTCCCAAGTGTAAAGGAGATGTAAAAAACAGGCATATCATCCTTCTCTTTGTTTGCAATGTCTCTCCAAAACGTGGAAAAATACTCCTTGGGACTGACTGCCTATTAGGCTGTACCAGCTATCCAGATTATAGTACAGAACAGTGGACAGAAATGTTAGTTGTAGAACTGATGCCAGCAAGTGATCTTTGCTGGGGGCTTAAAAACTACTTAACTTTCATTACATGATGGTTGCACCTAGTCTTCTCTGTGACAGAAGTTGGTTGTGTCATCCTAGCCAATGGTCTGCATACGTGTAAGTCAGGTGATCTCTGCTCTATTCATCTGTGGCCAGCATGGTCTCATGTTCATCCACACCTCATGGATCATGCACGGTGTGGGAACCCTGCCCTGTGACTAGGGATTTTAGGCTCAGAGAATAAACAGAAGGGACAGGCCAAGCAAACCAGGGATTGTCGCACACCCATGGGATCTGAATCTACTGCTATCTGATTTATTCTAATCCAGTTACCTTATAAAACAGGGTTTCCTAGCTGTAATCTTTGTGGAAGCTGGCTGCTACTTCATTCTTCCTTAAACTGGCTGGTGAATTTAAAAAGGTGATACTTTAACTTCACCACTATGGTGCCTTCCTTACTGCGTAGTCAAAACTCATTGCCATCAAACTGGAACTAATCCATAGCTTTGTTTGATGGTAAAAGTGAATGTAAAGCCAGACTACTCTCTTCTGATGTTCAGGCTATTTCCACAGTATTTGCTTCCTCATGAGCATGTTCTTCTGGCATGCCACTCCCAAAGGATGACTTTCTAGCTGCCCAAGACCCTACATGACAACCTGGACATCCCCAAGTTTCTTCCTGAAAGTTACCTGACCAGTTCTGTCTCAGGATCTCCTTTATTTTTTCAAAACCATAGGGACTCAAGAACAAGTCAAGTAAATCAAAGCTGAAACTCTTTCACACTCATGGAGAGAGTCTTCGGCTTTCTTTGACATATGAAAATTCTAAAAGCTATGGTTTTTAATTACACTTTAAAAGAACATTCATTTTTACTGTCATGATATTCCTCCCACATAACAATCTCAGTAATCCAATCAATGGAAGCATTAAAAGTCTGAAGAATAGTGGAGATCAATGAAATCATTCTGACTCATAATCTGATTATGACACAAATTGAGCTAAAGTCTGTCTTGCTAAAATATAAAATACCTTAGTAAATATGGAAATGTTTTCTTAGCTCCTGCAAATGGCAAAACACTTGGTTTTTATGTTTTCCTTTAAAATAGTGCTAAATGTTGCTCTTTTCTCATTAGACCTGTCCCTATTAGCCCAATTGCCCTTAATCCCTAAAAGTAAATCTTCCTGAAGAATTATAGGTTTCCTATCAAGAATACTATTAATTGAACAGTAAGAAAAATGTGCTTATTTGATATAAGTTTCTGGAAATGAAACTCATTTCTTGGGTTGTTGTTGTTTTTCTTTTCAGCTAATACTCTCCCCAAGGAGGTCCAAGGCAGTGTGTTTGAATAAATGGAATACTGAATACAGAGAGTAGTATTCCTAATAGGGTCTAAGGAGCCAAGCCAAGCCTAATTCAACCAAGGAGGGCTCTCCACGATTGCAGCAATAAGCCTGAGTGTGTCGGAGATTGAGAGGATGGCACAGGCACAGAGTTCATATCTATTGTTCCTAGTGTCGCTCTGCGTCATACTGGACTCAGCAGCACCTAACAACAACCATGTTGTTGTTATGTGCTGTCGAGTCGCCTGCGACTCATAGCAACCCTATATACAACAGCCCTAAACTCTGCTCTGTCCTGTGCCAATTGCACTGTCACTGACACTCCCATCCTGATTATCCCAGTCACTGAATCAATCCACCTCATAGAGGTCCTTCCCCTCCTGCGCTGTCCCTCCACCCTCCCAAGCATGATGTCCTTCTCCAAGGACCATTCTCTCCTCACAACATGTCCAAAGTATGTTAGACAGAGCCTCAGAATCCTTGCCTCCAAGGAGACACCCGGTTTAACCCTTTCCAGGACAAATCTGTTTGTTTTCCTAGCAGTCCATGGTATTCTCAATACTCTTCTCCAGCACCACAGCTCAAAGGCATCAATTCTCCTTCTATCCTCCTTGGTCATTGTCCAACTCTCTGATGCATAACAAGTGATTGCGACGACCATGGCCTGTATCAAACGCACCTTAGTCTCCAGAGAGACACCATTGCTCTTCAGTACTTTGGAGAGGTCCCTAACAGCAGACTTTCCCATGGCAATGCACCTTTTAATTTCCTGGCTACTGGTGCCAAGAGCGTTGACTGTGGAGCCAAGAAAACTAAAGCTGTATACAATCTCAATCTCTTCACCCTCCATCCTGATGCTGCCAATTGGTCCAGTGGTGAGAATCTTTGTCTTCTTGACATTGAGCCTCAATCCATATTGTAGGCTACAATCCTTGACCCTCTAAAGCAGGTGCTTCAGGTCCTCTTCAGTTTCAGCAAGCTGGGTTGTGTCATCTGCATAATACAAATTGTGATAAATCTCCCCCAATCTTGACCCCACATTTCTCCTCATAGAGCCCAGCCTCCCGGATAATCTGTACTGCATATAGGTTGAAAAGGTATGGAGATAGGATGCATCCCTGATGTACGCCCTTCCCAATTTTGAACCATGCAGTGTTCTCTTGCTCTGTTCTGACGACTGCCTCCTGGTCCAAGCATAGGTTTCGCATTAGAACAATCAAGTGTTCTGGGATTCCCATTCTTCTCAGAGTCAGCCACAATTTGTTATGATCCACACAGTCAAATGCCTTCAATTAAATCACCCTGAAGGTATCACACTGCTAATGAAAAGATCAGTTGATTCAGACCCACCATTTGCAGAAGGAAAAGATGGTCATTCTCCTCGAGAAAGATGTATAGCATCTATTTGTTTCCAAATGAAAACTTTGATAAATCCGTTTTCAGAGGAAATGAACGTTACTTTCCCTTTTCAAATTCTTCTAATGATTTGACTCTCATCAGAACTAGAAAATGTGGTATAAATTGTTTTCAACATTAGCACATTTTGATGCACTTTTATGAATATTTTCCCATTTTATAACTCTTATAAGGTAATATTTGTCTGTACATCCCATGAAACTAGCACAGTGCCTGACACTTGTGTTATTTTCTGATTAGCTAACATATTATAAATATACTAGCAGTTGTGACAAAGTATTAATAAAAGTTAAGCAACATGTCATCAAAACTAAAGTAAAAAAAAAGATGTATAATGGAGCTCTGGTGGCTAGTGGCAAAAAGCTGTGCTGCAATCCTGAAGGTGCATGTTTTGAATCCACCAGATGCTCTTCTGGAAAAGGAAGGGCAGCCTCCTCCTGGGCCAGTCAGATCTGATTCAACAGTACACAACAACAACAACAACAACAAAGATGTATAGTCTAAGAAACTTGACGGAAGGTCACTGTGAGGCAGAAGTTGGGTTTCCCCCTCTATTTCAATAAAAGTTTTATCATTTAGCATAGCCCACAAAGCCTCTTGGGTTTGCATCTCAGTACCAAAAAAGACCACATATTTGCTTTTAACAGAAGCAGCACTGAGTCATGAATCCTGTAAACACATCTAAAAATGGATGCTCATTCTTTTCTTTGTGCTTATTCAACAGCAATTTGCTGAGTATTTTCAGAAGGTCACCATCTTGCACAAATCTGAGAACCATGAAAAAGAATCAGACCATCGTTTTCCCAACACAAGCAGTAACATGAAGAAATGCTTTTTTAAAAAATAACAACAACAACAAAAAGACCACCCACCATGTATTAGCAGTAAATTTCATTTCCTATAACCTCATTCAAAGCTTCTACTAACTACTTAGGAGCCATGATAGCATGGTGCATTAAGGATTACTACTAACTAGAGCTCAAGTGGCCTAGTGGCAAGAAGCTGCACTATAATCCCAAAGGCACACTGTTCAAATCCACCAGCTGCTCCATGGGAGGATGAGCAGTCTCTCTCCTCCAATGTGATTGCTTCTAAAAACCTACCAGAGAGTCAGCTATTGGTTGCTTTCAACTCAATGATACATAACAAATTAACTAGAAGATTAACAGTTCAAACTCACCAGCTATTCCAAGGAAGGAGGAGGCCATCTGCTCCCATAAAGATTTACAGCCATAGAAAACCTACAGGGCTACTCTGTTCTAGCTTTTAGGGCCACTACGAGTAGAAATAGACTCAGTGACAGTGGGTATTTTGCCAGCTGCTTTGTTTTGTGATTATTGTTGTTATTATTGATTGCCTTCAAGTCGAGCATGACTCATAGCGACACTATGAACAAAAGGCTTGAAGCCCCTCTACAACTATCGGCATTTATCAAAATTCATAGAGTTTCCAGAGGCATGTTATTTAGGAAATGGATAACACTCTAGCTTCCAGAAGCTTGTGAAATAGCCCTGTATATTCTAAGTTGATGTCCCAGCACATTGATGATGATAACTTCATAGACTATGAGTATGGTCAATAGTATTTCCACATTTTCTCCATTCTTTTCCAGTTCTCACACTGCTATCATGCCCTCTGTCTCAGTTTGTGAATATTTTTAATACATATGTTGTCCAGATTTTGCTCAAATTTCAGCTCATGAGGCCCTCTGGATTCTTAATTTAGGGTTGCCAGATTTAGCAAATAAAAACACAAATGCCAAATGAAATTAAAATTTCACAAAGTCAGAATATACTTATCCTTTCAAAAGTGATCGTTGTTTATCAGAAATCTCGATTCAACAGGATCGAGTATTTTATCTGACAATCTTAACTCAGTCTCACCTTGTAGGTAGCACAAGATATATTTCTGAAGCAACATTGTGATTGTATCACTGTGCTATTTTGCATGTCATACTTGCCCCAACCACAAAGGGTGACGTAAAAAATTCATCATGAGTCGTTGCTGATTTATGCTTTCCAGTCATTTCCAACTCATGATGACCCTATGTAGAGCTGCCTTTTCCCACACCACCCTCACATCCTTGTTATGTTTGAGCTCACTGTTCCAGTCACTGTGTCATCTCATTTCATTGAGGACCTTGCCCTTTTTTTACTGCTCCTCTACTTTACCATGAAGATGTCCTTTCCTGGGAATTGCTCCCCCTTCATAGAACATGTCTGCACTAAGATAAAACCTTACCATGCTCACTTAAGACAAGCATACGTACTATACTTATTCCAAGAATGATATGTTCATTCCTCTCTTAGTATGGTACATCCACTATACCCTTCACCACCTTCCTCATTCAAATGCATTATTCTTAATTTTGGCTTCCTTATTCATTGACCAGCTTTTTCATGAATATAAATATTTTTGTTAATTGGATCCTTCATGAATATTCCCTACCTTAGCCACAGCTTCATATTCTTCCCTGTGCTGTAACATGATTGAATTACTTGTAGTTTACCAAATATGCTGTTCATTCTTTCTTTCTTTCTCTTCTCTCCCTTCTAAACTTTTGCCTATATAACTGTACATATAAATGTTGTTTTCTTGTTTGTTAGACTTGTATATTTGTTTTTACAAATTTGAATCACACTGCCCACAGCATTAACTGGCCTACCTTTTTCTGTAGCCACCTTTCATCTTGTTACGGGATTCTACCATGTGATTTTTTTTTTAATGGCTGGCTGTAAAATTTTCACTATAAACATATATTTCTTTTCTTAATTAAACTGTTTTATAGAAATATCTCCTTCAAATGTTCTTGCCATTTCAAATACTTAACTAAAGAAATTCCTATACAAATCTTTAAGATGAGGTCTGACAATATCTTTGCGGCAAATGCTAGAGGGAGAATTTTGGGTTCAAAGTAAATGCATTATGAAAAATTAGTAATTAGTATGGTTGTTGTTGTTGTGTGCCACAGAGTCAGAAAGGACCCACAGCTGATCATAGGTGGGTTTTCCCAGGCAGTTAGTCACAGGGAGGAGATTTCCTGTCCTTCACCCACAGAGCAGCTGGTAGTCTCGAACAGCACACCTTCAGGATTGCAGCACAGCTTCTTGCCACTAGGCCACCAGAGCTACCTGCTGAAATTTTATACGTATCTCCTGTCAAGTTGGGATGGACTCATAACTGACTCTCCAGCAGGTTTTCAGAGGCTGTGAATTTTACAGGAGGAAGTTTTTAATCTCTCTGCCACAGAGTCGCTGATAGATTCAAACTGCCTGCCTTTGGGTTGGCAACACAACTTCTTATTCACTAAGTGATCAGATCTCCCAATACTAATACCACCCATTGAAGTTTTATCATTTTATACACAGCTTCCTGGGTAACCACTATTTATCACTTATTCTAGAGAGCCACCCCTGACTTGCCATTCTCACCCATTAGCACATGTCCACCTTTTTACACACACACACACACACACACACACACACACACCCCACACACAGTTCAGAGGAGCTAGTTCTTCTGGGTTCCCAGGTCCCATTACTGTGTTGTAATAACTCAGTTGTGGATCTTCCTCCTCAGCCTGTGATTATCCAACTGCACCTTCCATTTGTGTATCTAAATTATAGATCAGAGCAGGATATCTCAAACACAGAGGCATGATGGATGTTTAAAATGTTTATGCTAAGCAGTGATTATGAAGTGGTCCTTTCAATTTGTGGTCTAGTGGAGGAAATGTGAATATAATAGTTGCAATGATAGAGATATGAAATACAGAGTATGCAGCAAAAAAGGCATGTAGATAGTCCTGGGGTGGGGAAATAGATGTGCACTCTACATATGTAGAGAAAAGGAGACAAAATGCTATAAATTGTAACCATAGCTCTTGTTTCACCCTTTAGTTTGTCCCTTTCACACAGTAACACCATGTTTGCCTTTAATACTTCTTGGGTTATTGGCTATACTTTTACTCTAGTCTCAAAGCTCAGCAAAACTTAAAATTGGAAAGATGAAATTGTAGAATGGAATGGTAGAAGATAAGTGTTACCTGAACGTGACATGTCAGTTCATAGAAAGAAAGGTGTAAAGGAAAACACTTCTATTTTTAAAAGTCAATTTACTAAAGATACTCTCTCACTGGAAGGGAAACTTCTTTCTTTCAAAGAAAAACTTAAAATTCTAAGTTCGTGGTAGTTTCACAGAAGATACTTACTGTTACCCTAATGTTTGAGCCCTAACTCCAACTCACTTTACCCTTTATCTCACCATCTTCCTAAATCCCTCCCACTTTCTCAGGTTCTCCAGAAATGCTTATTAAAGAATAATGAGGCAAAGAAATATTCTTTGTTCTTACAGTTATTTGGCTTGAAGGACGTGCAATGAGGTTACCGCTTACAGGCAAGAATGGTCAAACTTCATTTCACACACTTTGGGCATGTTGACCAGTGCTTGGAAAAAGACATCAGTCTGGATTGTCAAAGAAAGAGAGGAAGACTCTTAACAAGATGATTTGGCACAGTGACTATAAGATTGGGCTCTAGCCAAGCAGAGATTGTGACAATAGTGCAGGATAGGACAGGGTTCAGATCTATTGTTCTTTTTATTTCTTTTTCTTAATTTTATTTAATTTTTTTTAAATTTGTTTGGTTATAAACTCTGTATACACTGTGTTTCACAGTATTCCTCATTCATATTGAGTTTCGCACAATCATTCTCATGCATTATGTTCTGTAAAATTAATCACCATTTGCCCTTGTCCATCATTACCTCGTCTTTTTGCCCAGATGCCTAGTTAACTCAACAGCATCTAACAGCCTGATATTCAGCTTTTCCCAACCCCACCAAATGAACTGGCTCAGCAACCTCAAAAGAAACCTGAAGATTTCTTCCCTATAAACAGCTGGACTTTTCCTTATTGGAACCTCTATTAACTTGACGGTGTGAAAAACTAACTCATTAAACTGCCCTCAGAGCCTACCTACCATGGATCCCAAGAATTCACCATCTAGGTGGCCATTCAAAGTGCCCAACTCAGTGTAAACCAACTGGATTATTATCTCTGCTGTATTTGCAGTCTGCCCTCACAATTTTTTCATTTCTGCATTTGAGAAGTGAGACTTAGGAGAGAAGAAAAGGGACACCCACAGCATTTTTCTATTGCTGGAAGGATTATTCTACCTATTCCTGAAAATTCCCTATTTATTCTTTTCCAATTATTGCATTAGCTGGGCATTATCCTCTTAATAGGTAGCCAAGCTTCTTTAAATATGATAGTGAGGAGGTAGGAAGTAGGGCGCCATGTGCGTCTTCTGGCTGACTCATGACCCCGTGACTGTTTGTATTGCTAGTCCTGATCATCATGCCCTGGTGGTGGGTGGTGTTGGCAGAAAGTTGTGTACGATATTTGTGGAGACTTATTGTCCTTGGTGTAGAAAGGTGACAAGAAATTACAAGACCTCAATTAAAAACTAAAAGTGGAAACCAAATAATATGCCTTTATCTGCTTGTGGAAAATGTTTATAGATTAGAACTATTATTAGGAGTCCCCTTAGAGTTTTGTATTTGTTGTTTCTTTGGTATGGTTTGAGATACATTTATCAAGAGTATGTTATTTAAAAACTTTCTACTATATTGTTTGTAGTTCTGGAATAGTATGTCTCAGTGTCCAAACTAAACTATGTGTTCAAAGGCATTTTCTGTTGCTTGTTACAACAAGCAATGATACCACATTTGCTGTTTAAAAATTGACTGTCAAGTTGTTACTGTTGTTGTTGTTGGGTGCTATCAAGTCACCTGCAACTCATAGCGACTCTATGCACAATAGCTCTGAACTCTGTCCTATCCTGAGCCAATCTTACTGTCTTCCATACACCTGCCCCTTAAACTCTAGTCACTGGGTCAATCCATCTTATTTAGGGTCTTCTTCTCCTGGGTTGTCCCTCCACCCTTCTATGATGTCCTTCAACAAAGATAGGTGCCTTCTTGCCATATGCCCAAAGTATGTCAGACGGAACTTCAAAATCCTTGCCTCCAGAGAGCATGTTGGTTTCACCCTCTCCAGAACAGAACTGTCTGTTCTCTTGGCAGTTCAGTACTCTTCTCCAGCACCACAACTCAACGGCATTGATTCTTCTTCTGCCATCCTTATTAATTTTTCTTTTTCATTGTTCTGATGCATAACAACCAATTGTGAAGACCATGGCCTGGATTAGGGAGGGGCACCTTAGCCCCTAGACTGACATCTTTACACTTCATCACTCGGGAGAGGTCCCTCACAGCAGACTTCCCAATGCAATTCATCTTTTGATTTCCTGGCTTCTGGTTCCAAGAGTGTTGATTATGGAACCAAGCAAGCTGAAACCGTTGGCAATCTCCATTTCCTCTCCACCTAACATGGTGCTGCCAATTGGTCTAGTGGTGAGAATCTTTGTTTTCTTGATGTTGTGCTTCAATCCATATTGGAAGACTACAGTCCTTGGCTTTCCACAGAAGATGCATCAGGTCCTCCTCAGTTTCAGTGTATCACCTGCATAATGCAAATTGTTGATGAGTCTTACTCCAATTCTGATGCTACATTCCTCCTTATGAAAACCAGCCTCATGGTCTGTTGTTCTGCATACAGATTAAAAAGGGCTGGAGACAGGATGCAGCCCTGATGCACACTCTTCCTGATTTTGAACCAGGCAGTGTTTCTTTGTTCTGTTCTGACCACTGCTTCCTGGTCCAAGTATAGGTTTTGCTTGAGTAAAATCAGCTATTCTGGGATTCCCATTCTTCTCAAGATTAGCCACACTTTGTTGTCAAGTAGCACTACTTAAGTAAGAAAAAGCTGTTCCTGTACATAAAATTCCCAAATTAATGACACGAACAAAAGCAAAAACATCTTTAAAGCAAATGTCACCACCACTTTCTTCACTTAGAAGAGATTTAGGTCTCAAACTTTGAAAAAAGAAAAAGCTGAGAGTAAATCCACACCCTCCATATGTTATATTCATTTATTTATTCTGCTAAACTTATGTTTCCTCATCAACAAAATGGAGATAATACCTCCATTGGTGGGGGGTCTTACAAGAATTAAAGGGGCAATTAATACCAAAAAGAGTCTAATTTTTAGTATAATTAATTAATTAATAAGTCACCAACTTTTAAAAAAATAATTGCTTTGTAAATCTTATTAAAAATAGTTACTTTCCATGGTCCTTTGTTATTCTTTACTTGGAGCTTTTGTACAGAATAGCATTGACATGGTTTTAAATGTCCATAATTATACTGCTGTGAATATGTTAGCATTGTTGTTGTGTGCTGTCAAGCTGCCTGTGACTCATAGCGACCCTATGTACAACAGCCCTAAACCCTGCTCTATACTGTACCAATCTCATTGTCTCGGACACACCTACTCCCATTACCCTAATCACTGAATCAATCCTTTCATCGACAGTCTTCTTCTCCTGTGCTATCCTTCCACCCTCCCAAGCATGACATCCCTCTTCAAGGACTGATCCCTCCTTGCACCATGTCCAAAGTATGTCAGATGAAGCTTCAGAATCCTTGCTCCAAGAAGAAGCCTGGTCTCACCATCACTGGGAAAACCTGTTTGTTCTAGCAGTTCCTGGTATATTCAATACTTTTCTCTAACACCACAGCTCAAAGGCATCAATTCTCCTTCTATCATCCCTAGTCATTGTCAATCTCTCCGATGCAGAGCAGGTAATTGCAAAGACTATGCCTGGATCAGGCACACCTTCATCTCCAGACTGACATTATTGTTCTTCAGTACTTTGGAGAAGTCTCTGACAGCAGACTTTCCCAATATAATTCACCTTAATTTCTTGACTACTGGTACCAAGAGTGTCAATTGTGGAGCCAAGTAAACTTGAGAACCCTATGTACAATAATGCTATGAAGATATAAGCTTCAAAAACACTGTATTTTTACCTTTAAAAAGTATACACAGGTGAGTTCTGGTGGTCTGGTGGCAAGAAGCTGCACTGCAATCACAGAGGTGCACAGTTCGAATCCGCCAGATGCTCTGTTGGAGAAGGAGAGACAATCTCTTCCTGTACCAGTCAGATCTCATTTGATGGTACACACACACACACACACACACACACACACACACAAAGTATACACAGGAATTTGAACAAAAATAATATTGGATACATTAGAGCTTGTTAGTAACTAAATTTTATAGAAATATAACTGTGTGCCATGTTATAGGTCATATTAAAATATTTTAAATGAATACTTTTCTTGATTATTGTCGTGCAAAGGAGCTGTCATTGCACTGGAATGCTAATCTAATGGTCAGTGTCTCAAACTCACAGGTTGCTCTATGAGAAAAAGATATGCTTGTCTTCTTCCCTAATGAAGTACTGTGACAAACGTTGACAAACAATGAAAATTTGTGAGACACTATACAACATGAATGAACTGAAAGGACATGAATGTTGAATGAAATAAGTCACAAAAGGACAAATACTGTCTGAGAATATTGTTATAAAAAGGCTAGAGAAGGTTTGCATGCAGAGAAAAATCAACCTAGTATAGTGGCAGGTAGATAAAGTGGGGAGAGTATAAAGTTTATTCACAGACAATGATCACATATTAAGCTTAATAAAGTAAAGAACAATATAGAATGAATGAACAATCAGTTGTGTGTGTTGTAATTAACGTTATGGTACAAAATATGCGTGAATGGTTGACTAGGAAAAACTCAATATGCTTTATAAACTTTCATTCAAATCACAATATTTTTTTTTAAAAAATGTAAGAGAAAAAGGATTACAGCATTAGAAACTCCAAAGAGCAATTCTATACTACTCTATAAGGTAAATAAGAGTTGAAATTGACGTGACACGATGGATTTTACAATGTCACTCTCTGCCATATACAATACCTAAAGAAAAGACTGGCCGCCACCTCAGCTGAGAACAAGGTATTTCGCAGAAGTCACCATCAAGTCCAAAAGTACAATCTTTCTTCCTCACAGCTTTCCTCTAGATGTCTAGTGAGAAAAGGAGAAGGTAAGCCTGCACCAGGCCTGGAGACTCATTTTAATAAATCAAAAAGGAACATTAAATTGTCAACTTAATCAAGCATTTAAATTTTATTAATCAAGCCTAATTTTTATGAGTGCAAATAATCATTGAAGCTGGACAAATTTGCTCCCAATTGCATCAGAAACATAATTTTAATATTTAATGGACTGATGAATTTAAATGGAGAATTATCTTTATGAAACATGCTCTTTATAATTTGCCATTAAATGAGAAATTAAGACAAAAATCAACATAAATCTTGCACATATGTTATTTAACTAAATGTTGGTACCATAAATATTGTCAATTTATTGTACACTAATTTAACAATCACATAGTATACTACATAAAACAGAAAAGATGCCTCACCAGGCTGGCTCTACCTGTAAAATAGAGCACTGTGTTATACTGAAGAAAGCACATGGAAGTTTTGTGTGAGGTTTCAGAAACATTAAAGCTTTTGTGCTACAATTAATTCACTGTTCCCCCCTGACATTTTTCCCAGTCCAAATGGAGGTCTAAATTCTTTAAACTTTCTTTTATAAAGTTACTATGCCATTAAATATATGTCATTCATTATAAAAATGGACATAATGGCAAAAACTTAGGTTTTCTGATTATATAATTTTTTTAACATTTACAATATGTTCCATTTGAAAATTAAATGTGCTGGTATAGTGTTCTTCTACCTCAAAATATTTTAGGCACCTTTTTTTTAAGAAAGAAAGAAATATCAAATTAGTATCCGAATATTCTTTCTCTATAAATTTACATTCATTTGTTAAACCATCTCCACTGCCCATGACATATCACTTTAAAACAAGGCATTGCTTGTGAATGTTTTGTAACTGGATCAAATTGAACAGAGCACTGCCATCCAAAATTGGTTAACATTAATCTCCAAGGTAAAATATTTCTTCAAACTTTTAAGTTTCCTAAGGTTGTGTAAAATATAGCATTTATCAATAATATATGTGCTAAGCTGTGCCTTTATTGAAAAAAAGGACTTGGCTAATGCGGATCTAGTACTCGAATTACGATAGGTTTGAGCAAAGCGTGTTCACTGAGATCAGCAGATAATGGAGCTTCCACAGAGGACACAGTAATTCCCTCATCCTGTTTTGCAGGAAAATGTTTAAACAGATAATATGAGCTCTTCGTTCCTAAGTTAAAACCAAACTCAACTCCTGTCCTGCCAATTTAAACTCATCACAACCTTGTAGGACAGAAGAGAACTGTACCATTGGTTTTCCAAGACTCCAAAGCTTAACGCGAGCAGACTGCCTTATCTCTCCTGAAACAGCTACTGGTTCCAAACTGCTGATTGGGTTAGAATCCCAATGTGTGATCTGTGGTACCATCGGAGCTCCCTGGATTTTTCATTAGATACTTGGAAAATAAAAATCCTAAAGTTATTATTAAACGTAAAGTCATTTAACATTGTGCCTTTTATGTAACGAATCTGTGATTCCAAATCGAAAATTTATCTGTAAATCCAGAACTTTAAATGTACAATATTCCTTCTCATTTGTACTCTGTTTAATAACTTACAAAAATATTTTCCTGTGAAAACATTCTTATAAAAATAAATTAGTAGTAAGTTTAATTATCTTTTCATTCCACTTGCACAGTGCATTGTACAACTCAAATATTTGGCCTTTCATACATTTTTTAAGCCTGACAAATAATATAATTTCAAGAAAGCATTATTACTTTGAAAACACATTGCACTTTAATAGTTGGCCTATTTTTCCCCCACTCAATTGAATTAGTATGCAATATCCTAAAGGCACCAAGATTACATTTTCCCAGCTCACATAAAATACAATACATTGTGAAGCCTTTAGATGGAGACATAGTTCAAATAAACAGTAGAATTCCGTTCACAGTGCTTTGTGTAAGTATAAAAATGAGCAGTTAAAGGTACTGAGAGGAGAATATGAAAAGAAATCCATTTGAGATGCTTATACTGATTAGATAATTTGTAATTGTTATTGTTCAGTCTTTGGTAATGGAGGGCTTTTTCTGCATATTAAGCCATCACCTAAAAAAGAGAAGGTTACAAACTCTTGGCCAGTAAAGTAAATTTAGTGTCCTTGCATCTTCGAGCAAAGCAAATTACAGTGCAAATAAGAATGCTGTTGTTGATGATGTAGGCTATGGCTATATGTAATCAGTGGCATGCATCAAAAGGCATCTGATAGCCACATTAAAGCCACATTTCCTATTAAGAATCAGACTAAATTACAACATTGCACTTCCCAGAATGAGCCAAGGAAATGCATTCTGCAAGAAGAAATAATTGTATTTGAGTGTCTCTGTAAAAATCAGGAAGTCTTTTAGCAGTAAGTCCTAATGCTTTTCTTTTTAGTCTGCTTTCTTTTGTGCTGCAATATATTCAGCCTCCCTGGCAAGCCTATCACACTAATTATTATTACATCTAGTGGTTCAGTTATCTTGATGACTACTGTAGCTGAATACTCCAAGGTCAAAACCTTAATAGCGTGAATCAAACTAAGCAGCCATCATACATGCAGTTGCTTTTGGATGAAGCAGCATATCCCAGACCTGTTTATGAGTTGTATTGTTCTTACAGACATGTTCCATTTAATTGAAACATTCGTTTTGCAAAATCTCCTTCTCAAAAAAATCTTGGGAGAAATAGATTACCTGCTGTGAAAATGAGTGCATAAGAACACTTACAAGGGTTTTATTGACCATGAAAGTCCTCAGTCAGACCTCAGGTACTTTCAAGTGATCTGAAATAATGAATAATTATATGCGTCTTCCCAAGCCATACACATTCAATAGCTTCGTATTGCACTTATACACACGTGTGATAAATCTACAGACACACAAACATATGTCTTAGCTTGTGCACGCACACACAAAGTGATGTAAATGAACTCCAGACCTTGTTGAAGAATATATCTGTCCCTGAATTCCTTCATATCTCTAGAGTAGAAGGAGGCATTTAGTTTGTAATGTATCCAAATGTAGGCATCTGTACACATTTGGATGCTCTGTGAATATGAAATTAAATATGAAACTCTTTTGGTTGGTGACCGTTTTCTTTCTTTAATTTTTTTGCCATCACAGTTGCACATCTGGGCAGCAGAGCTTCCTCCTTTCATTTAAATATGTTGGTTTAGTTGGCTCGTGTTTGAGTTGTGCAGTTTCAATTGTGCATCTATTCATTCAGAATGCAGGAAGATACCCATCTAAAGAAAAGATTATTTCTATGTGGGGGGGAGAAAACATGAGAAAGAAACTGGTAGGTTTATATTAGCTATGGTTTTCAACATTGTAGTATCCAACACTTAGGTTTTATACAAGGTTAATATAACTGAGGTTCTTATTTTTTTTTCATTTGAAAAAATAGAAATAAGTGAAAGATGTTAATCCATGTGGGAAAAAATCATATATGGATTTCTAAAAATTATTCAGGGAACTTTTAATCTCTTTTGCTGCTTAATCTCAATCACACACACCTCTTAAACTGATATTCAAAAATAATAAACAGTACTCATTGTGACGAGAGAGAGAATGAGTATTATTTATTATTTTTGTGTGCCAGAGACAGTGCGATTGGCACAGTTTAGAGCAGGGTTTAGGTCTGTTGTACATAGGGTCGCTATGAGTCGCAAGCGACTCGACGGCACATAACAATAACAACAACTCATTGTCACATGATATCTTTAATTATGACATTTACATATATTAACTTTTTCTCTGCCTTTTACTGTCTTGGTTTGTTATTTTCCCTTAATCTGTCTAGCTGTCTCTTTTATACATCTTTGTCCGGTGGAAGAAATCTAAATAAGTATCTTGTTATATTTTTATTTTTGCTGCCAACATAATTATTAATAATTTCAGTCAAATAACATTTACTATCCTTGCAAATCATAAAACATTTGCTTGTGCTAGATTACAATTAAAAGGAATTACTAAAAGGGCTCCTTTGTAACCACATAAATATATAGATTTTTATGGGTGTAGTTTTGGCGGCAATGTGAAAAATAGATTTTTTTTAACTGTACAGCCACATATTGTATTTTTATATTAATGAAAAATGGTTCAACAAACACTGAATATTAAAGAATAAATATTATGCTTTTTAAAAATGTTGCTTGTGTAGTCTTGGCTGTAATCTAGCTGGCATGATACGTTTGGGGGTTGTCTACGTGTGTTTTTTAAAATGTCATCTTTATTAGTATTACATTCAAGGAATAGTACCAGGAATCAGTTTCTTTCAAGACCTTCCTCCAGTGTGTGGCATATAAGTCTGTGACGAGCGACATTACAGAAGGTCATGTCACTTTTAACTGCTTGCATTACATCTTTCTGATTTCCCTAGTGTCCTTCCTTTGTTTGATTAATACTACTTGCTTTCAAGCAAGGTATCAGAAAGCATAATTTGGAAAGAGAATTCTAGAGCCTATCTGAAATACTTTCATTCAAAAAAAGGAAAAAGAAAGACAAGAAACCAACTTGCTAAATGTCTTTTCTAACAGATACCCTTTTTTTGGGTTACTCTTAATTTTTTTTTTCTCAAGAAATTCCTATGTGCATGGTGTTAGACTTTAGCTGATAACTGATCAGCTGGACATTGCATACTTGAAAACAAAGCAGTGTAGTGTTTATGTGGTTTTATTTGAAGAAGAAAGAGCTGGAATGTGAAACTAGTATTCCTGTTTTATTTGTTTTCCTTAGTTAGGTGTTAAACCCCAGCATTCTTTCCAAATAGCAGGTGTTACGTGAGTTCTCTGGGAAAGGTTGCAATTCCGTGCAGTCATTAAATACACTTCCATTATATATATATAGTTATATATATATAGTTATATATATAGTTATATATAGTTATATATATAGTTATATGTATATAGTTATATGTACATAGTTATATGTATATAGTTATATATATAGTTTTATATGTATAGTTATATATATATAGTTATATATATTGTTATACACACACACATATTCACACACACACATAGAGAATTTGTTTTTACATGCTCAGTTTGCTGATTCTATATTCATTGCATTTGGGCAGAGATCATGTTTTAAAGCATAGCTCAGCTTCTGAAACATGCCTGCCCTCAAAGCCATTCATTTCACTGGGTCAGTAAAGTCAGAAGATTAGTTGTGAAAGCATCATCATTTTCATTTTGAATCGTTACCTGTACTCCTACCTGCACCCTTATGTGTATTTGTTGGGATCAGTAAAAGTATAAATCAGAATTCTGTCTGTCATTAAGAAAAATTAATATTTTGCTGAGGGGAAAAAGTCATTTCCAAAATGCAATGCTTAAAATATTAAGTTGATGTTCTTTTAAGTAATAAAATTTTGGGATACTTTCTATGATTCAGGAAACTGTGCTACGCACCTTCTCTGTATATTATCTTATTGGATCTTTACTGAAAGCTGTGGGACAGGTGCTATTATTATCTCCATTTTCCAAGGTACCTAAAAATTCACCAGAGCGAATTGTAATAGTTGGATACATTCTGAAGTAGCTTAAAGGCATCAGTAGGAAGCCATCTGCATTGTAAATCCTTGCTTGTAGATGTTTATGATGTAGCATTTAAAAGGCACTGGAGGAGAGGAAAAGCCCTCACTAGAGTGCTAAAACCCAACACACAAAGGCCTCTCACTAGCACAACACTTTTCTGCCAAATTTAAAAGCAAATGGTTGTATTGGGTGGTTCTGACTGCACATTCGTGGAGCAATTGTGCATAGCCAATTACCCACTTGTACAGGGAAGGAACACTTAGGGTTTTGCAAAATGAAGAACATGATTCGGTAGGCCTTACTGGTAGGCCTTCTCTGCACAGAAGACACACAGTTAATCTCTAAAATGTAAAAATTGAGATTTTTGGTGGGTTTTATGGTTCAATAATATCTTAAATTTTTTAACATTGTAGAGATCTCACATCTGAACATTAAATATTAAATTTTTTTTCTTGAATTTTCAGGTAACTATTTGAGAGAATTTTTAATATTAGTTTGTGTTAGTCTACATTATGTGTTAGGCATAAGTTTTCCCTGGTGAGTTAGTTTGATTTTGTGAGATAAATGAACCCCGCTTTTATGAAAAAGTATGTTATACTAAATAAAAAACAGATAATCCATTCAGCTATTCACTACTCATCTATTCTGTAACTACGTCTTGAACAGCTGTTCTGTACCTTGTAGTTTGCTAGGTAGAAGAATCTCCATTCTATCTTCATGTTAGTAGGTGCCATTGAGATGGTTTTAAGTCATAGCAACCCTGTATAAAACAGAAGAAGACCGTGTGTGGTCCTTTGCTAGCCTCGCAATTGCTGCTGTACTTGTGCTCAGTGTTGCATTCATTGAATCAATCCATCTCATTAAGGGTCTTCTCTTTCACTGACTCTCTACTTTGTCAAGTATGTTGTCTTTCTCAAGGAACCAGCTTCTCTAGATAGCATGGTCAAAGTATGTAAGGTGAAACCTCTTCATCTTACTCCTAACATGTATTCTGACTTCATTTATTCCAAGCAGAATTGTTTGTTCTTTGGCAGTCCATTCAATAATCTTTGGCAACACCACAAGTAAAAGGTATCAGTTCTTTAGTTTTCCTTATTCATTGTCCAACTTTCACATGCATATGAAGTGATTTCTCTCTTCATAGCACTTGCAATGTGAAGAAGGGATGTATACCCTGCATACTTAATAACAAGGAACAAAAAGCATGGTTTGAATTTACACTGGAGTAGAAGTAAAATATGCATTGTGTATTCCATGACCTATTTCTAATCCACCAGCTGCTCTGTGGGAGTATGGGCTATCTCCTCTCATGTAATTTACTGCCTCTGAAAACCTGGGGGAGGGTCAGCTATAAGTTGGTTCCAACACCACGGCACACAGCAACAACAACAATTGATATGTGACTCAGCATGGTTAATTTAAACAACAAAAAAATTACTTAGTTTGAATCTAAAATTTAAAAGGCCATTTGACTAGAGGTACAAAACAATAATTATACATATTTTGAGGTTGAAATGAATTCTTGTGGTGCAACATAGTTGTTGCTATTGTTGCGTGCCATTGAACTGACTGCAACTCATAGCAACCCTATGTACACTAGCTCTGAAAGCGACCCTCTCCTGCACCAATCTCATTGTCTCCGACAGCCCTAATCCCATTGCTTCAGTCACTGAGTCAATCCATCTCATCCGGGGTCTTCCTCTCCTGTGTTGTTTCTCTACCTTTCCAAGAATGATATCCCTCTCCAGTGACTGGTCCCTCCTGTTCATGTGCCCAAAATGTGTGAGACAGAGATTCAAAATCCTACCCTCCAGGGAACAAACAGGTTTCACCCTCTCCAGGACAGACCTGTTTGTTCTCCACGATATATTCAACTCTCTTCACCAGCACCATCCTTAGTCATTGTCCAGCTTTCTGATGCATAGCAAGTAATTGTGAAGATCAGGCGCGCCTTAGTCTCTAGACTGACGTCTTTACACTTCATCTCTCTGGAGAGGCTCCTGACAGATGACTTTTCTAATTTAATTTGTCTTTTAATTTATTGTATTCTGGTTCCAAGAGTGTTAAGTGTGAACCCAACCAAGCAAGGTGAAATTGTTAGCAATCTCAAACTCTTCTCCATCTCTCATGGTGCTGCTAATTGGCCCAGTGGTGAGGATCTTTGTTTTCTTGATGCTCATCTTCAATCCATATTGAAGACTACAGTCCTTGACCCCCTGCAGAAAATACCTCATGTCCTCTTCAGTTTGAGCAAGCAAGATTATGTCATCTGCATAATGCAGATTGTTCACGAATCCTGATGCCATATTCCTCCTCATAGAGTCCAGCTTCTCAAATGATCTATTCTGCATATACCTTGAAAAGGTATGAAGATAGACTGTATCCCTGATGCAAACCTTTCCTGATACTGAACCATGCAGTGTTTCCCTGCTCTGTTCTGACTACTGCTTCCTGGTTCAAGTATAGGTATCACATGTTCTGGGATTCCCGTTCTTCTCAAGATTAGCTACAATTTGTTGTGATCCACACAGTGAAATGCCTTTGGATAGTCAATGAAACACAGAAAGACATTCCTCTTCTACTCTCTGCTTTCTACCAACATACATCTAACGTTGGCTATGATGTCCCTAGTGCCAAAGCCTCTTCTAAAACCAGCCTTAACATCTGGCACTTCTCTGGTGATGTACTGTTCTAGTCATTTCTGGATAATCTTCAGCAGGATCTTGCTTTTGTGTGATTATTAGTGATATCATTTGATAATTTCCACCCTCTGTTGGGTTACCTTTTTTTGGAGTGGGAATAAATACAGATCTCTTCCAATCAGTTGTATAGGTAGTCAGTTGTCCTACAGATTTCTTGGCATAACATGCTGTACACATCCAGGGCAGCATCTGTTTGCTGAAATATGTCAGTTAGTATTCCATCTTTTCCTGGGATCTTGTTTCTTCAGAGCAGCTTGAACTTCACAATCTACTGAAATCTTCTAACTCCTTATCTTGAAATAAATCTCAGTGACAAATAGCTTAGGTTGGAATAACCTGGCATATATCACCTCAATTGTTACTGTGATTTTTATATATTTGTGATGTGACTACTTCAAAATTGAAGAAATCAAAACTTCACATAAAAGGTTATCAGATAGGCTTCATTTAAACTCTACTGGATTATAAACCCTTGAGGGCTTTTCCACATGGAGATGCAATACCGATGTGTTATTCATCTTTGTATTGTCACCATTTGCATCTACTAGCTACTCTTTAGGAAAAGATGGGCAGTCTCCTCCTGTGCAATTTACAGCCTCTGAAAACCCACTGGAGAGTAAGCTAGGAGTTGATCCCGCCCTTTTGGCATGTAACAACTATATAGTATTGACACAGTACCTGGCACTATGTGCCTTGGGCAAAGGGAAGTATAACAAGTGTTTATGAAATGGGTGTGCACACTTAGACTGTCCTTCATTCTTGCTAATACTGAATTGTTTTATATATCCCTAAAATAACTGTAAGCTCTTACAAGATGTATACAGGACATTTTTATATTATAGATATTTTTGAAAGGCTAATTGTTCAGATGAAAAACCATGAAATCCTGCCATTTAATAGTTTTAATGTATGACATCAAATAAGAAATAATCTCACAGGATGTCAGATGCTTTTGGTTACATACTAGTTCATGAAACCTAGAAATGTGATTTTAAAAAGCAGTCAATGAAAGGTATAAGATGGGTATTATTTAAAATTCTATAGTACACAATTTTCAATAAAAAGAAATCTGGCATTATAAAAATACATAGTCTTGAGATTTGTACTATTATTTTACATAAGATTTTTTGCCTAAACTTATAAAATAGTTTAAAATTTTATTCTTATATGAAAGTTCTTTCCTGTATAAATTTTTTACAACTTTTTTTGTCATTTTGGTTTATCTGTATAAATTAGGCAGTCTGTCCTCTTAAAATTCATAGCTCCATTTAAAAACATAAGATTCTCTTTCTTAAATATAAGTCCACTTGAGGTAGTAAAAATTTTAAAAAAAGAAGTCAATGCTTTCAGAATATTTGGGAATAATTATTAAAATGAGTCAACATATTTTATCACTTGTGTAACTCTCAATAAAGCAGTCTTAGTTTTCAAGGTTTTAATTCATTATACATTCCTATCAATTTCTTAAAGTCATGGCTGGATGTCTCTATCTTCTAAAAGTGTAGGCTTTGATAACCATGAATTTATTGATTCTAGCCAGAGATATAGACTAATTTTTTAAAATATTATAGGAACTTTTAAATTACATTCAGTGGCACATATAGAAACAAATGACATTTACAAGAATTACATCTCTTCCCTGAAGTTTTCAAATTTTGGTTTCCATGGAATGAATGTTGAGGTGAGACTCAGAGTAAGGATACATGTAAAATCATAAGCTTTCTGAGCACCTAAAATGGATTGAGGGCCCACTTTTAATGTCTGTAGTTTTATATTGATCATCAAAAGGGAGGGAGACCATCGATGAAATGGATTGTCATAGTAGCTACAACAATGAGTTCAAGCTTGTCATAGATGATGAGGATGGTGTAAGACAGATCAAGGTTCAGACCTAGTGTTCAGAATGTCACTCTGAGCTGTCAACTTGACAACACCTAACAGCAACAAAGCAGCTGTTTCATTCTGCTGAAGTAACCAGACTTTTTGTTGTTGATAGGTGCTGTGGAGTATGACTCATAGAAACCCTATGAACACCAAATCTGAACCTTGTCCTGTCCTGTGTTATTTCTCATCATCTCTGATACACATTGCTGCAGTCACTGTGTCAATCCATCTCCTTAAAGGTCTTCCTCTCTTTTGCTAATTCTCCACATTTCCCAGCATGATATCCCTTCCCAAGGAACATTCTCTCCTAGCAACATGCCCCAAATACATAAGACAAGATTTCACCATCCTTGCCTCCAAGGGGCACTTTGGCTGCACTTTTTCCAAGACATATCTGTTTGGGTTTTTTGTAATCCATGGGATATTCAATGCTCTTCTCCAATACCACAACTCAAAGACATCAATTCTTCTCCTGTCATACTTATTCATTGACCACCTCTCAGATATATAGCAAGTAGTTGAAAGACCATGGCCTGGATCAGGTGCACTTTAGCCTTCAAACTGACATCATTACTTCTCAGTGATTTGGAGAGATCCCTGACTTGCCCAGTGCACTACATCTCCTGATCTTCTGACTGTTGGTACCAAGGGATTTTGGATCCAAGGAAGATGAAATCATTGACAATTTGAGTCATTTCTCCATCTATCACGATGTTGCCTATTAGTACAGTGGGGAGGATTGTTGTCTTCTGGATGTTCAGGTGCAATCCATATGGAAGGCTGTAGTCATTGATCCTCTGCAGTGTTTCAAGTCCTCCTCACTTTCAACAAGCAAGGTTGTGTCATCTGCATAGCACAGGTTGCTGATGAGTCTTCCTCCAATACTGATGTAACATTCTTCTTCATAGAGTCCAGCTTCACAAATTATTTGCTCAGTGTACAGATTGAGATACCCTGATGTACACCTTTCCTGATTTTACATGTGCCTTTGCTCTGCTCAGAGAATAACATCTTGGTCTAAGTGTAAGCTTCACATGAATACAAAAAATTGTTCTAGGATTCCCATTCTTCTCAGTGTTAGCCGTATTTTATTATGATCCTCACAGTCAAATGCTTTTACACAGTTAATAAAAACCAAATAGGCATTCTTCTAATATTCTCCGCTTTTAGCCAGGATCCATCTGACATCAGCAATGATATCGCCAGTGCCCCAGCCTCTTTTAAACTGAGATTGAACTTTTGAAAGTTCTATATCAATGTAATGTTCTGGTTATTTTTTTAATGCTCTTCAGCAAGATTTTGCTGAATGTAGTATTAACAATATTGTTGGATAATCTCCACATCCTTTTGGGTCACCTTTCTTGGGGATGGGAACAAGTATGCATCTTCAGTTGGTTGGCCAGGCAACTGTCCTTCAAATTTCTTGGCATAAACTGGTGAATATGTCCACAGAGCCAAAAATAAGGGCCATTAAATAAAATATATGAAGGATACCCATCCACATAAATGACATACACATGTTATACAGACTTACATATAGGACAAATCTTTTCTTTTCTTTTCTTTCAATAGTAACATCTATTTTTATAATATAACCTTTGTGTAAAATTAAAGAAAATTAAAATGAAAGGCCCAGACTATCCACGCATTCAAAGCAAAAAGAAATACAAATAGCTAAGCATTGACATTTATACATAAGAATTGGAATTTGAGAAAAACTATTGATCTTATGCCAGAGATAGATCACCAGCACGAACCAATTTAAAGGCATTTTTCATATTTATTTTTAGTGAAAAGTAAATCAGACATAGCTGAATTGTTTTATATTGTTATCTGGCTCTGAAGTACCAGTTGACTGTACATAACACAATAAATAGGAAGGGAATTTTCTGGCTTTAAGCAACCACCAAATTAGAGTTCGTTTACCTTGTTTATATTTCACATTCTTTTAAGTTGTCACAGAGCTTTTCATACAAATAGGGCTTCCCTGACTAGAATTCAGTTCCCTGGTTTTGATCAATTAAAGGCATAGCATTTCCCTAATCCCTATCTGTAGATCAAATGTTCGCTCTCTGAGCATCTGTTTCAAATGTTAATAAAGTTTCCATTTCCAAAAGGTTCAAAATGACAGAACAAAATTTTCTCTGTTAAGATCACGACAACTACTTCTGTTTCTGTCTGCAGGTAGTAGAGGACATGCTAGAGGACGAGGAAGAAGAAGATGACAAAGATGACAAGGTAATTATCTTTCCCGGCACTTGGGTACCTGGGGATGGGAGAATGTAGACATGACACTGTTTTCACAGACAGCTAAAAAAGGAGTTGAAGTGTTTGAGTCCAGAAAATTGAACAGTGCTGTTTATCATCCTAACAATGCCACTGCATGTTACAAAGATGGAGAGAAGGCTATAAATCCTCTTTGTTTTTGTCCAGAGCTGGGTCAAATATTTTTTTGCCATGGAAAAAAAAACAACCCAGCTTGTCTGGCTGGAACTTGATAGCTCTCATGAAGATAACCGCAGTGACAACTGTTTTTGAAGGGCAAAAATGTGTTCTATCTTGAGTATTACAAATTGGGCCACACTTTGGGGGGAGAGAGGCAAGTAGGGGGGGAAAAATAGCAGCAGCCCGCATGAGCTTGAACACGGATATTGTCATTTGTAATTTCAAAAATTTCTCAGCAAAAGGACACATATGTGTGGAACACTCCTGAGGATGTTTAAGTGATCCCAGTGCTCAGTCATTGCCTGCCGCTGGAATGGCTCTCTGGCTGGAAAGTCCATTCAGAGAGGCTCATATTTCGATTGCTGGTTGGCTTGGGGATGGTGACCACAGTAAATAACAGCTAGTTTCGGAGACTGCTTGGATTGGTTGTCCCCTGGGGAGAGGGGACACCGGAGGAAGGAAATTAGAATGACCTTGCACTGCTGCAGCAATGGCTGGGTTTGGAGGGACAGCTTTCTATAGCAGAAGGGGAGTGAGGCTGCCTTATCATCTCTCTGGGCATTTCTACAATAAAAATATTAAAAGTCCCAGAGTGGGATTGGGAAGAGAGAGAGAGAGAATAGTATTAATTATTTCCACATTGTTCAGCATATAAAACCAGATTTTGACCTTCAGCAGAATCTATCTGACTTCTGTTGTAGTGAAGCAATGAAATTTTTTGAAGGAAGGAGAAAAACAGTGTCTCTTAATTTATGCCCTTGACCTTTGATTCCAGTAGAGATGTACAGTTATATCCCAGGGTAAGAATTTGTGTGCAGAAAGGAAGCTTTAGAAAGGGGGGGGGGGCAGCTATGTTTCAAAGTGATTAGTTAACTTCCTTTTTTTCCCAATCCCTGACTGATGTTCAGTGCTTAAAGGAAAATCACACACATACATGCATTCCTCCCTTCTAATTCTATTTCAAACCTTTTCAAATTGAGAAGGCTTTTTTTGTGAATTTTTTCTTCTGTGTATCATTTAGTCATTAACGACATCATCAAATATACACTAACAAAAATCTCCTTCCTGCAAAAACACATATGTGCTTATTTTTAATGTTAAATAATGTGAACGTAGACTTCTGGCAGTAAAGGCTATGATTTATTGTTAAGGTCAGTTGTAGAGCTGTAGAGAGCTGGTATTTTAACTCAACATGCCAGCTCTGAATCATCATTTCTCTGCTGATAAACACTGAGCTGCCATCCATTTATGGCCATTTTCCTTTGCTTGTTGCTGCTTTATTATTAAAGCCACCATAAAGATCCGTCCCAGCAGCAGGCGTTTCCCCAGAAATGTGAATAAATGGAAACCCTTAGTGAAGTCTAGTACTTCAGTGTCCCTGCTGGAAGCCAACCTATATTTTTTTTACCAGTTTGTTGATATTCTCTACCACTAATCTCCCCTTTTTATGGTCATTTTTTAAATAGAGGGGCTCTTAGGAGTGGATAACAAATAGACACGCCTTGTTAACCACCTCACCACAACATAGATGTCAAGTGGGACACGCCAGGGTGGAAACAACACCAACTCTCTGGAGTGGTGTCTTTTGTCATCTAGGGTTCAGTTGTCTGAAATGGACACCCTGGTTGTAACACATTTTCAGATCTAGTTACCAAAGTTGATTGAAACTGAGCACTTAAATTACTGTGTGAATTCAGCTCTATTCTTCTGTACCAGGTACACAATGAATTTTCCATATGAAATGATTGTGGGCTGATTTTCATAAATCCCCGGACCTTTATTTGAGTGATAGACATATATAAGGAGAACATTTTGCGTTCTAATGCAATTGATGGTCTAAATATCAAACGGGAACCAAAAAATTGACAAATGTAATCATTTACAATAGACTTTTAAGTGCTTACATAAAAGGGGAGAGACTCTTAGGGAGGATGTCCTGAAATATAAAGATTTTATTACAAGAAATGGAAGTATGAAAGGATCTGTCAAGCATTCGTTTACCAGTGCCCATCTCTTGACTGGCTCGCACAGCAATAAAACGTTCTAAGCCTTGACTATCAGGGTGTATGAACGGGAGAAGGGTAATTTCCTACTTTAAAAAATTCATTGGCTCCTCTATATAAAGTTTGTGTATAGAGTCATGCGTAATGGAATTTCATGAGAAAACAAATGTGGTTTTTTGCCAAAAGAGCAGGTACTGACCTCTTGCTCTCATTATTTCTCTGTTTTCTCATATGGTCTAATAGTGGGGTCAGGTCAGTGGGTCCTCTTATAGGATAAAAGTAAAAAAGATTAATAAATGTGCCAAAGCCTCACTTTAATTGAACCTGAAGCATATGTTGCAAGTATGTAAAATATGTCCCAGATGTTTCACCAGGGTTAGTGTCTTGACTTTCCCCTGATTACCACAAGGCAGAGCTATTAGTCCTCTAACCTTTGGACTTGGGGGTAAATGGGGTATTACGTGGCATCCAACGAGAGCACCTGTTTTCCATTCAACAAAGACCCCTAGCAGGCTTTGCCTAAGCTCATCCATATGTTTTCACTTAGCAGATTGTTGGGCGATTATGAAAAGTGTCTTTCTTTCGAGCCAGCATTGATATTATTCACTCACAATGAGAGGGCGAGTCATTGGCTACTTGACAAGGTCCGTGGTGGGCATAAACTAAAGTCATTTATTTCATTTGCACTTTGGAGTGTTGTCCCTTGGCATAATTATTTAAGCAGCAAAGTCAACAGCATAAGATAGTAGAACAGATAAAGATTATAATTAGCTAAAATAATCATTTTACGATAGCTGTTCATTAGTAGACTTTAATGCCTAGAAAGATTTTGTTTAAAGATGGGAAACCAAAGTCACTGATGGATTTTTACCTGAGATCTTAAATCTTGAATTTTTTCAGATCCTGGTCTTTGTGTGTTTGTTTTGTTTTGTTTTTCCTTGAATTCTCCCATTTTCTTAAAGCTGCTAATCATTATTCTAATCTTCATCCTAGTATCCATTGTCCACATTTGCATAAGTCTAAAATTAGGTGGCTTGTCTCTTAATCTAATTCCGTAGGCAAGGCTTAGAATATGGCTTTTAAATGACAATTCTTAGTTAATGAATCACTGACTTTTTTAATATTTTCACTTATCTGCATTTTGTAGCGGACCTGTGTTGAACTGTGCTGGAAAGGATACTTTTCCTGAATTAAATGCTAGAAAGATATCATCCTGCATTCTCAATTCCTTTTGCTGGAGAGCGTTCTCTCAATCATCAACCACAAAGCCACAGTTTGATCTGATTTTTGACCTGACACCAGATCCGGCCTATGTGGTTAATAACAAATAGGGCTTAGCTAAATTACCTTGGTGGAGTTATCAATAAGCCACATAATAGTATTTTCACCATGTTATATATAATAAAACAGTGGTCAATCTGCATAATCTAGACATCTAATTAATGAAGATCAACTTTCATTTTGGAGCTTAAAAAGTTTAGGCAGACTTCCCATGGTGTTTCCTACCCTTGAAATAAGATCCAGCTGTAGTACCAGGAAGCAGAAGATAGAATGTTGGCTTTCCTCTGAAAAAGCATGGATGCAAATACACGGTATTTTAGTATTGTTCATTGATAAAAGATATTCAAATGTTCAAGCAATTATGCCTACACTGCTTCTCCTTTTTCTTTAACCGTTATGCCAAGGTCACTGTATATCAGGATAGCTAAATGCCATTGAATGAAATTAAACTTCATTGAATGAAGTGACTGCAAAATGTACAGATTGTTCCCTTTAATGCTTAAAGGCTGTTTCCTGGTTTCTCAAGCCCTAACTACCAGTATAATGTGCCCAAGATGTCTATGTCTATGCATCTCAAGTCAAACGTGAGGTGGAGGGGCGAGATAACTCTGAGAGGTGATGTGAGAAAAGAGCTCAATGTAACAAAATGGCTTTTTACCATTATATTCAAGGAAATAACTGCATGGTGAAAAAAATGGATCCAGGCTTTCAAGAGAGGCAAAGAGAGAGAGTAAAAGGAAAAGTATATGTTTTCATAAGTCTTGAATCACTATTGTACTCATTGATTTGTTTCCTATTATATATATGGCAAATTATCAGTAATTTAAAACCTCAAAATAACACCCATTCATTAACTCTTAGTTCATGCAATAAGCTATAGGTCTGGTGGTACTCAACTGGTTTCTTTGCTCAGGATTTCACACTCAGGCATCAGTCAGGCTGATTTCTTACCTGGAGACTCTGAGGAAAGTATCTACTTTCAAGGTCATTTGTTGAACATTTCGATTCTTTGGGGATATAGAACTAAAGTCTTTGTTCTCCTTTTCTATCTCTTTGTTCCTTGCAACCACTAAAAGGTCTTTGGCATAGCCTCCAAATCTTTAAGTAAAAGGTAACTCTTCCCTTTTAGTGAATCCTTCCTATTGTTTGAACCTCGAACAACATTGAGCATTAGGCAATAAAGAACCACTTTATTTACAGTGCTAACCAGTAAGGATGTCATGTTGAGAAGTAAGATACAACTAACCTGACTTTGTATTTTCAAATCCCTCATATAGCAGGCCTGGAAAACCCTATGTACAACAAAACACACGTAGAATGACAGAAAGGGCAACTGAGTATGGAAATACAAAGGAAGAGGAACAGTTGTAAGCAGACACTAGTGATTGGACTGGGGCAATCGGGATGAGCGTGTCAGAGATTGGCACAGGACAGAGTAGAGTTTAGGCCTGTTGAACAAAGGGTCACTGTGAGTCGGAAATGACTCGACTGCACATAGCAACAACAACAGTCTCTGAAGAAGATCGTGCTTAGAAAAGTAAAGTTTTGTGAAAAATGAGAAAGACCCTCAACAAGGTGGACTGACATAGTGACTGTAATAGTGAATTCAAGCATAGCAGTGATTATTATTTTTTTAATATAGCACAGGAGCAGGAAGTATTTCGTTCTATTGTACATAGAGTTAATAATAATTACAGCTGATTTGATGACATAGTGACTATAATAACAGGCTCAAGCATATCAAAGATTGGGAGGATGGAGCAGGATGGGAAAACGCTCGGATCTGTTGTTTATAGGATCCACTATGAGTAGTAATTGACTCAACTGCCCCTAAAACAAGAAGTTGTGGTATTTCTCTTGTAGCAGTACTGGACAACTAAGGCAGTGCCCGCACACTGAGTGTAGCCCAGTGAGACCAATTTCAGATTTCTGAACTACAGCACTGTAAGATAATAAATTTCTCTTGTTTTCAGCCTCACTAATTTTACAGCAGAGCTTCAGAATGGTTCAGTCCCATTCAACCCCTGCTGAGAATCTGCCTTTCCACCCTGAATATACTGAATCAGAATCTATGATTTAACAAGGTCCCTAGGTAATTCACATGTTTTCATGAGAATCACCTAGGATTCTATAATAATTAGCTGGTGTATCACCTAGCTGGTGTGATCTAGTTAAAATATAGATTCTGAGTCAGTGGAAATGCAAATTCTTAGCAGAACATCAAACTGAAAGGAACCATTTCAGAGCCTCAGTTTATGGTAACCTGTTATCACAGCAATAGAAAATTAGCAAAGGTATCTTCCAGCACTGCATTTTAAAGACCTAGATCTGAGCTCCTTAACTCCTTATTCATTTAGTCTTATTCTTCTCTATAATTATGGCTATAAATTATTTATTTAATGTGAAACTAAATACAATAGCTTACAAAACAACATCTCATACAAAGTGCCATAATTTTATTTCTGAAGGAAATATGAAAAATGAGAGAGGGTTACATTAAGAAAACAAAAATCCTCACTAAGGGCCAATAGGCAACATCATAATAAATGGAGACAAGATTGAAATGGTCAATGATTTCTTCTTACTTGGGTCCATACTCAGAACCCTAGTGCCAGCAGTCAGGAGACCAGGAAACATAGATTTAGGAAAGTGCTGTCAGGGATCTCTCCAAAGTCCTGAGGAGCAATGATATCAGTTTAAGGACTAAGGTATGCCTGGTTCAAGCAATAATCTTTCTAATCACCTGCTATGCATATGAGAGCTGGACAATGAATACAAATGACAGAAGAAGAATTGATACCTCAGAGTTATAGTTTTGGAGAAGAAGAGTACTGAATAGCCCATAGACTACAGAAAGAACAAACGTGTATGTCTTGCAGAAAGTGGAGCCCCAGTGCTCCTTAAAGACAAGATGGTGAAGCTTCATCTGTGGCTTTGATACAAGAAGGTAAGCATAGTGAGATTTCCAAGAATTCTCTAAACTCCTTTAAATTGAATTTATACTGTATCAATCAGATAATCTTTTGCAGTGTATGTCCTTTTAAAACTAATTAACTACCAAAAAAGTCTGTGTCATTGATGCTCTGCAATTTAAAAATAGATCCATGCTAAAGTCATGGGGAGCAGAATTAATTTTCAGAAGGATTGTCATGTAAACAAATGAGTGAGCTCTGCCACTCTTTTTTAACCCCAGTCTGCTGAAGCATTTCTCTGGCCCTGGAATGTTTAGGTAAACATCTTTCTCAGAAATTTCCATATAGATATTTAATTTGGTTATAAGAGTTTAAAGCAGAAAGGTTTACCTAGATAGTTTGGCAAAAATATAGACCAAATAACACAAACTATAAATGAACACTCTTCTGTTGAATTGTGATAGTTGGATCCTTGTTCTGAGGGGTGGGGAGGAAAGCAGAACTTTCATTTGAAAGTTCAATGAACTAAGTCCTCTGGAAAGCTAGTTAACTTCAAAATTGCAGCAATGAACTTCCTATTCTACTCTCCATTTCTTGACAAAACCTCTTGAAATAGCAGTGTGTCAGCCCTGGCTCTTGTGAGGTTGACAACGTTCGTAGAAATAGACACAGTTTTTTCAGGATCGCTGGCAGAGTCGTTGACACCGGCTGACACCACTGCATGTTGAAATGAGGAGCATGTTTTTTCACCAAAGCAGCAGAACCAGATGTGTTGCCAAGCGTCACAGATGCTCCATCTGAGCCCAGAGTGTCAAGATTTTTATTCCGCCTGAAAATTTGTTTGGCAAAGAAATTCTTCACCGTTTTAAAGATATTGACTCTGCAGATTCTTAAAGGAGTTTCACAAACTAGGACTCCTTCCTTGATTCTAAGAACTTTCCAGTAGGTTTTGGCAATGAAAATAGAGGTATCAATTTTCGTTAAGTCACATACAAAAGGAATATATTAAAAATATATCAGAAAGTCTTTAGTTGTTGAGATCATTTCATGTGGCACAGCTTCAAAACAATGTGTGGCTTCTAAATATTTTCAGTGGCATATAGGTTATTTTTTTTGATGAGATAAAGAACTCATAAAACATATCTTGATGTATGTATGCCCTTTTCTAGATAGAGAAGAACAAATCAAAACCAAAAAAAAAGTCCAAGTCTTTAAAAATCATCATAGTTCTATATGATGAATATCCACAGTGTTACATAGCTTTTTAGACTAGACAGGCATGACATACTCAATTTTATAGGTGTGATACTTTTACTAGCCAGACTCTTACAATGTTTGTGTTCCATCACTCTCTATAATTAATAAAAAACTAATAGATACATAGAATTCATAGTAATTGTTTTTTTACATTTTCCAACTTTAGCTAGACTCAACCATGGTGACATGATATATTTTCTTAGATTCCTGTCAAATAGGAAATTATTCTAGAGTCTTTGACTTGGTAGTGAGGAGAAACACAGTAGTGATGAAGTCACCTGTCTATTTACTTTCAGTAGCATCTTGATAGATTGTATTGTTGTTATATACCATCGACTCCCCTTTGACTCATTGTGACCCTGTGCACAGTAACTCCGAACTCTGCCCTATTCTGAGCCAGCTTCACTTTCTCTGATACACCTACCCCCATTACCCTAGTTACTGGGTCAGTCCATCTCATCTGGGGTCTTCCTCTCCTATGCTCTCCTTCCATCCTTCCAAGCATGAGGTCCTTCTCCAAGGACTAGTGCCTCCTTGGCCACATTCACAAAATATGTGAGATGACGCTTCAAAATCCTTGCCTCTTAGGAGCAATTTGTTTCACTCTTTCCAGAATAGACCTGTTTGTTCTCTTGGCAGTCCACGGTATAGTCAATATCCTTCTCCAGCACCACAACTCAAAGGCATCAATCTTTCTTCTGTCATCCTTAGTCACTGTCCAGTTCCCTGAAGTATGGCAATAATTGCGAAGATCATGGCCTGTATATATGTCCTTGTACTGTTGTTAGAGGAAACTCTGGTAGCCTAGAGGATAAAGAGCTTCATTGCCAACCAAAAAGTATGTGGTTTAAACCAACCAGCTGCTCCTCAGAAGAAGGAGGGTTAATCTCCTTCTGTGTGACTCACAGCCTCTAAAAATTCACTGGAGGATCAGCTAAGACTTGGTTCCATAACAATAACACATATTTGATGACACTACAATAATATTGTTCTAGAACCTGGCCATATGACTCACTTTGATTGACACATGACACTTCCCAGTAGACATTTGAAGAAACATCCTCTGCCATCTCTCTTTTTCTTCAGCAACAAAACTAGATCAATCCTCGTAAGCTCTTCAGCTTAGATCTTGGAATAAACACAAAATAGAGTTAAGCTGTGACAAATATGTAGTGTGAGCAAGAAATTAAACATGTCTTAATAATCCATATGATTTTTTACATCTTTGTTATTTACAACTAACCTGGCCTGGGCTGTGGTATAAGCAGATGACACAACCTTGCCTGCTAAAAGTGAGGAAGACTTGAAGCACTTATTGCAGAAGACGAGGAATGCAGGCTTCAGTATGGATTGCTATGTTAAGAAAACAAAGATTCTTACCACTGGACTGGCAGGCAGCATAATGATGATGGAGAGGATATTGAAACTGTCAACAGCTTCATCTTACTTGGATCCACAATAAGAACCCTTGGTACCAGAAGTCAGAAAATAAGGAGACACATTGCACTGGGGAAATCTGCAGTTAAGAACCTTTCCAAATTATTGAGGAGTAATGATGTCAGTTTGAGGACTCAAGTGCATCTGATTTAGGCCATAGTCTTTCTGATTACTAGCTATGAATCTGAGATCTGGACAATGAATAAGGATAACAGAAAAGGAATTGATGTCTTTGAGCTGTGGTGTTGGAGCAGAGCACTGAACATCCCATGGATGTACAAGAGAATAATCAGATATGTCTTGGAGAGGGTGGAACCAGAGTGCTCTTTGGAGGCAAGAATAATGAGGCATCACCTTACATACTTTGGGCATGTTGCTAGGAGGTACTATTCCTAGGAAAAGGACACGATGCTGGAAAGGGTGGAGGGTAGGGCGGCAAAAGAGAAGAAGATCCTCAACCAGGTGGATTGACACAGTAACTTCCACAATGGACTCTTGTATTTCAGGAAGTTTGGGGATGGCAAAGGATAGAACAGGGTTTAGATCTTTTGTTCATAGAGTTGCTATGAGTCATGCTCAACTCGATGGCACCTATCAACAACAACTATCTCGCCTGATACATATAGCATACATGCCTTTCCACTGTGACTGAATCAATATTATAGTACTATAATTTGGTACAAATAATCACAGATAGGAACTTTGCAAAAGGAAGTTTATTCCTGCCTGTGTTTACAGACTTGAAGTCCAATCTCAGATACAAACAATTTCCTATTGTGTCTCTTTCACTGGAAACAAACAAACCATGGAGTAAAAAAATAAAACATATTATGGTCCTTTCCGGAGTTATTATATCAGTAATAATTATAACACAAAAAAAGTTATAATAAAATTATGGAAAGAGTTTGTGGGAAAACAGGAGAATGACCAACTCCACAAAACTGTCAGTTAATGTTGCTTGGAGGAAATGACATTTAGTTTGGGTCTTGAAGGCTGGATGAGAATGTACCAGGAAGCATGATATATAAAATCAAAGGGTGTTGATATCTTAAGAACATAAAAGGCAGCAGGGAAGTGGAAGGAAATTACACTGGAAAGGTCAACTTATGATTGTGAAGGCTTTGGCTGTCATCTAAGAAGTTTGAATTATACACTTTGTGCACTGAGGAATCAACAGCAGTTTTAGAGAACTGCTATGATGATATTTATACTTTAAGAGGATAATTTAGCATGGAATAAGACAAAAATGAGACTTCAAGAAGGAAAGGAAGCTAGGAAATACTGTAGTAGGACCAGTAAAATTCCTAAGAGCAGGACCAATAAACAACATCATGATAGAGAAAAGATTGAAGTTTTTGAGGATTTTCTCTTACTTGGATACACAATCAATACCCACAGAAGCAGCAGCCATAGAATCAAATTACAGTTATTGATCCCTTTGGCAAATCTGCTGGAATAGACCTCTTTAAAGGACTATTTGAGCAAGGATGTCACTTTAAGGACTAAGGTGGACCTAACCTAAGCCATGGTATTTTTCAGTTCCTCCTAAATTGGACAATACATAAGGAAAATAGAGTAAGAATTGATGCTTTTAAATTGTTGTGTTGGGAAAGAATATTATAAATGGAATTCCAAAAGATAAATTTGTCTTGCAAGGATAGCCAAAATGTTCCTTAGAAGCAGGATAGTCAGATTTCATCTAACATACTTTAGCCATGTTATCAGGACACATCAGTTCATGGAGAAGGGTGTCATACTTGGTAGAGTAGTTGTTGTTAGTGCCACAAAGTCTACGACTACTCATAACAACCGTATCAATCATAACTCTGAACCCTGTCCTATTCTGAGCCAGCTTTACTGTCTCTGACACATCTGACCCCATTGCCAATAGTCAGTGTGTTAATCCATTTCATCCAGGATCTTCCTCTCCTATGCTGACCCTCTACCTTTACAAGCATAATGTCTTTCTCCAAAGACTGGCTCCTTCTGACAACACGCCCAGAGTATCTAAGACAGAATTATAAAATTCTTGCCTCCAAGGAACAAACTGGTCTCACTTTCTCTATAACAGACCTATTGGGAAGTTCATGGTATGTTTAATACTCTTCTGCAGCACCACACTTAAAGAAATCAAATCTTCTTCTGTCATCATTGTTTATTGTCCAGCTCTCAAATACATAGCAAGCAACTGAGAAGATGATGGCCTGCATCAGGCTCTGGAGAAGTCCTTAACAGCAGATTTTCCCAGTGTACCTCAACTTTTGATTTCCTGTCCAAAAGTGTTGATTGTGGATTCGAGCAAGATTACGTCATTCACACACGCAATCTTTTTCCACGTATCGTGATACTGCCTATGAGCCTGGTGGTAAGGAGTTTGTTTTCTTGATGTTGAGATGCAATCCATATAGAGGGTGAGAAAAAAAGAGGGGAGCCCCTCAATGAGCTGCATTTGCACAGTGGCTGCAACACTGGGAATCACAGCGGTGATTGTGAGGATGGCACAGGGGTCTCTGTGTTTCGCTCTCTTGTGCATAGGGTTGCTATGAGTGAGAGCTGACTTGCTGGCATCTACCAACAAAAACAATGACTTAAAGTAATAATGGTGATTAAAATAAAATTTAAAATATATTTTAACACTATAAGTCATATCATTGAAAAGTATACATGGAAGACAGTACAGAAAAATTTTGTGGGTGATTATGAGAAGTCCACTAGAGAAGCTTATATCGGTGTAGCACTTTGCATGATTCAAAGTGTTTCATTTCACTTATTGATTTATTTAATATCCAAAATACCTCAGAATATTAACATTTCATTTGATGTTAGCAAAAGGCCGAGAAGCAATCTGTTATTGACATTTAAAGTATGATTCCCACACTTTACTATGAAGAATATGAACCTGATTTGTAGGCAAGTGACTAGGACTAGAAACCAGATATTGTAACTAATACAGGGAAGTATTTATACTTATAGATAAGAGGCTTTGTCTAATAGAAAAAAGACTAGCATCAGAAGACAGATAATTTATCTAGTGCTGGATAAAGTGGGGTCAGAAAACATTCTCTAACTAATTTTCCTTCTCATACTTATTGACGCAAAGCTTCTTGCCTTATCCATAGATTCCAGCTAATCCAAATGGAATGCTATTTTACATGGCAGTAACCCATTCTATAGCTATGGGATATAGCCATGCATGGGCTATTACTATAATAATATATAATATTGTTGTTGCAGCTATATCTATTCTGTAGCTATGCCACATTCTAGGGAATTCTTGTGGTCCAGTGGTTAAGCAGCAGTCCTGCAATCCCAAATGCATGCAGTTCGAATTCACCAGCTGCTCCATAGGAAAAAGATAAGCAATCTCTTCTTGTGTAATTTACTGCCTCTGAAAACCAATGGAGGGTTAGCTCCAACTAGACTGCACACAACAACAACCATAGCCCATTCTGCTTAACATAGACTGAGACAATATCCCTTAAGGATTCCTGTCCCTCTTTGCCCAAAATTCCCGAGTTTTGGCAATGATTTGGAAAAATAGAGTAAAAATCTACATATATAATGCTTCTTACCCTGTTCAAGTGCATCTCAATTTTTGTTGTTAAGTGCAGCCAAGTCAACTGTGACTCATATAGAAACCCTATTTTAAAAACTGGATCTCAATCTTGTACTATCCTACGCTAGCCTTACAATTTCTATATTCTCCAGCCCAATGATGAAGTCACTAGGTTGATTGGTCTTGTTTAGGGTCTTCTCTTTTGCTGATCCTCCACACTTCCAAGAATGATGTCCTTTTTCAAAGACTTGTCCCTCTTTATAACATACTCAAAGTCTGTGAGATGAAGTTTTACCCTCCTTGCCTGTAAGGAGAACCCTGGTTACACTTTCTCCAAAACATATTTGCTTATACTTTTTGTCCATTCACCAGGTATTCAGTACTTTTCGCCAACACTACAACCCAAAGACATCAATTCTTTTTCTGACATCCTTATTCATTGTCTAACTTTGAGAAGCAGAACATCTGAAATGGAATTGAAAAGACCATGGCTTAAATCAGGTGCACCTTTGTCTTTAAACGGATATCTTTGCTCCTTAGCAGCTTGATGAGGTCTTTGACAGATTTTTTTCAATGTAACATATCTTTTGATTTCTTGACTGCAGGTACCAAGGGTGTTAACTGTGGAGCCAATAATTAAGTCATTGACATCTTCAATCTTTTATTCATCTTTCATAATGCTGCCTGTTGGTCCAGTGATGAGGATTTTTGTTTTCTTGATGCTGAGATGTAAGCAATGCTAAAGTCTTTGATTTCCCATAGCAAGCATTTCCAATTCTCCTCACTTTGAGCAAGCAAGATTGTGCCATCTGCATAACCCAGGTTGTGGACAAATCTTCCTCTGCTCCTGATGCCACATTCTTCTTCATAAAGTCCAAATTCTCTAATAATTTCCTAAGCATACAGATTGAATAGGAATGGGGAAAGATACAGCTCTGAAGCACACCATGCAGCATTCCCTTGCTCTGTTAAAAAAAACTGTCTCTTGGTCAAGGTGTAGGTTTTACGTGAACACGATAAAGTGTTCTGGGATTCCCATTCTCAGTGGTAGCTCTAATTTGTAGAGTCAAATGTCTTTGCATAGTCAATAAAACAGAAGTAAACATCTTTCTATTATTCTCTGCTTTCAGCCAAGATTCATCTGACATCAACAATGAAATCCCTCATGCCATGGCCAGTTCTATATCTGGCCTGAAATTTCTGGTAGTTCTTTGTCAATGTGCTATACTAGTAGAGATTTGGTAATCTTTGACAATATTTTACTTAAAATGATATTGCTCAATAATTTCCACATTCTTTTGGGTCAGAATTTGGGGAATGGGATCAAACACAGATCTCTTTCAGTCAGTTTTCCAGATAGTTGTCTTCCAAATGTTTGGGTCCAGATTGTTAAGCACACCCAACGGTGCATCTGTTTCTTGAAATATTTCAGCTGATGTCTTCTCAGAGAGAAGCATAAATCCAAAGTGGAAATAAGTACTTATGCAAAAGGGGAATAATACTTTTAATGCCCAAAAATTCATTCAAATAGGAAAGATATGTGGTGGTTGTTCTTTTATGCCATCATGTCACTTGTGACTCATGGTGGCCCGAGGTACAAAAGCTCTGAACCTGCCATGATTATGCCAAAAAGTCATTAGGAAAATATGATGCTTACCTAGGAATCAGTGACTATTGGAATTGTTTTATAAATGAAAATAACAAAACCTCTGTAATAGCAAATAACTGCCTAAAAGTCACAAATGAAGCCACTGAACTTCAAATCCTAGTCTAATTTCATTGCAAGCTCACATTTTCTGTTCAATAAACCTCTAAAGATTTACAGCAATGACATATATTTTCTCATCAACCACTGGTTTGCTTGGGTTCACTTCAGTAGTTAGAATTTGGAATCTTGTGTGGTTGTGGTCAGAAGGAGGAGCTACATTCTTATCAAGTCTCAGTTCACTGGATGGTCATCAAAGATGGGCTATGAGTACGGTCTCAGCTGAAGATGACCTACTAGATTATCTCATGATATGGAAACTGGAATCTCAGAAAAAGAATCCCAAAAGCAAGCATTGCAAGAGACTCAAGTGGAAGTTGCAAAGTTTTATTCTTACTACTTACTATTGTTGTTGCTGTGTCTCATTGAGTCAAAACTGACCCATTGCTGACCCTCCATCAGGTTTTCAGATGCTGTTGATCACATGAAAGGAGATTTCTCACCCTTCTACAGTGGAACTGTTGGTGGATTTAAGCCACATGCCTTCGGGATTGCAGCGTATCTTCTTACCACTAGGCCACCAGAGCACTCTAGTGTTAAAAGCCTTAAAATGTTACTTCAGAACATTTCATTTGTCAAGCAAGATAGTAAAGTCAAAGAAAAAGCTAAGAAAAAGAATTAGTGGTGGTGGTGGTGGTGGTG
>NW_006399793.1:13698173-13737668 GCF_000299155.1 Elephantulus edwardii | reverse complement strand
TTTCACAATCATTGGGATAGTCAGTACTGTTCTCCATCACCACAATTCAAAGGCATTAATTCGTATGTCAGATTTATTCATTGTCCTGATCCCAAATGCATTGCTGAATTGAAAAGACCATGGCCTGAATTAGACACACCTCTGTTTTCAAACTGACATCACTGATCCTCAGTAAGTTTGAGAAGCCCTTACTGCAGAGTTTCCCAGTGCAATAAGTCTCTGATCTACTAATTGCTAGCATCAATGGTATTACTTGTAGATTAAGAAAAACCAAAGTCATTGACAGTTTCAATAATTTCTCCATCTATCATGATGTTGCCAATCAATCCAGTTGTGAGAATTTTTGTTTTCTTGATGTTGACATGCAATCTATACTGAAGGCTATATGCAGGAGGCTGGGCTCTATGAAGAGAAATGTGGGGTCAATATTGGTGGACGATTTATCAACAATCTGCGTTATGCGGATGACACAACCCTGGTTGCTGAAACTGAGGAGGACCTGAAGCGCCTGCTGCAGAGTGTCAAGGACTGCAGCCTACAATATGGATTGAGGCTCAATGTCAAGAAGACAAAGATTCTCACCACTGGACCAATTGGCAGCATCAGGATGGATGGTGAAGAGATTGAGATTGTACACAGCTTTAGTTTGCTTGGCTCCATAGTCAACAGTCTTGGCACCAGCAGCCAGGAAATTAAAAGGCGCATTCCCATGGGAAAGTCTGCTGTTAGGGACCTCTCCAAAGTGCTGAAGAGCAGTGGTGTCTCTCTGGAGACTAAGGTGCGTCTGATACAGGCCATGGTCTTCGCAATCACCTGTTATGCATCAGAGAGCTGGACAATGACCAAGGAGGATAGGAGGAGAATTGATGCCTTTGAGCTGTGGTGCTGGAGAAGAGTATTGAGAATACCATGGACTGCTAGGAAAACAAACAGATTTGTCCTGGAGAGGGTTAAACCAGGTAGCTCCTTGGAGGCAAGGATTCTGAGGCTCCGTCTAACTTACTTTGGCCATGTTGTGAGGAGAGACCGGTCCTTAGAGAGGGACATCATGCTTGGGAGGGTGGAGGGACGGCGCAGGAGAGGAAGGCCCTCTATGAGGTGGATTGATTCAGTGACTGGGATAATTGGGATGGGAGTGTCAGAGACAGTGCGATTGACACAGGACAGCGGAGTTTAGGGCTGTTGTACATAGGGTCGCTATGAGTCGCAGGCGACTCGATGGCACATAACAACACAAAACAACAATAGTATTTGATCTTCTGCAAGCAAGCACTTCAAGTCCTCCTCACTTTCAGCAAACAAGATTGTCTCATCTGCATAACATAAGTTGTTGATGAGTCTTCCTCTGATCTATATGCCATATTCTTCTCCATAGAGTCCAGCTTGTTGAATAATTTGTTCAGCATACAGATTGAATAGATATGGAGAGAAGACACACCTCTGAAGCACACTTTTAAAAATTGTAAACCAAGTAGTATTCCCTCGTTCTGCTTGCAGAACAGCCTTTTAATCTAGGTATAAGTTTTGCATGTGCGCAATAAAGTGTTCTGAGATTCCCATTCTTTTCATTGGTAGCCATAACTTGGTATGATCCACATAAACATCTTTGTGTAGTTACTAAAGCCAAAAAAGACATTCTTCTGGTATTCTCTGTTTTCAACCAGGATCCACCTGATATCAGAAATGATACCCTTGGTGCCATATTCTCTTCTAAACCCAGCTTGAATTTCTGGCAATTCTCCATGAGCTGTTCTAGCCATTTTTTTAATGATATTCAGCAAGATTTTGCTTGTAAGTGGTAATAATGACATTGTTCAATAATTTCTACTTTCTATTAGATCATCTTTCTTGGGAGTGGGAATAAATATGGGATCTCTCCCAATCAGTCAGCCAGGCATCTGTCCTCCAAATTTCTGTCATAAACTGATTAGCCCATCCAGGGCTGCATCTACTCATTAAAATATAGAAATTGATATCCCTGGGGTTTTATTTTTTTGTGTGTATGTCAATGCTTTCAGTGTAACATAGGAATAGAAATTGCAGAATAGGAATTAGGTCATTTATGTGATGATAAAGAAGCTGAGATTCAAAACCAAATTCTCTAATTATTTTTACCAACCAGGCATATTGTAGCATGGCCTATTGGTCTTTAAAAGAGAAGAGAGAGTCAATCCCACCACCTAATAGGAAATTCCGAGCTCATGTGTAAGATCAAAGAGTATGTGAGATATTATTGTGACCATCTTTGGAAAATTCAATGTTCCACAATATCCTGAAAGCAAAAGCTTATAATAATAGGTGTTCTACAGCATTAAGGGATCTGGACCCTATTTCTTTCTTAAGGCCTTCTCTTTATTCAACATTTGTCAACCTGCAGCACTGGATTAGTTTCTTTCACACATTACACACACATGATACCTTCAAATTGCCAAATAGATCCCAGTTTTGCCATCCTGTGAATTTTGATTTTTTTTAATTTACAAGATATGAAGAAACAAAAAACTTATTGAATTGTCATCCTCTGCTTGTTCACCAAAACATAATACCAAACCAGTTGGTTTTGAGCTCTTTCTGACACGTGGTATCGCCCTGCATATCAGAGCACAGCTGTACTTCATAGTGTCTTCCGGCTAGATTATCAGGCCCTTCTCCGGGGGCACTTCTGGGTAGACTGGACTCCCCAGCCCTTTCATTAGCAGCTGAACAGATTTCCATTACCCTGAGACTTTTCCCTGAACCCATCTGCACTACCCATGAACTAAAAAAATACAAAAACAGAACCCAATTTTCTCTTCTTTTGCCTTGCCTTAGCTAAGGATTCAGTCCAAAAAACTGTACATTTATCTCTAATTAAGTTCTTCTCTGAAGCTAATTAGGGTAGGAAGGATTTGCAAGGAATTTTAGTCTCTACTTAAATTCTAAGATTTCATACTTTCTTTCCTTTCTATTAGACGGCATTTGGCAAAATGTGTCATCTTTTGCAGTATGCAATACCAAGTCAAATCCAAACTCATGCACAATTAAGTCAGCAGGAATATAATACTATAGGCTGGCAAAGTCAACTTCCACTACCAATGGATTGACTGCATTGGGTTATGTTTTGTTTGGTTTTAGGTTTTTATAAGTAATTGAGCTAAAGGATCAAAATTAAATTTAGATTCTTACTTAAGCTATTTAATTTTACTTGGGTCATCAATTAACAAGGATGGTAGCAACAATCAAGAATTTAAAAGATGTGTCACATTGCGGAAATCTACTGGCAAGGACCCCTCCAATGTGCTAGTGAGCAAGGATATCCATTTTTTTACTAAGCTACAAGTCAGGTATTTTCAATTGCTTCTTATGCATCTGAGAGTTGGACAGTGAATAAGTATGATATAAGTAAAATGATGCCTTTGAGTTGTGGTGTTGGAGAAGAGTACTGACTATCCCATGGACTGTCAAAAGAACAAATATGTTTGTTTTGGAAGAAGTGCTCCTTGGAGGAACCACAGAGTTCTTTAGAGGCAAGGATTCTGAAGCTCCGTCTGACATACTTTGGGCATGTTGCAAGGAGAGACCAGTCCTTGGAGAGGGATGTCATGCTTGGGAGGGTGGAGGAATAGCACAAGAGATGAAGACCCTCGATGGGATGGATTGACTTAGTGACTGCGGTAATGGGGGTAGGTGTGTCAGAGACAATAAGGTTGGCTCAGGAAGAGCAGGGTTCAGGGTTGTTGTACAAAGGGTCACTAGCAGTCACAAGGGACTCAATGGCACATAACAACAATAACCACCTAATTTGGGAGGGACTGGAGAGCATTATGCTAAGTGAACTAACTCAGCCCCATTAAGACAAATACTGTATAAGGCTATTTTTGTAGATATAGAAAAATCACTAGTAAAACATGTATGAGGATCCAAGGGGGTGAGGGTAGGGGCAGAGCGGTGAGGATGTGCAGAGGGTAATCATAGGGTCACACAATTTGATGGGTAGAGGAAGGAATGTTGTTGTTGTTGTTGTTGTTATGTGCCGTCGAGTCGCCTGCGACTCATAGCGACCCTATGTACAACAGCCCTAAACTCCGCTCTGTCCTGTGCCAATCACACTGTCTCTGACACTCCCATCCCAATTATCCCAGTCACTGAATCAATCCACCTCAAGAGGGCCTTCCTCTCCTGCACCGTCCCTCCACCCTCCCAAGCATGATGTCCCTCTCCAAGGACCGGAAATGGGTAAGATCTGGTGTGAAAAACAATGTATACAAACTTTGTATGTAAACCACTATAAAATAAAAACTTTATTAAAAAAAATCAAAACAACAACAACAAAAAAAATGCCTCCAAGAAGCAGCTTGGTTTTACCCTCTCCAGTTCAAACTTGTTTGCTCTTCTGGCAGTTTATGGTATATTCAATACTCCTCTCTAGCACCACAACTCAAAGACATCAATTCTTCTCCTATTATCCTTAGTCATTGTCCAGCTCTCTGATGCATAGCAAGTAATTGAGAAGACCACAGCCTGGATCAGGTACACCTTACTCTCCAGACTGACATCGTTGCTTTTCAGTACTCTGGAGAGGTCCCTGACAGCAGATTTTCCCAATGCAATTCATCTTTTGATTTCTTGGTTACTGGTACTAAGAGTGTTGATTGTGGAGCCAAGCAAGTGGAATCTTTCAACAATTTCAATCTCCTCACTGTCTATCATGGTGCTGCCTTTTGGCCCAGTGGGTCAGATATGGTGCCTCAACAAATATTCAAAGACATTTTTAATTGAATTAGAATGTCATTTGTTGTTGTTGTTGTTGTTGTTGTTGTTATGTGCTGTCGAGTCGCTTGCTACTCATAGTGACCCTATGTACAACATCCCTAAACTCTGCTCTGTCCTGTGTCAATTGCACCATCTCTGATGCACCCATCCCGATTACCCCAGTCACTGAATCAATCCACCTCATAGGGGGACTTCCCCTTCTGTGCTGTCCCTCCACCCTTCAAAGCATGATGTCCCTCTCCAAGGACCTGTCCTTCCTTTCAACATGTCCGAAGTATGTTAGGCGAAGTCTTAGAATGCTTGCCTCCAAGGAGCAGCCCGGTTTGACCCTTTCCAGGATGAATCTGTTTGTTTTCCTAGCAGTCCTCAGTACTCTTCTCCAGCACCACAGCTCAAAGGCATCAATTCTCCTATCCTCCTTAGTCATTGTCCAACTCTTTGATGCATAACAGGTGATAGCAAAGACCATGGCCTGTATCAGACGCACCTTAGTCTCCAAAGAGACACCATTGCTCTTCAGTACTTTGGAGAGGTCCCTAACAGCAGACTTTCCCATGGCAATATGTCTTCTAATTTCCTGGCTTCTGGTACCGAGAGTGTTGACTGTGGAGCCAAGCAAACTGAAGCTGTGAACAATCTCAATCCCTTCACCATCCATCTTGATGCTGCCAATTGGTCCAGTGGTGAGAACCTTTGTCTTCTTGACATTGAGCCTCAATCCATATTGGAGGCTGCAGTCCTTGACCCTCTGCAGCATATGCTTCAGGTCCTCCTCAGTTTCAGCAAGCAGGGTTGTGTTATCTGCATAACGCAGATTGTTGATAGATCTTCCACCAATATTGACCCCACATTTCTCCTCATAGAGCCCAGCCTCCCGGATAATCTGTTCTGCATACAGGTTGAAAAGGTATGGAGACAGGACACATCCCTGGCATACACCCTTCCCAATTTTGAACCATGCAGTGTTTCCCTGCTCTGTTTTGTCGACTGCCTCTTAGTCCCAGTGGAGGTTTCTCACTAGCACCATCAAGTGTTCTGGTAGTCCCATTCTTCTCAGAGTCAGCCACAGTTTGTTATGATCCACACAGTCAAACGCCTTTGCATAGTCAAGGAAACACAGACATTCCTCTGGTATTCCCTGCTTTCAGCTAAGATCCATGTAACATCAGCTACACTATCCCTAGTACCATGACCCCTTCTAAACCCAGCCTGGACTTCTGGCAGTTCTCTGCTGATGTGCTGTTCCAGTCGTTTTTGGATAATCTTCAGTAGAATCTTGCTTGCATGTGAAATCAATGACACTGTTCTGTAGTTTCCACACTCTGTTGGGTCACCCTTCTTTGGAATGGGAACAAATATAGATCTCTTCATCAGTTGGCCAAGTGGTTGTTCTCCAGATTTCTTGGTACAACTTGGAGAGCACGTCCAGGGCAGCATCTGTCATTTACATCTTTTAAATCTCTGTTGAAGGGACTATCTCTCTGAAAACCTTCTTTTTCTGTATGCTGGGAGCTGATACTTCTCTACTCTTTTGTTAGTTGTTGTTAGGTGCCACTGAGTTGAGTATGACTCATAGCAACCCTCTGAACAAAAGATCTGAACCCTATTCTATCCTGTGTCGTCCTCACACTTTTTGATACACAAGAGCCCATTGTGGAAGTCACTGTGTCAGTCCACCTAATTGAGGGCCTTGCCATCCTATTTGTATGCATTTGTGTCTCTCCGTGTGTGCATGTGTGTGCACTTGTGTGAGCAGGTGTTTATGCATGTGTATGTGCCTGTGTATCTGTGTATACGTGTGTGCACACATGTGTATTGTGTGCACATACATGTGCCCATGCCTCTATGTATAGCTGTGGTATGTTTGTACATGTGCATGTGTGTATATTTGCATATGTGTGTCCGGGAGGGGCTCTGTGTGCTTTCACTCCAGCAAGCTGGTGAGTGAAATACTGTATTGTATTTGGAGAAAAGACACTATGTCAATTCACCTGGTCAAGGGTCTTCCTCTCCTTTGCCAACCCCCACCCTTCCCAGCATCATGTCCTTCTCCAAGGAATAGCCCCTCCTAGCAACATGCCCAAAGTATGTGAGGCAAAGTCTTATCAGTCTTGCCTCCAAAGAGCACTCTGGCTGCACCCTCTCCAAGACATATCTGTTCTTTTTGCCATCCATTGGATGTTCAATATTCTTCTCCAATGCCACAACTCAAAGGCATCAATTCTTCTGTCATCTTTATTCATTGTCCAGCTCTCAGATGCATAGCAAGTAATCAGAAAGACCATAGCCTGAGTCAGATGCTCTCTATTCCTGTCAGGTAGTTTTATGGGGATGTGAAAATCAATGTAGGGCACATTACGGGGGTTATGCTTTTCTGGTGCTAGTGCCTTAGCCAGCGATCTGCTCAGCAATATTTAGAAATGGGTACAATTCCTATAGTCTCTGTGATTTTGCATTTGAATATTTGGAGACATACAAGGCAATATGACAAATGAATACATAGCTCTTGTAATCTGATAATGTAAGATATTATTGATTCTCCCACACGGTGACTACCTTGGGTATTAGGTTTGCTTGTCACAGGCTTCAGTGCCTGGGGTCCTTGAACAAGCTCTTTTGTTCCGTGGAGATGACCTCAGAGTCTCATAGTTTCTGAATCAAGATCCTCAGATTTCATACTTTGGCAATTTCTTTCCTTTCTAATAGTCTATATTAGACAAAATGTGTCACCTTTTGCACCACGTAATACCAAATCAGATCAGAATTCATGCACAATTATGTCAGTGGAAATCTAATAGTACAGACTGGCTTATCTCTAGATAGCACATGGAAAAATAAACTTCCACTACTGACAGATTTACTTGATTTTTTTCCCCCCAGATAAGTTATTTGTAAGTAATCGAGCTAAAGGATGTAACTGGATTATTTTTATAGTATTAAAAAAAAACACCACCCTTCAATAGTAAAATGGTTGCTAAGTATTCAAGCTCTGTCACTCTGCTTTCTTCCTCTCCCCCTTCCTCCCTTCTCTTTGAATAAATTCCTGGATAATGAATGCAAAGAAAGGAGATGGTGGGAGACATTTTGCATTAGCTGTACTTATTAGGAGAACTAACAACTTTAGGAAAACAAAATTTACATAAAACACTTATGTGAAAATAGTTTTCATTGCTAGTTAATGGCATTTAAGTAACATAGGTTACATGGTATTCAACCTGGGAACTGATATTAGGCTGCCGAAAAAGCATTCATCTGTGTTTCTCTTTTTATAATCAGAAAAAGTCAAAGCCTATCACTAATCTGAAGTCTTCTGGAAACCAATTAAAATAATTTAAGATAAGTTGTACTGCAAATGTGCTTTTTAAGTGTTTTAGACTTAGGATGTCTTAGGGATGTTGTAACCCCTTTTAATGTTACTATTTATATATAACTACCATGTGTATAGTATTACACCTTTAATGCATTGTATTAGCTGTCACTTGAAATTAAGTGCAGGCAGATCCTTTTTTGGCCTTCAGTTTCTCCTACATTAAACATTTAAATAATGATACTTGTAGTAAAAGGGTAGGTAGCATTCCCAGTGGAGACTCACTTCTGCATCTGGTGGGGTTGTGTTCGGGCTGATACATGAAAGATAACGTAATATCAGAATCTCTTAGTGTTTACACACCTGGCATCCAGAACTCTACCTGATGTCTTTTCTCAGGGAATTAATGGAATCAAAGCTTGTGGTAGTCCTGTTTGATAGATATGCCTTGTCGGTAAAGATCTGGGGATAATTCCATCAAAATTTTCCCTAGTTGATCATATCTCTCTCTGCCTTTTTACATCTTTGTGGGTTTTTCCACCAAACTGTGCTTGAAACAATGCCTTCATTAGAAGGTCAGATTTTGAGGAGTTAATAATTCACCTTGAAAACATGCTATAAGTTGAATGGGTTTGCATTTCATAGCACTAAGAAAGCTGTGAAGCTCAGCTAAATTATTTTCTTGATATCTGTAAGTTACATGAGGAAAAGTAAATAGACATTTATTAATTTCAGGTGTTTATTCTATATTCACACCTGATAGCTTCCTTTTTACATTCTATGATATTGTGCAGACTTTTCTCCAATAATGGTAAAATCTTGCACTTTTCAAACATGCAAAACAATTAGTTTTAATAAAAGAAACTATCTAAGAATCAATCACATGGATGGAAGGGGCTATAACTTATTCTAAAACAATTCATATAGCAATTCAAACCTTATATGTCTTCCTAAATATTCCCCTCTCCACAGTCTAAATCATAGTGATATAATTTCTCTCTAGATCTTTTTCTATAACAGGCTAGAGAAAATGATGGCTAAAAAAATAAATAAATAAATCTTTTTATCCTCCTAGAGTTGACCAACTTTATCACCTTTAAAAAGTACTTCTTTGTCTATTTACATCCACACAGCACAAAGTTTGCAACAAAGGTCTTAAACAGAGTAATACCTGTAAGAGTGGCAGAGGACCTGGTAGATCCTTTGTACACAGGATTGCTATGAATCAGAACTGACTCCATGGCACATGTAGCAACAACAGCCCAGAAATGAAGATTGATATTTTTCTGGTTAACTTAATAATAAGGTTATAATATTTGTAATATGAATATTCAGTTCATATATTCATTCATATATCTGTGCAGGCATGCACTTGGGCAGTACTTGAGGGCTTGTGACAAATATCTTCTCTGCATTGTGTCCTGACACATTTTTAGTGAGTTTTCTTTTCCTTCATTCACCATCAATCTCGGAAATACTTTTTACATCTGTTGCTGCCATTTATTCTTTGCTGCTTTTCAAACTTAATTCCTTTGTTTGACTTTCATATGTAATACTTTATTAACCATGTTCCCTGAAGCTATCGATGAACTCTCCTTTGGATCCTCTTCCACTAGTCTGATGCATTTATCTCCAAGCACTCCTGACCACCGGTTAAGATTACTACTATCTCCCGGTGAATGCGTGTGGGTTTGTTTTGCTCTAGCACTTTTATTTTTCTTTTGTGGTCTCCTGTGTATTTAAGTAGCTCCCAATTTTATTCTTCCTTCGAGAAGCAATCTGTGCTCGCAAATTTATCTTATCACTTCAGGGAAGAGAATCCAAAATCGGTGCTTTCGTTTATTCATTCATCCGTGCAATGAGTAATCGCACACATGAAATGTTCAAAGTGCCACCCTAGCTAATCGAGAGCATACAAATAGACATGAAAACTAACTCCACTTCCCTTCTTCTCAAAGGGAGCCCTGGTGGAATAGTCTGTAGAAAGTTGTGCTGCTCAAGCAAAGGGAGCACCTCTCCGGAGGTTTGAATTCACCAGCTGCTCCATGAAAGAACTGACAGTCTCCTTCCTCATACTTTACGGCTTCTGAAAATGAGCCAGCAGGTCAGCCGCGGGTTGGGTCAAGCTCAGGGCCTATGAGTTACATTGATTTGCTCTTCTCACAGACCTGAAAAATCTCTAGCTCTACAATTTCCCCAAGTCTTAGGTCTCTATCTAACCTTTTCTGACTTTGAAAATTGTCCCCTCTCAAACTCAGTATTTGGTGATCGTAAATATATTTTCCCTCTAGCTTTTTTTATGATTAATTCATTCCTGTTGATAGCACAGTTATTTTACTCAAAAAGATTTAAAAATACAAATCATGGTGGTACTTTGTCTAATCAGCCGTCAAAATTCTGCAGATTTTGTTCTGTCTTAGCATCTTTCTCTTAGATTCTATGAAGATGTTCTACCTTTTTCTAAGAAATGCTGCTTTTTCCTATCCAGGTCCTGTTGACCCTCAAAAATAAAAAAAAAAAACGGAATTTAAAAAAATTTTTGATAGACCCAGCTGAAATCCATCTCCATTAACCCCTTATCCTGTAGGAAGCTGTTCTTTTGAACATGTAGCAATGTCCTTGCTCTTCTCATTTGACATCATCTTTTATTCCCCTTCAATTTACTGCATACTAACTACGTGCCTGGAACTATGTTGAGAGTCACATGTATAAATTCAATTCCTCTTTATAGCACTAGGAAAGTTCCATCATCCATATTTTACACATGAGGAAAAGTAGACTCTTCTAGGCTAAGTTACCTGGCAAGTTCACAACTTAAGACTGAAGTTAGAACCTAGTACTATTTAAACTTCAAAGATTATACTTCTTTGTGGCTTTTATGTAATATTTATTAAGTCTTGTTCTAAACTAACTTTGAATATGTGTTATCTCCATGAGATTATTATCAATTCAAGTGACTAGAACTGGTATCATCATTTATATTATACACAATGCTACACACAAAAAATCATCATTTGGTTAAGGTTTTTTAAATTAAATTTTCTATAAATAGGAGGGTACAGGTATACATGAAAAATGATTCAGACTTCACAGTCCCACAACGACTCAAACAAGCCGCTTTGAATGCTAGTTATTACAGCAAAAGAAAAATGGCTATGGTTTGCTTTTCCCTTTTGTCACTGTATTTCTGATCTCTTCCACAACATCTGCACATACTGTGAGTAACCAGAATTGCATCTGCTATTACCAGCATGCTAGAAAAGGGAATTTTCTGTTCCCTATGTATCCATTTATATCCCCATTCACTCATCTCAGATTCAACCACTGTCAGCAGTGCTATAGATGATGCCAAGTTGAATGCAGTTTCCATCCTCCCAAAGCCCTAATGCCTTTCTATCAGACAGACTCTTTTCCATCATAACAACCACCTTTTCCTATCACTGTCTGGTAAAATATGTAATACCCATGCTGCCAGCAAGCACTGAAGATTCCTCAAGACAATTTAGCATAGTGATTAAGAGTGCAGACTCTGAAACTCAGCTGCAATGTGATGTTGGACACGATACTTAGCCTCTGTCCATCAGTTTCCTTCTCTGTAAAATGGATTTAATAATAGTGTCTAACGCATAGTGTTGCTGTGAAAATTAACACATAGGGTTGCTGTGAAGATTAACTAGAAAAATATTATGAGGCTTGGAAAAGTACTTGGGATATGTAAAAACAAAAATACAGCTCAGACTCATTGCCACTGAGTCACAAGTTGACTGTGAGCTGACCTTCATTGGTCTTCTGAGGCTGTAAATTACACAGGAGAGGACTATACATCTTTTTCTCCTCAGAGCAATCGGCATATCCATACTGCCAGAGAGGCACTCACTGCTTTTGGGTTACCAGTGCAACACACCACAGACTCCCCCAGAGCTCCCTACATGGGATATAGCAAGAATTTAATAACGATATATTACCTCTAGAAAGAGAAACCATTTTAGTGTACATATAAGCTAGTAGTTTCCATCAAGTTAATTTTAAAGCATGGCAACCCCATATACGTCAGAATACAACTATGCTCCATGAGACTTTGAGTGACTGATTTTGTAGCAGTAGATTGTCAGGCCTTTCTTACTAGGTGCCTTTGGGTGTACATGAACCTCTAGTTTCCCATTTAGCAGTTGGGTTGGTTGTCTAGTTCTAACTGTATTTCTGTTATAGCAGAATTATCAAAAGTAAAGGATATTCATAGATGAAAATGTATTTTCTCACAATTAAGGGTCTCCTTTTTGTGTCTCCTCTTTATCTCTTTAGCTTCTGCTTCCTGATCCCTTGGCAATCTCCATGTGTCCTGGCCTCTCACTTGAGCTCTCATTCTTGCCATCTTGTGATTTTTTTTTCTTCTTGCACATTTCAAAAGAGACTGAATCAAGATAGACACTAACCCCTACCTTGTTATCATAACAGTGACAGCTCATTCCCCAAATGATATATCTGTGGGCATAGATGTCAGTATTTACAACATGTATAGAGGGTAGACATAATTTAATCCATAGCATTCTTCCTTGGCCCTCAAATTTCAAATCCTTCCCAAAATGCAAAATACTTTCACCCTATCACATCATCCTAAAAGTCTTAAATAAACTCAAAATCTAAAACCTCATTTTCTGAATCATTTAAATAAAGTATGAGTGAGATCTAAAGCATATTCTAGTTCAGGACAAAATTCCTTTTTGTATATGAACTTGTGAAACCTAGACTACAAGTTATCTGTTTCCAAAGTACAGTGCTGGAACAAGCTTAAAGTCATTTCCATCACAAACAGAACAAATTAGGGAGGAAGAAACAAACAAGCATTTAACAAAACAAAAACAACAAAACAAAACCCAAAGAACAAATTACATTAGCTCTCAAGCCTTGAAAACAATCATCTCTTCTCCCAGATTATCTGGCCAGGGCCCATCCCTCCCAAACACCACACACTGGATTTTAGGGGCAAACACCTTACTTAGCCTCAGCTTTGCCTTCCAGAAAACTCTGCTCCCCTAAATTTAGATAATCTCATTTTCCTAGCACATTGGATGGTGGCCTGATTCAGGCCCCATGCTTCTGCTACCTGTGCCTAACATCTCTGCCACCTCAGCTCTGGGCAGTGACCCCACCCCATTGACACACCTTCACTGAAGCCCAATACTCCAGAACCAACTTGACCAAGGATATGACTCTGAAATCGTGGAAGTTGTAGCCTTACTCTTTTAGATCCTAAAGACCACGGCTCTATGGTTTGAAACTAAGAAGGCCCTGCTTCCCATGCTCTTCCCAACAGTTCTGCTGAACTCAAACTGCTTCATGAATAGTCCTTTTCTAGAGGAAAAGATATGCAGCTCCATTGGCCTGTTTCCTGCCTGTCATATCCCAAAAGGCAGACAATGTTCTTTCATTTCCTCCTTTTTCTGTTCCTTCCATTCTAAGCTAATGGGTTTTCTGTTGTGGTAGTGATTTAAATACAGTACAGGTTTGTGTAACTACATCCTCGGTGAACATTCTAGTATATGTACTCTTGTTTTTTTAAGTTCTGTTTTCATTTTTATGGTTAATTGGTAAGTCCATCTCTTTCCCATTATGTTTTACAATAGATCGCAAGGAGAAACCATACATTCTATTAAATTTTGCTTAAAAATTTAATTGGCCTAATGATAAAGTCCATCAGAAGGTCTGTGTTCCACCAAAAATATTTGAACATAATTCACTACAGAAGTTCCACACCGTCCAATCGCATCTTCAGGTTTTCTTTTAAGCTTTAACAGAAGCATATTTAGCATCCACATTTATAACAACATTATGTTGCTGGTGCCATATGTATTCTCGAAGTTAAAAAGGCTTTATGTATAGCTCTCTTCACTTCCTTCTGAGCCCTAATCAAAAATGTCTTTGAAATCCATAATACTAGTCACTTCACAGCAATCTAGGCTTTTACTTTTACGAACCTCAACATTCTTCCAGTCTCTGCTCATTATCAATCCTAAAACTATTTTTGCATTTTTAACTATTTGTTAGAGTAGTATTCCACTCTTTCATTATCAAATTCTTAGTTATTTAATGCTACTCCCTCAAAAATCCCACAAGTGGGTAACTTTCACCAGCAAAACTTTATTTCTTCAAAATTTAGGAGGTGGTGGTGGTGGTGGTGGTGGTGGTGGTGTTAGATGCTGTCCAGTTGACTACAACTGTGGTGTTAGCCTAAAAGTTGGCTTTTTTTAGGCCATTAGAGTTAGCCCCCACTGGTCTTCAGCTGCTTTAACTACAGACACATGATCTTGCAGATCAGCATGGTCTTGAAAATCATCAAAACCTGTGAGAGAGGATAAGAGAGTACTTTCCACACTGGGTAGCAAGACTTGAGGAGAGGAAGCCTTGAGGAAGACTAGAATGAGACTCTGTTGAGAATGAGACCCTGTTATCAAAACTTTTGGTGGTGAAGAAACTATGGCATTTCTTTGGAGAAACTGTGGGAATATGTAACCAGCGGAGTCTTGAGATAATGGCCACAGTTAAAGGACTTTGCTGTTCTTACCTTTGATAATGGAAGGAATAGCTACTTGCTGAACTGAAACAAGAGCCTAGACTAATTGAGAAATTGTGCCTTGGGATTGCTTGGCTAAAACTTGGATTTGCACTGGGTGATATTCGTTGCCTCCTCCACTCTCCAACTTACTTCCCTAGAAAACCCCATTCTTGGTACCACTATTGTGAGTCTGTGAGTCAGCAATGAATAAGCAAAACTCTTGCTATTGGTACAGATCTAGAGACACCATGGGGCTTGTCTACAGGCCCTTTATCTGTTTTCTGCTCTGGGCTAGTGAGGGCCTGTGCTATCCTTACTCCCTCCAGCCCTTTCAGAGAGATGTTCACAGCCTCACATCCTATTTTCTGTTCTTTAGACAATGACTCATAGCAACCCGATGAACAACAATCCTGAATATGCCCTGCCATATACCATCTTCACAAAATCTGATATATTGAATTCATAATTACTTACAGTTACTGAGTCAATCAGTTTTGTTGAGGGTCTTCCTCTCTTTCTCTGACCCTCCATTTTTCCTAGAATAATGTCTTTTTCCCAAGACTTGTCCCTCCTGACAATACACCCAACATAGGAGAGACCAGATTTCACTATCCTTGTCTCTAAGGAGCATCCAAATTGTACTTCCTCTCACATAAATGCAGATTTATTTGTTCTTTTGACAGTCCATGGGATATTCAGTTCTCTTATGCAATACACAATTCAAAGACATCATTCTCTGTCATCCTTATTCATTCTCTTTCAGATACATAGAAGAAAGTAATTGAAAAGACCAAGGCTTTGGTCAAGTATACTTTAGTCTTTGCCCGACATTTTTGCAAGTTATAACTTTGGAAATACCCTTGACAGCAGATTTCATCAATGCAATACCTTTCATTTTCTTGACCGCTGTTACCATGGGTATTGATTGTAGCTCCAAGTTAAGTTAAATCTACCCATAGTAGCAGCTGTCAAGAAATTAAAGTATGTGTCACATTGATAAAATCTGTTCTTCGTGCTCTCTTTAAAATATTAAAGACAAGGATGTCAACTTAAAGACTAAGGTGGGCCTAACCCAAGCCATAGTATTTGCAATTGCTTCCTTTGGATCTGAAAGTTGGACAGTGAATTAGGAGACCAAAAAAGAATTTATCTTTGAATTGTGGTGTTGGTGAAGAGTATTGACTATACCATGGACTGTCAAGAGAACAAAAAAAAAAAATCTGGCTTTGGTTAAGTGCAAGTAGGGTGCTCCTTAGAGGCAAGGATGATGAAACTCCATTTCACATACTTTGAGCATGTTGTCAGGAGGTGCAAGTCCTTGGAAAAAGACATCATGCTTGGGAAAGTAGAAAATCTGGGAAGGAAGGAAGGAAGGAAGGAAGGAAAGATACTAATGAGATGGACTGATATAGTGACGGCAACAATGCAACATTCCCCTCTTCCTCCCTTGTCATCTCTGGTAACCATTAAGTAAGGATATATTTTAGAGGGAAATAAAGTTACTTCTGTTTTTAACATGTTATGTTTGAAATATCCACAGCTCAACCTGGATATTCCAGCATACTACTAGAAATTGTTGTTGTTTTATATATCTTTGAGTCAAAATGGACATATAGGTGACCCTCCTGTGAGTTTTTGGAGGCAGTAAATCACACAGATTTCCCATCTTTCTCCCACAGAGCAGCTGGTGGGTTCAAACTGTCTGCCTTTGGATTGGCAGCACAACTCCTTACTAAACCACCAGAGCTCCCTCTACCCGAAACAGACATCTGGAATTCAAAGAACAGGTTATGATCAAAGACTTAATTTGGATAATTTCCCATTAGAGATACAAGTAATTACGGGACAGAATAATGTACAGGGAAGAGAAAGGGACCAAAGAAGGTCATTGTCGAATGCTTCTACTTAAGCAGCAAGGAGAAGATGAAGGATAGGTTAAATGACTAAGAAGCATTTATTGGAAGGATAAGAGAAGGACCTTGTCAAGGAAACTCTACTACAGATGTATGATAAAAACTCGAAACAGAATCATTCAATAGTCCAGATTCATTTATACAAAGATAGGATAATATAGAAAGGGCATAGGGTAGGTACAGTAAAATCTGTTTAAATGGCAAGAGTAGGACAGAAGTGAATCCAAAATTGAGGGAATGGCTTGAGAGAATAATGAATGAAGCCTCAAAACCAAAGAAGGCAGAACTACATATATCGTATTACTTTAGACATCTTATGTTCTTTTAGTATTTCTTTAGTTAGTTTGTTTGTAAAAGGAAATTCTCCCTGGATAAGAGAAAAAGACTACTTCTGGAAAGTTAAATGTACTTTGACCCTTCTCTGAAAGCATCAATCATATTGCTTATTGAAGGAAGTTAAATTTCGTTCTCCACCTTCTTTAACTTTTCACCCATGGCTGAAGTCTGCCCTAAGAGAAGGAGAACGGGAGGGGGAAAGATGTCAATGAAAGTTGTAAATTATAGAATGACATCTGCCATGTGGTTCCTCTGTCACTTTCACTAATATTGCTTAGCATTCTGAGTTTTAAAAATAACAGTTATTGAGATTTAAAACTCTGTGGATGCAGAATACATTTTTGAAAATAAGACTTTTTACTATGCATAGCCAATTACAGTCCACTGAGAAAATCATGTATTTTTCCAATACATTTTTATTATGTACTTAACTGACGGACCTTCCCAGCTTCTTCAAAGACATTCCACTCCATCAGGCACTGTACAGAAGAGACTTCTTAGGAATCTACTTAAACTTGTATTTACCTGTGAGGCTAGATTGGCTCCAGAGGACACAGTCCTTTTTTCCTTGAGTAAATTATACATATTTTAGGAAACTATCTAAAACATATTTACCTCATATGGAATTCTGGTCTCAAGGGTAATTAAGACTAGTTTCTTAAAAGTACTGCCAATACACTTGGAATCTCTCAGGTAAATAAGATATATTTTATAATCATCTAAGCACTCTTTCTCTCAGCCTGTCCTTCTCTTTCCCTTCTCTGTAACTATCATTATGCCTCTTTTATACACATATTTAGTAATTATTTCAATGTTTCCTAAAATACTGCTTTCCTCATGGGATCTAGCACACCAATTAGGTTTTCCTTCTATCCCGTGCACTGACACTCATGCATGGGGAGACATAGTCTATTGTATCTCCCCTACATATAATTTCTATATGTTACTTTATGAAGATCAGGATGCTTCTGCATATATATATTTTCTTTGGTCTTCACATTTTAAGAAGGTGATTTCAATAATGGAGCATTTACCAAGGCAACTAAGAGCAGAGTTTTGTTTGCAAAGGTATGCGTAACTGAATGACGGCTGTATTCTGAGTGTATTTCTTAATTTTTTTTTCTTTGAAACAATGGAATAGCATCACTGTAATTATTTGCACAAGCAAATATATACTGAAATCATATTAAAAACCTAAGGAATAAATGGAATTTCTTAGAAATGCATGCTTTCCCATTAAGTATTTCGCACTTTCAAAATACCCTTTGCACACTGATTTCTTTACCTCCATTGTATAATGAAAATGCACAACCTGCCATCCTTTACCGTACAAGAATATTGCAATATTTCCCTCAGGAAGAAAACAATAGGAAATCTGTGTGACAATAATTGTTAGGTGGTTTGTGCAGACTACATAGAACTAAAAACTTGGAGAGAAGGTGTTTCCTAGAAACTGTAAGATGAGTGTAGGAAATAGAATAATGCCCAGTTTGTTTCTCTCTCTCTTTGCCTCTGAGGACCAATCCTTTACATTTCATGAAATTGAATTCTGAAGTTGCCGTGAATAAATATCATTGTTGTATTCACTCTTTCCCTCAGAGGTCAAGGTTCATACTGGTCTTTTTCCACTTGAGGTAATTGGGACCTCAGAGTTCATCCTGTTCTGACTGAGCCACGACGAGATTCTAAACTAGGCCATCCAAGTTTAAGGCTAAAGATATATTTAAATGCTGCTAAAATGTTGGCAGTAATTGCTAAGCTTTAGGATTTGAATGGAGGCCTTCTGCTTGGTGGCCTAAATATCCTAAACCATTTTTCTGCCTACATTTGTTTAAAAAATTCATATGGCCATAAATTCTTGTTTGCCCAGTGAAGTTAACCTGCTATAATTATAACCCACTGCCTTTGAATCAATTCAGAATCATAGTGCACCTCCAGTGAATTTTCAATAAATCTTTATAGAAGGAAACTGCCCATCTTTCTCCTCTCGAGTACATGTTGGCTTTGAACTGCCAACCTTTTGGTTAATAACAAACATGACACCTAATGCACTATACCATTAGGCTCCTAGTTTTATAATTATTACTTGCACTGTATTTAACTTTCATAAGTACCCCAGTTATGACTATAAATTATTTTAGCCTTCAACATATATTAGTTCTTTGGATTGGTTCCTTGGGCTTTTTTCGTGTTTATGTTTTTTAAATTTGCAAAAATTTATAGTGTGCTTTTGTTTGTTTATTTGTTTCAGTATTGGTTTTGTTTTTTTCCCATTCAGGTAAGTTTTTAGAAGATTTAAAAATCATAAATCTTAGTTCTCATCTGAATAATACAGTTGTTGTTGTTGTTATGTGCCGTCGAGTCGCCTGCAACTCATAGCGACCCTATGTACAACAGCCCTAAACTCCGCTCTGTCCTGTGCCAATCGCACTGTCTCTGACACTCCCATCCCAATTATCCCAGTCACTGAATCAATCCACCTCATAGAGGGCCCTCCTCTCCTGTGCCGTCCCTCTACCCTCCCAAGCATGATGTCCCTCTCTAAGGACCGGTCTCTCCTCACTACATGTCCAAAGTAAGTTAGACGGAACCTCAGAATCCTTGCCTCCAAGGAGCTACCCGATTTAAGCCTCTCCAGGACAAATCTATTTGTTTTCCTAGCAGTCCATGGTATTCTCAATACTCTTCTCCAGCACCACAGCTCAAAGGCATCAATTCTCCTTCTATCCTCCTTGGTCATTGTCCAACTCTCTGATGCATAACAGGTGATTGCGAAGACCATGGCCTGTATCAGACGCACCTTAGTCTCCAGAGAGACACCACTGCCCTTCAGCACCTTGGAGAGGTCCCTAACAGCAGGTTATATACCTGGATTTCACCTGATGGCATGCATAGGAATCAGATAGATTACATATGTGGAAAACCCCGCTGGAGAAGCTCAATATCAGCTGTGAAAACTAGGCCAGGAGCTGATTGTGGAACAGACCACCAACTACTCATATGCAAATTCAAGCTAAAGCTGAGGAAAATTAAACCAAATCCGAGGCAACCAAAATATGACCTTGAGTCTATCCCACCTGAATTCCAGAACCATCCATCTCAGGAACAGATTTGAGGCTTTGAACACTAATGAACGAAGGCCAGATGAGTTGTGGGAGGATATCAAGGGTATCATCCAGGAAGAGTGCAAACGGTCATTGCAAAGACAGAAGAGGAAGAAAAGACCAAAATGGATGTCAGAAGAGACTCTGAAAATTGCACTGGAGCGCAGAGAAGCCAAAGCACAGGGAAGAATTCAAGATATTAAAGAGTTGAATAGAAGATTTCAAAAGGCAGCACTGGATGACAAAGCAAAATATTACAATGAAATGTGCAAGGAATTGGAGTCGGAAAATCAAAAGGGCCGAACTCGCTCAGCATATCTTAAGCTCAAGGAACTGAAGAACAAATTCAAACCTTGAGTTGCTATAATCAAGGATGCTTTCGGCAGAACGTTAAATGATCCCGGAAGTATTAAAAGAAGATGGAAGGAATATACTGAGTCACTGTATCGAAAAGAATTGGAAGACACAGAAGAATTTCATGAAACAACATATGAGCAAGAGCCTATGGTGATGAAAGAAGAAGTTCAGGCTGCTTTGAAGGACATGGCAAAAAATAAGGCTCCAGGAATAAATGGTATACCAATTGATATATTTGTTAACAGATGCTGCCCTGGACGTGCTCACCAAGTTGTGCCAAGAAATCTGGAGAACGACCACTTGGCCAACTGACTGGAGGAGATCGATATTTGTTCCTATCCCAAAGAAGGTGACCCAACAGAATGTGAAAATTACAGAAACTACAGAATAATGCAGTAGCCATATTAAAATATGTTTCATCAGCCTCATCTTGGAAGATTCTAACTCAATAAGAAAGGAGGTTGTTTTGTGCAGTATAGTCCATCCTTCCTAAATATGACCAAGTGTAAGTGTCCCATAAATTTTCCTAGGCTACAGCCTTTGTGTAATCTTTAAAGCAGAGGGTCGGTGAAAAAAGCAGAAAAGATGGGCTGATGCAGTGGCTGTAACAAAGGGCTCACACATAGCAGAGATAACGACGATGATGCTGGGTCCAGCAGTGTTTTGTTACGTTATTCACAGAGTCTCTATGAGTAAGAACCAGCTTGGTTGGACTCATAATTAGGGAGCTGTGCTGCTAACTCAAAGATCACACATCTTTGGCAGTTCAAATCCACTAACCACTCCTCAGAAAAAGATGACCAGTCTCTCCTATGAGTTGGTCCTCACTCAATAGAGATAAGAGATATGAGTTACAACAAAAGTAAGTTTTTGTTTTAATTGGAAACTAGGTCTTTTCTGCTGCTTAGTGGTTTCTGTGTTCAAACTGCAGACATTTACTTTGTGGCCAACTGCTTAATCATTCTTCTTCTAGGTTGTTGTTGGGTGCCATTGAGTTGATTGCAACTCATAGTGACTCTATAAATGAACAGATTTGAACCTCGCCCTATCCTGTGCCATCCTCATCATTTCTAGTATACATAAACAGTCACTGAGTCAATATATCTTGTCAATATATCTTGTTGAGGGTCTTCTTTCACTTACCCTCCACCTTTCCAAGCATGGTGTCACCATGACCCCTTGAAAATTAGTCCCAACCAAGCAACTCACTGTTATGTATTTGTTTCAAGCTCAGTAAGTCTATGATTGTGTCCTGAGGCGAAAATCAGAGGCACTTGGTTTTTGTGTAAATAGAGCACTCTAGAAGCAGAGCCTTGATTCTATTTTAAAATCGTGTCTGGAGTCCATGTAGGTCTTTTTAAAATTAGTAGTTCCTTTAACTTCTATAGGTAAGTTGGCCATATACCCCAATAATAGCATTCCTTTTCTCTGAGGTCTAGTAGGTGATTGTTGTTAAGTGCTGTCGAGTCGCAGGTGACTCATAGCGAACCTATGAAGGAGAGTCCTCGACGCTTGGGTGCCTTTCATCCTCTCTCCAGGTTCATAGGGTTTCCAGAGGCAAGCTATTACGGAAGTGGATGCTACTCCTCCTTCCAAAGTAGGTGATAGGATTCTAATTTAGCCCCAAAGAGTCTTATTAATGTAGCCTAACAGGTAGGTTATTTTAATCTGTGGCACTCAGGCCTGATTTTAATTGCTTTTGGTCAAAGATTCTCCTAAGTGGTATAGCACTGATCTGTCAATTGGCTGTACAGAGGTAACTCGTGGCTCCTGTGATGCTAAACACTGTTACACTGACACATCAAATACAATAATGGTTACCCATGGTAGACAGTGTTTGGTGAAGCTCCCCGATTAAAATAAGCTTGGAAGCAGGAGTGGCATCCACTTCCAAAATAGCTTGCCTCCAGAAATTCTATGAGCTTGGAGAAATTATATGAACTATGAACGTTATACAATTGTTCAGGCCTTTCGTTCATAGGGTCCTTATGAGTCCTTTACAACTTGATGGCACCTAACTACAATAAAAACAGGTGCTAAATGCAATAGCTTATACTGAATGGTGCTAGTATATAGCATTATGGATAAGTCTTTACAAAAGAACCCTAGAAGCAGTAATGATTGATTGAAGAAGCAATTTTACTAATCAGTTATCCAAGAAACTTGTCACTGTCACTAGACCACCTTATATTAAACTGAATGGCATGGCCTTTGAGCAGTCCTATAATTCCACTTATGTGTTATAGACTATCACTGTGAAAGTCCCCCTACTACATATCCTTCCTATAACCCCTCTGATGATCTTTTAACCAATTATGACTTCTGGAACCTTTAGTTTCCCTCAAACAGAATAAGAATTCCTATCCCCTCATCTGGTATAATAACAATTTTCTCTCTGTTAATGAACTTTTTTCCAGTCTGGATCATCTCCATTTTGTGGTAAACTTCATTTGCTTACATTTAAGCTGAGCCAGGATGTTGTTCAGTGACAGGACAGAATGGAACTCCTCCCTAGAATTTCCAAGGGTGTACTCATTGTGGAAACAAACTGCCACTTCTTCCTCAATTACTGCTTTTCTCATTGCCTTCAAGGTAGAACCGACTCATAGCTAGCATTTTGGAGGGTTTTCAGAGACCTCAAATGGCCTGAGAGGAGAAACGCTTCTCTCTGACAAGAAACAGTTGGTGGATTCTAACTTCCTATGCTTGGTGTGGCAGCACAACCCCCTACCAACTAGGCCACCAATGCTCTTTTTTTTCTTAATTAGGTGAATTATAATTCCAACCTTTTGGCTAGAAACAGAAAACTTTGACTATACTGTGCTCTAAGATCTTGTAAGAATGAGTTTAAAACCTCAAACTCATTACCTTCTTGCTGGAACCAACTCATAGCCAACCCTCTACTGGGTTTTCCAAGGCTGTATATCATTCGAAAGGCTGGTTTGCCCCTCAGAGTGCCTGGTGGACCCAGACTACCAGAGGTGCAGCTTTTAGATTAACAGAACAACTGCCTGCACATGAACCTCTAGAGCTTCCCAAGAATTTCTGTTTTAAAAAAAAACAAAACCCCAAACCAAATAACTAGATGGTTCTTAAGCACCATAAAGATTGAAAACTTTAAACACTGGAAAAGTCAGCCTACCTATTTGAGATCTGTTGTTCATAGGATTCCTAGGAGTCATACTTGACAGTACGTCACAACAACAATCTGAGTCCTAATCTCTATACTCAGCTACGTGCAGATTTTTTTTGCTGTGTACCATTGAGTCAAAACTGTCACATAGCTGACCCACCAGCAGGTTTTCAGAGGCTGTTAATCACACAAGATATTGCCCATCTTTCTCCCACTGAGAAGCTGGTAGATTCGAACCATCTGTTTTGGGTTGACAGCCCAACATCTTAGCTCTAGGAGTACTTCTAGTTAACATTGGGTCAAGCCGATCAGCTGCTGTTTGGCTGAATGACATTGACATTCTGAACAACTAATATTTCCAGAGCGAGCTTAGAGGATTCATTCGTACTGTGGTTGGAAAACAGGTGATACGTTTGAGTGAAATTCAGCCAGAAGAATTTTTCAATAAGTCTCCTGCCAAAAGCAGGGACACTACTTCAGCCAGGTGAATTAATTGACTTACCTGAGAAAACTCTTTTTTGCAAGGTGAGTGCTGATCACATGGTGGTTTGTTTCTGGAAGGTTGATCCTAGAACAAAAGACAAATCACTAAGTGATTCTGCTCCCCCTACCCCCTTCCTTCACGCAGCATTGTGCACAGCCAAGGACACATGCCATTCAAAAGCAGCTCTGCTTTGCTGACACTCTCAAAGTCATTCTTCCCTTTTGCAGCTGTCAGTGCTCTGTGCACTTTATGCATTCCTTCTGGGCACTTGATCCTCACATTCCTTCAGGCAGGAGAAGCAGACACCTGAACAAAAGAATGTGAGGACTCTTGGCCTCCTGAACGGCAGGGCTATAGGCATCCACATATTAATGAAGTGTCATTTGCATTCTCCAGGTCACTTTTGTTGGTTTTTCAAGGACATCTGCATTGGAGGGGGGTCTCTTCCCCCCCCCCCACACTCTTATCTTTACTACCTTCCTCCACTTTGCCTTACCCTTTCTTCCATGCACCATCTCACCTTCTTGGATTCAGTAAAAGAAAATGAAACTGTGATTTGATATGCTAAATTACCTGAACTAAAAACTGTAATTTGCAATATTATTAAGTCATCACTGTCATGGATTTAAATTTTTTCCCACTTAAACCCCAAACTCACAGCATCAGTCTTTTCGATGATAGTTAAAAGGAAGAAAAGGAGAAAGACAAACCTTTGAAAGCTCTACTAATTTTCCACACCGATCTGGTGGTTTAGTAGTAAGGAGTTGCACTGACAACCCAAAGGCATGAGATTCAAAGCTATGAGCTGCTCTACAGAAGAAAGGTGGACGTCTCCTCCCATGTGATTTCCTGCCTCTGAAAACTCACTGGAGAGTCAGCTACGAGTCAGTTCTGACTCTACAGTCCACAACAACAATATCAGGAACAGTATTTTGTCTACACATGGGTACTTCTGTTTGGGAAGTTTTTAGGCAGAAAAAGTCCACATTTGTTTTTCTAGATGTATTTAAATAAATAAATATGATTAAGGACAGATATGGGTCTTTTTGGTGGCTGTCTGGAGCTGAGTTTGGATCAGATGCAGGATTTTGAAATTCTGCATTTTTTCCCCACAGAGGATACTTTAACAGATTGCAGCCTTGAAGGAAAGGGATTTTTCTCTACTGCTGCTTGGAAGTATTTGAGGGATAGTGTGTTAACTAGCAGTCTTGAAGGGCTTCACAACATCCAGAAGCCAAATCTTTCTTCTGGCATATATTTTGCATCGAATCAGCATTTCCTGCAAGAGATGATCAGGATTGTTGTTGTTGTTGTTGCTGTTGTTGTTATGTGCCTGCGACTCAAAGTGACCCTATGTACAGTAGCTCTGAAATCTACCCTGTGCTGAGCCAGTCCTACTGACTCCCACACACCTACTCCCATTGCCCCAGTATCTGGGGTCTTTCTCTCCTATGCTGTCCCTCCACCCTTCCAAGCAAGGACCGGTCCCTTCTGCCACATGCCCAAAGTGTATGAGATGGAGCTTCAAAATCCAAGCCTCCAAGGAGAAACTTAGATTCACCTTCTACAAGATAGATCTATTTGTTTTCTTGGCGGTCTGTGGTATGTTTAAGACTCTTCCCAGCACCACAACTCAATAGACAAGGTTTAATAAGTCAGATCTTGGTGGTTTAAAACCATTATACGTGATGGGTAGGCAGGAGGCTTTGCCTTCACTTTAGTCAACTCAACTCATTGTAATTGAGTTAGGAATAACTTACACTCTTCAGCAAGTTTCCAAGGCTATATAAATCACACGGGAGAAAACTGCCCATCTTTTCTCATGGCAGTGCTTACTGGTGGATTCAACCAATCAGAGAGATACAGCTTTTAGACTAATGGCACAATTCCCCGTGGACTATGCCACCAAAATAAGGGCTTCAAATCCTCTTTTGAACCACCAGTGTTGTCTCAATTTAGGAACTCAGATCGACAAAGTAAAGCATGGAATGGTTCTTGAATTTAAAATCCCTTTGCTGGGATCAAACCTGGAAAAGACACAGACCTTCTCTGGTCACCTTTCACCAGCCAAAGTTAATTACTTCAAATGAGTGGGAGAGTGCCATCCTACACAGGCCCAGAGACAGAGAACCACCGGATTTGTGCAAAGCCTTAGTGATTGCTACAAGGATTCAGTAAGTTCATGAGCTTAAAATGTTGAAGGAAGAGAATCACTGTTCAAACAAAATGTTATTTATGCAAAAATATTCCCTTTGAACTATTAACGACTTAATTGTTCTTGAAACTCCAGTAACACTCCAGAAGCCAAGTGCAGACTCTGGTAACTGTTGAGGAGGAGCTATTATGAGATGTAAAAGCGACCCTATGAACAAACAGCCTGAGCACTGTTCGTACATAGAGGTTCTGGAGGCAAGCCGTTTCGGAAGTGGATGCCGCTCCTGCTTCCAGGCTTGATTTAGTCGGGAAGCTCCAGCCAACACTGTCCACCATGGATACCCATTACCATGACTGGCACATCACTGTATCAGTCTTCAGTATCACAGCAACCACGAGTTACCTCTGTACAGCAATGGACAGACCAGTGCTATACCACCTAGAAGAATGTTTGACAGAAAGACAATTTAAACCTGGCCAAGGGCCATAGATGAAAATCACCCACCTTCGGCTTGGTAGCACAGCTTCCTTTCCACTAGGCCAACGTAGCTCTCTCTTGGTCATCGTCACTGTTATTGTTGTTTGATGCCATCGAGTCATAGACGACTCATGGATAAGAGCTTAATAAGAGGCGTACTTGGTACTATGTGGTCTAGGGACACATAGTCTATCTCTGTCCCTCTTTCATTCCGCAAATTTCCAATGAAGAATATAGGTGTCTGTCATGTGGTTATTGTGTAGACTCTGAAGTCAGTTTGATCCCAGCTCGATTATATACTAGTTGCACGATTTTGGTAAATTGCTCACGCTCTCTCTAGCTATAGTTAACTCATCTGTATCATGGATATAGTAATAGTATACTGCCTCATAACATAGATAAACTATACTTATAGCTCTCGGCCCAAGATCAGACATGTAAAATTGCTCCATGAACCTCCCTAGCAGCGGCTTGCTGGGTATTTTCTTATTCTCTTTAATACCAAGATTTACAAATTCTGACATTTGGAGAACCTAGCTGTTTATTTTTCAAAGTTTCCATAAAACAGTTCTCATACTTTCACTTCTTCACAAGTGATTTTCAGAGCACAGAGTTCTTCCGTTAGAAGGCATCACCTAATGAGACTCCATTGCTAGTGGACTTGACCACTACTCACCAATAGCAAATAATGTCATCTGGCTAGTCAAAGAAAATGCAGCTATGCTTTTGTCTCCTTGAGGATAGATTGCACTAGCAAAAATTATATACACTATTAGAATTCTGAACATATTTCAAAGTCAATCTAAGCATTTAAATATTATGCACATAACCTAATAAGGCACGGACATTTGGAATCAAAATGTAACCTCATTTCACAACAAAGGTCAAAGGCAAGGATGTTGCAAGGCCACAGTTACAGCAGAAGCATAACTATATTCCTTGACCTTTGAGAATAAGCTCATCTCCCAGCTTTCTGATTGTGTTGAGTATTAGGGGATAGCCTGACCAGACTTCTAATGGTTAGTCCACTGTAAGCTGTCAAGTTAACAGCATCTCGTCTTTACCCAGGATAGTAAAGTATATTGGGTTCAATTTAGTTCTCTTGTTTTCAGCTTAGTTTGAAGGCCCAACAGAGAGCTTGAAATGTATTTTTACAATACTTCTGACTCCAAGAAATTCTTCTTGGAAGCTATTAATATTATCAGAGACTCCTGAGACAATCATCAAGAAACTTATAGTTCTAATAACAGTGCTCAAGAAATAGATGTGCAAAAGCTTGGTGAAGTGTCTTTTCTGTGACATTCCAATGCTATTAATAGAAAGAAACAAAGGTCACAGAACAGCTGCTTGCCCCAAGGAAATTTTACTTCCAAACAAATATTTGAATCCACAAAACAGAGAGAAGTATTTTATAGCTTGGGATAAAAGAGGTCAAGTAATCATAGATTTTGTTCTATAGCCACGAAGGATATATATAAGTAGCCCCTTTTGATCTGGTCAGAATGCCCCCCTGGTAAAAGTGGGCCCCAGTGTATATTCAGTACCTCTCCTTTATCTTGTCAAGGGTTTACAGTCCTGACAATGTTTCAGTAGGTCTATAACTGCTAAAGACTTAACTGCTCTTTCACAAACACCAAGTACTAACCGCTAACTGGACCACTGGCTCTGCAAACCAAGGTGGACAATCTCCTCTCATGCAACTTACAGCCTTGGGAACCCAAGGGCAGGTCAGTTAGTTGCTGGTTCCATTTGGATGGTGGTGGGTGAGTTTTGGAAGTCCAAAGCAGCCTGGGTGTCCTCAGCAGCACTTAATAACAAGAAGTCCTAGAGGTTTAGGATGTCACATTGTAGGGCTTCTAGCCTAAAGTTGACAGTTTGAATCTGCCATCTGTACTGCAAGAGAAAGAGGGTCCATCTCTTCCCATAAAGATGTATAGACTTGGGAATCCAATGTCAGGTCATCATGACTGACCATCACAACAGCGGGTTTGGGTTTTGACTTCTAAGTATACAGGCACTACGCATATGTTTATCTGGTCTGGTAAATGCTTTCCTCTGAAAGATAAACATGAAAACTGAATTTAAAGATACATTTACCTTTGGAAGATTCAGAAAATAGAATAAAATGCACATGAAAATATGAACTATTTGAATAATATGACCCATTAATCTGGGCCAAAATGATCTTACTAGTCAATCATATCTGAGTTGCTTTATAGTTCAAAAGTGCAGCTTATGATAGACTTGTATCAAAATACTATTTAGTGACACTGTTAAACAACCACTCCAAAGACCTAGGATCTATGGGGGGAGGGGGGTGAAATAAAACACATGTAGAAACAATTAGTCCAAAGAACTAATGGAATACTAGAATTTCAAGCTTCACTACCCTAAAACTAGAAGTGAGTGGATCACTCTGAAAGGGCCCTCACCAATGAATCATTTTCAGAGTGGGAGAATAATGTAGAACAATCAAAATCATATAAATGGCCAGACTTACTGATCTAACAGAGATTGATGGAACCTCTAACAATATGGCTGTTAGCTTCATTTTACCCACTGAGCCTAGAACTAAACTCATCACGGATATTCAACTTTCAACCAAACATACTGGCTCATAAAGTGAAGAGCGAGCAACACTGAGAAGGTACTCACTCCTTGGAACAACCAGATAAGATCAAGGGGGAAATATTTGCTCAAAAACAGGAAGAGAAAAGAAAGGGAGAAAAAGGGAAATGTAAAGAGTGTTGTCACAATTTAGGATCTGTAATTAGTACTGAAGAGCTATCACATCAGGCTGGAGACTAAGGTGCTCCTGATCTGTGCTATTGTCTTCACAGTTACATGCTATGCATCAGAGAGCTGGACAGTGACTAGGGATGATAGAAGGAGAATTGATGCCTTTGGGCTGTGGTGCTGGAGGAGAATGTTGAATATATACCATGGACTGCTAGGAGAACAAAGAGGTTTGTCTTGGAGAGGGTGAAGCTGGGCTGCTCCTTGGAGTCAAGTTTTCTGAAACTTCATCTGACATTGCTTTGGGCATGTTGCAAGGAGGGACCAGTCCTTGGAGAGGGACATCACGTGGAGGGACGGTGCAAGAGAGAAAGACCCTCAATGAGATGGATTGATTCTGTGATTGGGGTGGTGGGAATGAGTATGTCGGAGACGTGAGGTTGACACAGGATAGAGCAGGGTTTAGGGCTCTCATATATAGGGTCGCTAGAGTTGCAAGCAACTCAATGGCACATAACAGCAACAATGAACACAATCTAGTGGCCTAGTGGCAAGAAGCTGCACTGTAATCCCAAAGGCATGCAGTTCGAGGCCACCAGCTGCTGAGGAGGTTGGGGGGTAGAGGGAGAGAAGGATGGGCAATCTCCTCCCATGAGATTAACTGCCTCTGAAGACTCCTGGAGGATCAGCTAGGGTTCTGACTCTACAGCACACAACAATAATAATTAATGTCATAAAGCAAAATGAGGGTGAATGATTGAATCCAAGATATGCTCCACACGTTTTCACTCAATAAAAAGTTTTTTTAAAAAAAGACCTGGGCTCTAGACCTGCCTCTGATACACTCTAGAGCAAGCAGTTTTCTTTCTTTTAGCCTAATACATCAATTGTATTATTTAGACCAGAACAGAAGTCAGAAAATTATAACTCATGGACCAAACCCAGCTGACTACTTGATTTTGTAAGTAAAATTTCATTGGGATTTAACCTTGTCCATTTTCTTATTTAGTACCTGTGGTTGTTTTCACATTACAAAGTTGAATGGTTAATGTCTAAAATATTGACAATCTACTTCCAATCCCAGGCAACTCATCAACAGATAACAACTGAACTCATAAAAAAAAATTAATTAATTAAATGCTAGTTCTTTTTTAAAAACATAAATAAATAAAATTTTTCTTTTATACTGGTTTATATTGTTTTCAGACCAGATCTTCCCCTTTCCTTTACCTATCCTTCCCTTCACCCATCAAATTGTGTGAACCTATGATTAACCTTCCCCACCCCTGCCTATCCTCACCCCTTTGGTCCCCTCTCCCCACCTTGGATCCTGGTATATCTTCTATAATAATGGTCTTATACAGTATTTGTTCTTATGGGACTGAGTTCATTCACTTAGCATAGTGCTCTCCAGTCCCTTCCCAAGTTAGGTGGTTGTTGTTATGTGCCGTTGAGTCGCTTACGACTCATAGCGACCCTATGAACAACAGCCCTAAACTCTGCTCTGTCGTGTGCCAATCGCACTGTCTCTGACACTCCCATCCCAATTACCCCAGTCACTGAATCAATCCACCTCATAGGGGGCCTTCCCTTTCTCCCAAGTTAGGTAGTAATTTATAAAATCATTGCCCCTACAAGCTGCATAGTATTCCATTTGTGGTTGGACATTTGGGCTATTTCCATGTTCTTGCTGTGGTAGATAATGCTGCTATGAACATTGCTGTACAAGTTTCTGTTTGTGCCTCAGTTATCATTTTCTCAGGATATATTGTAAGCAGTAGAATAACTTTTGTTATTGTGCCATCAAGTAGTAGACAACTCATAGCGATCCTATGAATGAAAAACCTGAACCTTGTATAACTTTCATCATTTCTCCACACTCATAGAGTTTCTTGAGCCAAGCTGTTACGGAAGTGGATGCCACTCCTGCTTCCAAGCTTGTTTTAATCAGGAAGTTCCACCAAACACTGCCCGCCATGGGTAACCATTATTGCACTTGATTTATTAGTGTCACAGTGTTCAGTATCACAGCAACCACATTTACCTCTGGACAGACCAGTGCTACACCACTTGGAAGAATGTTTGACCAAAAACAATTAAAACGAGGCCTGAGGACCATAGATTAAAATCACCTGCCTTTGGCTTGGCAGCATAACTTTCTATCCACTAGGCCAACAGAGCTCTCTCTATGTTGTTGTTATTGTTGTTAAATGCTGTCAAGTCGTAGAGGACTCATAGTGACCCTATGAACTGCTCCCTACTAACAACATGTCCAAAGTACATGAGCCAAAGCTTCACTGTCCTTGGCTCCAAGTAGCACTCTGGCTGTACTTTCTCCAAGACATATTTGTTTGTTCTTTTGATAGTCCATGGTATATTCAGTACTCCAACACCACAACTAAAACACATCAATTCTCCTTCTTTCATCCACAATCATTGTCCAACTTTCAGATGCAAAGCAAATGATTGAGAAGATGATAGTTTGGATTGGGTGCACCTTAGTCTTTAAACTGACATCATTGCTCTTTAGCACTTTAGAGAGGTCGTTGACAGCCGATTTTCCCAATGCAAAATTTCTTGACTACTCGTACCGAAAATGTTGATTGTAGATCCAAATAGGATGAATTTGTTGTCAGTTTCAATTTTTTTCTTCAACTGTCATGATGTTGCCTCTTGGTTCATTGGTGAGGCATATAGTAAATAGTAGCTACTGTATATAAGTGTTAACTAAATAGTGAACATGATCACTCTCAGAGTTCCAGCAATTAATTTACCATCACGGGGGACACTGTGATTCTCTCAGTGCTCTGCGAGTATGATATGGAGGAAGAGGAAAGAATGTCAGATGACTTTTGTAACTCTTGGACAAGTGTAGTAACAAAATTCAAGAGGCAGAAGAAAACCTACCGTAAGCAAAATATATTCTATTTTAATTACTATGTTGTTGTTATATGCCATTAAGTCTCTGGCAACTCTTAGCGACCCTATGTACAATAGCCCTGAAACCTGCTGTGTCCTGTGCCAATTTTACTGTCTCTGACACACTTATCCTCATTACCCCAGTCACTGAATCAATCCAGCTCATCAGTGGTCTCCCTCTCTTTCTCCATCCTTCCACCCTTCCAAGCATGATGTCACTCTCTAAGGATTGGTCCCTTCTTGCACCATGTCCAAAGTATGTCAGATGAAGCCTCAGAATCCTTGCCTCCAAGGAACAGCCTTGTCTCACCTGCTCTCAGATGAACCTGTTTATTCTCCTAGCAGTCCATGGTATATTCAATACTCTTCTCCAGCACCACAGCTCAAAGGCATGAATTCTCTATCATCCCTAGTCATTGTCCATCTCTCTGATGCATAGCAACCAATTGCAAAGACTATGGCCTGGATCAGGTGCACCTTAGTCTCCAGATTGATGTTGTTGCTCTTCAGTACTCTGGAAAGGTCCCTGACAGCTAACTTTGCCAATGCAATTTGTCTTTACATATCCTGGCCACTGGTACCAAGAGTGTTGATTGTGGAACCAAACAAACTAAAGCTGTTAGCAATCTCAATCACTTCACTATCTATAATGATGCTGCCAATCAGCCCAGTGGTGAGAATCTTTATTTTCTTGATGTTGAGCTTCAGTCCATATTGAAGGCTACAGTCCTTTACCTTCTGCAGCAAGCTCTTCAGGCCCTATTCAGTTCCAGCAAGCAGAGTTGTGTCATCTGCTAACGCAGGTTATTGATGAGTATTCTTCCAATCCTGATGCCACATTCCACAGCCCAGCCTCCCAGATGATCTGTTCTGCATATAGATTGAGAAGGTATGGAGATTGGACACATCCTGGGCTTACACATCCCCCGATGTTGAACTATGTAGTGTTTTCCTTGCTCTGTTCTGACAACAGCCTCCTCGTTCAAGTATAGGTTTCACATAAGCATGATCAAGTTTTCTAAGAATCCCGTTCGTCTCAGAGCTAGTCACAGTTTGTTGTGACCCACATAGTCAAATGCCTTTGCATAATCAATGAAACAAAGACATTCCTCTGGTACTCTCTGCCTTCAGCTAAGATTCATCTGGCATTAGCTATAATATCCCTAGTACTATGGCCTTTTCAACATCTAGCCTGCACATCTGGCAGTTCTCTGTTGATGTACTGTTCCAGTAATTTTTAGATCATTTTTAGCAGAATCTTGCTTGCATATGATATTAATGATATTGTTCTATAATTTCCACACTCTGTCAGTTCACCTTTCTTTGGAATGTGAACAAATAGAGATCTCTTCCAGTCAGTTGGCCAGGTGATTGTCCTCCAGATTTCTTGGCACAACTTAGTGAGCATATCCAGGGCAGTGTCTGTTTGTTGAAATATGTCAATCAGTACACCATCAATTCCTGCACTCTTGTTTTTTGCCAATTCTTTCAGAGCAACTTGAACTTCCTCCTTCATCACCACAGGCTCTTGCTCATGTATTAATTCATGAAATTCTTCTGTGTCAGCCAGTTCCTTTTGGTACAGTGACTCTATACTCCTTCCATCTTCTCTTAATGTTTCTTGGATTATTTCATATTCTGCCCAAATCATCCTTAAGCATTGCCACCCATTGCTTGAATTTGTTCTTCAATTTCTTCAACTTAAGGAATGCTGAGTGAGTTTGGCCCTTTGGATTTTCTGACTCCAGCTCTTTGTACATTTCATTATAAAAACCTGAAAAAAACACTGAAAATTCAATTCACTCAGTTATGAACTTGATAATAGAATTAGGCTTTAAAGGCTAAGCCTGATACAGACAGGCTAAGAAAGAAGACAATATTGAAGGTGAAAGAGCAGCAGAAATGTGGACGAGACATTAAGGAGACCTTGAATAAAAAAATTTGGATGGAGTAAAATACTTCAATACTGAGTTGTCAGTAGCAGAGTTAGCAAGGTCGGTTGGAGTCAGGTGGTAGAGTTTTGAGCACTGGAGCAAAAATGTGGAAAGTTTCTCATGTATGTTGAAATCCACTGACAGTTTCTAAACCTGAAAGAATTAATATTTCTAGAAACTTTATGCTACAGAAGCATTGTCAAGCAAAGAAACAGGAAATCAGGTTCTTTTTGTAGAGATAGATTACAGTTTTATCCACATTGTTGTTACAATCACAAGGCTTTTATTGCTGTTTACATTTATACTCATATTCTCCTTTTTGAAGCTTCACTTAGCATACTATACCTAGAGTTTTTAAAATGTAGTAGTAGTTAATGCACAAAGGGAAAATGAATTCTTTTTTCCCATTTTGTAACTACTTAAAAAGCATCATTTCACATGTGCTTCCAAGAAACATTTGTAACCTTTCTAGTTTATTCAACAATCGTTATACCTGCTGTCTAAAAGACAGGAGAGAATGAGTAAAACGTGAGTTTTGCCTTCAGTCTAGGAGGCAAAGCAAGTGGCTTAAATATAATCAGTTCAAGAAAAATGTATAAGTAGCTTAAATACTCAAAAGGACACCCAAAATATGATCAATATTATTGTCAATCAAATATCCATTTCCACTTTTTTTCTGTTAACTAAAAATTTACATGTATGTGAGAGCAGAGTCTGACAATTATCTCTTTTCTAAAATTTTATTAAACCTGTGGATAGCCATGTAATATTGTTGTGATCAAAGAGTCAACAAATTATGTCCTACAGAGGTTGCTGGAAAAGTCTTTTACTCCCTTCATATTCAATTAAGCTTGAAGAGGAATGTAATGGCTAGAGCTGGGGCAGCCATCTTGGCACTATGAGACAATAATATGATGATGACCTCGAAAAGACTGAGAAAATATCTTTGATTCTCTAAAAAGTCACCTACTTACAAACTTCCTATTGGTGATGGAAATTCCCAGTATTACCTGAACTACTGCTAAGTAAGGGGGTTTTAATCGGCGTCCCTCAGGCTTGTTTTCAATTATTTTTGGTCAAGCATTCTTCTAGGTGGTATAGCACTGATCTGTAGATTTGCTGTACAAAGGTAACTTGTGGTGGCTGTGATGATAAACACTGTGACCCTGATATGACAAATGCAATATTGGTTGTCCATAGCGGACAGTGTTTGGAGGAGCTCCCTAATTAAAACAAGCTTAGAAGCAGGAGTGGCATCCATTTCTGAACTAGCGTGTCTCTGGAAACCCTATGGACTTGGAGAAATGCAGAAAGTTCACAGGGTTGCTATGAGTTGCCTACAGAGCAATGGTATTTAATAACAACAATCTGCTGGTGGAAGTGGAAATTACAGAATTTACTGGGTAAGGTTGACTCTGTGTTTGTTCATTCTATTTTAACAACATTGATGGATTTCTTCAAGTATTTGACTATGTGGATCACAACAGATTGTGGCTAACTTTGAGAAAAATAGAAATCCCAGAACACTTAACTGTGCTCATGGAAAACCTATACTTGGACCAAGAAGCAGTCATCAGAATAGAGTAAGGAAACCCTGCATGGTTCAAAATCAGGAAACATGTTCATCAAGGATGCCTTCTATCTCTATACCTTTTCAATCTATATGAGAAACATATTATTCTGGTGGCTGGATTTTATGAGAAGGAATGTGGCATCTGGTTTGGAGGAAGACTCATCAACAACCTCCATTATGCAGTTTACACAACCTTGCTTGTTGAAACTGAAGAGAACCTAAGCAGTTTGCTGCAGAAGGTCAAGGACTGCAGTATCCAATATTAATTGAAGCTCAACATCAAGAAAACAAAGATTCTCACCACAGGGCCAAATGGCAGCACCATAATAGATGGAGAAGAGATGGAGATTGTTAAGATGTCAGCTTGTTCATGTCCACCATGGCACCAGCAGTCAGGAAATCAAAAGATAAATTGCTTTGGGAAAATCTGCTGTCAGGGACTTCTCCAAAATCCTAAAGAGCAACAATGTCAGTCTGGAGGCCTAGGCACACCTGAGCCAAGCCATGGTATTTGCAATTACTTGCTATGTAGCTGAGAGCTTTACAATGACTAAAGATGATAGAAGAAGAATTTATAGGAGAAGGATTGATGCCTTTAAGTTGTGGCACTGGAAAAGAATATTAAACATATGATGGAAAACAAACTACCAGGAAAACAAACAAGTCTGTCCTGGAGAGGATGAAACCAAGTTTTTCCTTGGAGGCAAGGATTTTTAAGTTCTATCTCAAATATTTTGGGCATATTGCCAGGAGGGACCATCCCTTAGAGAAGGACATCATGCTCAGTGACTGGGGTAATGGAGGTAGGTGTGCAGGAGACAATAAGATTAGCTCAAGATGAGTCAGAGTTCAGAGTTTATTAAAATTCTACTAGGTTAAAACTCACTGTTCACATAAAAAACCCTGTTTCTTCTCTAGTCTTTTGAGGTATTCCTAATGCTCTCATCAAAGCCCTTTCACCGCAGCTCTAAAATCTGAACCAACAGTGCTTTCCTTCTCCCAGTTCATCTCCTTGATTATCTGACTGGCACTGCCCTGATGGAACTGTGGTGGCATAATGCATAGTATGTTGGGCCACTAACCAAAAGGAATCAACCCAAAGGCACTGTATTTGATTTAGATGATATTGATGTCTACTGATGTCTTAAATCAGGCCCTCATTATTTCTTATTGATATTAGCAATGGACTACCACCTACTTTTTCTATGAGTCTCCTATTATGCAGCCTACACTTCTTGAAACCTTCTGTTGTCTTTGTTGTTAGATACCGTCAAGTCGTCAACTATTCATAACAACTCCGTGAACAACAGATCAGAACCTTGCACCATCCTCACCATCTCTGTTACACTCGAACCCATTGTTGGAGTCACTGTTGCAATCCATGTGGCTGGGAGCTTCTTCCCTTTCTCTGACCCACCACCTTTCCCAGCAGTATGTCTTTTTCCAAGGACTAGCCCCTCCTGACAACACGCCCAAAGTAAGGGAGACAATTTCCCCATCTTTCTCTCAGCACAATGGTCGCACTTCCTCCAAGACAGATTTTTTTTGTCCTTTTACGTGTCCATGGGATATGCAGGACTTGTCTGCAGCACTACAATTCGAAGATATCGATCTTCTTCTGCCTTTCCTATTCACTGTCCAACTTCCAAATGCATAGCAAATAATTTTAAAAACCTTAAGTGCATGGTAAATATATACTGTAAATGTTCCATGTTAATGTTGGAAGGACAGAGGCCCAAACTGCCATCTATTCAACAGCATTTTTAAACAATCTTCAGAGATCACAAGATCTTGAAGAAAAAAATTGCATTTTGAGATTTGAGTTTTAGCCTGGCCCGACTTCCCCCAAACAGGAAGGTTTGTCAATAAAGGGCTTGAGGTAGCAGTTAGGATCAGCATGACTGGGTCACAGATGCCCCCTCACAGCTCACATTCTTTACACCTAGTCTGGTTCATGTAGGCATATGAGCTTGTGTCTCTGAAAGCGCCTGTTGGCACCTGTCATAAGGCATTTTTCACTTTCACCTGCTCTCATCTCACCTTCCTGAGGATGTAAGTTTCCTCCTTTATTTCTGTCCATTTCTCTGTTTTCTTCCCTTCCAGCATGTAATCGGTGTTTGGCATATTCTAAACCTCAATTACTTATTTATTGAAGTGAATATAAATTTGCATATTTGCTAATAATAAGCCCAGTATTTGATACTTCTCCAAATGCCATGTTTTTGTAAATTTTAGTATAACAAACTTAACGTGGTCTTATTTATTGGAAAAAAAAATAGTTGGAGTGACAAGTTTGCTAAATAATCCCTTGATACTTGTTTCAACATTGGATTACATGGATGTTTTCATTAGATTTGCATTTGATGTTGGGTCTTGATGATTTTGCTTTATTAAATGATATGATCTCTTTTATTTCCTGATACAGTCTTCCCTGCTTTCTCCATCTCCCCTGCCTTTCTCTGCCTCTGTTGGGGAATTTACCGGACAATATTCTATGACTCGCTTACTGGCCTGTTCCCCTTACGGACAGGGACTGTATATTATTCATCTTCATGTCTTTCACTCAGCATACTGCCTGGTAGATAATAGGTGTTCAATACAGTTTCAATGACTGGATTGTTGCATGATGCACATACACAATTGATAGGAAGATTATCTGTATTGAAATTCCTTTAGTCTGACATGAAGGGACATAGACACTACTTTCTCAAGTTAATAAATGGTATTGATAGCTTCATTTACTATTTTTCCTTTCAGTTAAAAGTCTCACTATTTTGTAAGAGGTATTCTACATTAAATTCTTAAATACCAAAGAGATGTTTTGATGTCAAGTTCTTGGCAAAACCAAGAGCCTTCCTTCTTTAAAGCAGTTTTTCAGGCTATAACTGGGTTCATTAGCCTGTGATTCTACCTCTGCCTTCAAAGGCACACTGGAAGCCCCTGAAAAAACTCGTGTTTTATCTCAGACTGTAGATCTGAGCCCCATAGCTCATGGCTCAACTTTGATTTAATTGACCCAAATAAATGACAGCAGTCATACTACTTTGACTTAGTATCATCAACCTCAAGAAATGACAAACCAATAGAAATATTGAAAATAGCTAATTGTTGTGCTCCTCCATTCACTTGGTGCCACCAAGACAAGAGTTGACAAACTAATAGGAATATTTCAAATTGGTAAAATGATATGTGTACACATTTATTTTCTGCTGTTGGGTTATAGTAAGAGTACTGTGGAGTAATTTCTTCCTAGATATTTCACTTTTTAGGTGTTTCACCCTAATATTTTAGTGCAAAACGTTAGCAGCTCAGATCTCTTCAGTGGTGTTATGGAAGGAAAGCTTGACAATGTACTTTCATAAAGACTACAGTCACCAAGGAGGGACAGGGAAGCTAGATTAGTGGAAATAGAAAAACCAAAATGGAAATAATGAGACAGCTGATACATTGTGAGAAATGTAAGCAACATCGCTAAAAATAATATGTCTTCTTGCTATTGTTATGTGCCATCGAGTCGCTTGCGACACATAGTGGCCCTGTGTAATAGATCCCTAAATGTCATTCTATCCTGTACCAACCTAGCCATCTAAAATGCACTCATTCCCACCACTCCAGTCACAGAATTGATTCATCTCATAGAAGGTCTTCCTCTCCTGCGCCACCCCTCCTCTGCCAAACATGATGTCCCTCTCCAAGGACCAGTCCCTCCTTGCAACATGCCCAAAGTATGTCAGACGAAGCTTCAGAATCCTTGACTCCAAG
>NW_006399793.1:13686920-13696338 GCF_000299155.1 Elephantulus edwardii | reverse complement strand
TTTCCACACTCTGTTGGTCACCTTTCTTTGGAATGGGAACAAATATCGATCTTTTCTAGTCAGTCGGCCAGCTGGCTGTTCTCCAGATTTCTTGGCACAACTTAGTAAGCACATTCAGGGCAGTGTCTGTTTGTTGAAATATGTCAATTCGTATGCTGTCAACTCCTTGAAGCTTGTTTTTTGCCAATTCCTTCAGAGCAATTTGAACTTCCTCCTTCATCATTATAGGCTCTTGCTCATATTTTATTTCATGAAATTATTTCCTTCTGACACAATGACTCTGTACTCCTTCTATCTTCTCTTGATACTTCCTGGATCATTTAACATTCTACCCAAAGTATCCTTAAGTATTGCCACCCATGGCTTGAGTTTGTTTTTCAGCTCCTTCAGCTTAAGAAATGCTGAGCGAGTTCGGCCCTTTTGATTTTTGACTCCAGCTCTCTGCACATTTCATTATAGTATCTTGCTTTGTTGTCCCGGGCTGCCTTTTGAAATTTTCTGTTCAGCGTCTCTCTGGGATTGCAGTGCAGTTTCTTGCCATTAGGCCACCAGAGCTCCATAGGAAAAAAAAAAGTCTAGAAATTATTAAATAAGAACCTAATTTGCTGTGTAAACTTTTACCAGAAATGCAACAAAATATTGGAGGAAATAGATTATAGACAAGAAATCTTATGGTGCTCAATTTTACTGTGTGGTACTTGGTGTCACCATACACACTTGAACAACAGATTTGGGGTTTCATTGTTTTTTTGGTGTGTGTGTGTGTGTGTGTGTGTGTGTGTGTGTGTTAGGAACACTCAAGATTTTCCCATAAACTAGGAGCTATACAATGTCACTTAAATATTTTTTAAATATAACAAATAATGGCTAACAATGGCTTTTCTTGAAAAATGTTGTAAATTCCAGAGAACAAATAAGTCTGTTTTGGAGGAAGTGCATGCAGGTGCTCCTTGAAGGTAAGGATAGTGAAACTCTATGTCACATATTGGCATGTTGTCAGGAGAAGCTAGTCTTTAAAAAAAATGACATCCTGCTGGGAAAAATGGAGGGTCACAAAAAGAATAAAATCTTCAACAAGATAGATGACACAGTGACTATAACAATAGATGCAAGCATGTCAAAGATTAAGAAGATAGAGAGGTGTAGGTCAGTATAGGTTCTGTTGTTCATAGGGTTTCTATGAGATATTATCAACTTGGCAGCATATAATAGCAACATTTATTTATACTGGTTACAGAAATGAACATTTTCATTAAATCACCTCATTTCGTTTTTTAAAAAGCAAAAAAACCCTCTAGATTTAGTTATTACTATTAACTTTAATTCACATATGAAACATTAAGGTTTAGAATGTTTTATAGGTTTCCGAGGCATACACAATAAATTACTACAAACTTCCAGATTCTGAAAGGTCCTGGAGTTCCTTGGCTTGTAGGTGCATCACTCCAATCTCTCCCTCCCATTTTAAATCAATTCCTTTTGTATCTCTCTGTGTTCTTTTTTGTCTCTGCAAAGCCTTCTCTAAGACCTACCCCACCCCAATCATTACCTTTTCCATCCTTGCCTTACTAAGCATGATTCTTAACTTAATCTGCAAAGACCCTATTCCAAATAAGTTCACACTATGGGAATCTGAGTAAACTTGGATTCTGAGGAGTAGGATAGAGAGCATTATTTACCTCATGACAGAGAGGATTAGAAAAGTTACAAATAGTGAATCACCGAGTAGGATTAAAATAGCAGTCCCACACACATTTGCCCCTCCGCTATGCTACCATCCTGCGTTTGTAGGCAGCTTTCTAATTCATCTGCTGTCCACCCAGAGGTGTTAGTAAATCTCACATGATTAAATTGGTTGCACGGGCTGCAAATGGCTTGCTATTTATTCTTCAGTTATTATTAAAGCATTGGCAAGGAAACTGGACACATGTTAAATTGTTATATAATGCACTTACTATCATTAACAGAGTCTCTCAAAGTACCTTTTAGTTCTGAAGGCTGGAACTTGCATAATTTCCCTTTTATCATTAAGGATTGCTTTTGTATTGGGCTTCCAATATGAAACTGAATTTAACATATGAAGAGAAATGAAGTCATTTCATTTTCTAGAAGCGGATACAAATACTTAAATGTTGGGAATCAGTGTGTGTGAATTTTTTGTCTCACACTTTGATCTAGTAAGAAAGGGAAGCACAAATATATTAGCCACCATCCCATGAAAACACTTCTATTGTAAAGGAGTATCATTTCTTTAACTTTTTTAATTGCAAGGGTCACTGTATGAGGATGTGTCCACAAGGCAAGAATCTTCTGTGAAATGATAAGTTTTAAAAAACATAATTATAAATAAAACCACAATAGAGGTACTTTTCAAGATTCTCTCATATTACACTTCGTCTGAAGATGAGGAATAAACATTCCATGACGACAGAAGTGGCCTAAGAGGTGTCTAAGCAGACCCATGGTCACTGGAACCTTTGCCAACTTTTCACCGTCTTCTGCTGTCCTCCATTCTTGCCCATGTGGGTTCTCAGCTTTAGTTCAGTGCATTGATTTCACATCCTAGAATAACTTCAGTGTTTCTGCTCCCTTAGTCCTTACCTCTGCTAAGCACTCATCTTTGATTTACCCCACCTACTCCTTTGAGAAATCATTCTTTTGTTTCAAGTGTTGTGGTGGAGGTAGTTGTGTATCACTGAATTGATTCTGATTAAGTGGTGACCCTTTAGGACAGAGTAGACCTGCTCCAAAGGGTTTCATAAGTTGTAATCATTACAAGAGCAGTTAGCTAAGTCTTTCCTCCTACGAAGCAGTGGGTAGAGTCAAACTACCAACCTTTAAGTTAGCATTTATAACCATTGTGCCTCATATACCCTAGAACTAACTGACTCAGGATTCCCAGCCGTTTGAAGCTTGGGTCAAATGTTAGGTTGATCACTCAAAGGTAAAGAATTCAAACTCACCAGCCATTCCTTAGGAGAAAGAGGAGGCAATCTCATGAAGAATTAGTCTTGAAACCCAAGGGAACAGTTCTAATATGTCATATAAGGTTGCTATGGGTCAGAATTTATTGACAGGATATTTTTCACATTGGAGACACTATTCAGTATCTCATGCTCACAAAAGCCCAGTTCTTGTTATTGTTGTTGTTGTTTGCGATGAATTTAATCACGTGGAAGGAGATGACCCTTCCTTCTGTAGAGCAGCTGGTGAATTCAAACTGCTTGTCTTTGGGACGGCAGCGCAGCCTATTACCATTAGGCCACACAACCGACTATACTTAGTGCACAGTGAGGGCCCAAGGAACGTGGCCTGGCTGGCTAAATAAACAGAAGGGGGAACTTCTTGGAATGAATAGCAATATACTTTGCATAAAAATTGCTAAAGTATCAAGAATAATGTGCCCATTCATATTAAAATTACAAAATCCAACCGGCAGAGTTTCCATTGCTTACAACCACAAGAGATTTACTCTCAAGTGGCAGCTTGTTCCCTGGGAAAACCTGACTCAGCAGGTTTAAATTATTCCTTTTGAGTCACTTAACTTCTGAATTTCCTCATTCTGTGGCTTAAACTCAACTTTAATACTGCATGCACTCAAAACATTTGCATTTAATTGCAGCAGTAGTATGTTTTCCTGTTGCCATCTGAAACATATTCATTATCGGTGTCAGGCGTACATTGAGAGAGCTCGGTTATTTATATCTAAGAAATCAAATTCAACAAAGATAACTGAAGGCATGTAAGTAGATTTTTCTACTTTTTTTATTGTAAGAATATGCAGCCTGTAGATCCACAAATTCGAATCCTTGGCAGCTCATATTTTCAATGACTGTTTGTCTGAAGATAAATGGATACGTGTAGAGAAAGTTATTTTAAGAATGATAAGTCAACATGAATTTTATTTTTGTAATGTATATATACATATATTTTCAATATTAGTGTGATTCAAGAAAATATTGTGTCTGGCAAGTAATTGCTGTAGTACTTCATGTGATGAAGAGATGTGAGTCTTGTAAAAATTTATTTTAAATTATATTAAGCCTCGTTCCAGATTAAAAAACATTAAGATCCTGTTGTATCTTTATTATTACAGGGTTAAAGTTGAGTGGAACTTTGTCATTAGATCAGTGTTCTGGCTGTGCTATCTCCAGATTATCAGTTTCATTAAGACCAACCCATCTTCCCATTAGAACACCGTGCCATGAGTGGAGAGGGGTTGTGTGTGGAGAAGTTTAACACCTTTTATTATTCCAGGATATATTTAAGTTAATTGAAGAACCAAGTATTCCCCTTGATCAACTACTATAGTTTTGCATAGTTTTTCATCAGAAACAAAAGTGTGCTTTATACCATAGGTGATGTCATGTGAATAAATGTTGATTTCAAACCACATGCTTTTCTAGTGCATTTGGGAAACAGACAAAAAAATGTCTCTGTTCAAAGGTGGAGGGTTGCTTACTTGGTATTGCTGTGTTTTGAAGATGGATAGTGACCTTTGAAAGGTATTCATAAATCACGTGACCTGCAAATACAAAGTGAAATGGATAAATGAGGCAAATCTTTGCCAAAATTTGACCCCAATTTTCACCTTAAATACATGAGTCATCAAAGGAGAACTGTTCCATTTAGCCTAAATTATTGAGAAACATCATGCCGATTTTCTACTTCACTGAATATTCAAATATACTGATGAGAAAACTACTGATGCTGTTGAACAGATCACATGTTTTTTAACTAGTGAAAGATGGCAGGATGATCAAAAGCCACACCTGGGAATCATCTGTAACCTAAAAGATCAGAATAATGAAATACTACCAAGGATGGTGGATGCAACTCTCAAATATTACCCTGGACTGGGTGTAATAGAGGGATGTCTGTGAAAAAACACCAGAACAATCTTTTCCCAAGTGGTCAGAGAAACTGTCACTGACCCTCAGACATACTAGACCTAAGAAGAGTATAGCAAAACCAAATCAGAGGTGAATCTTGGACAATAGACAATAGAATTCAGAGAAAATAAAGATAAATCTAAACTGCCATAGTCAAGAACAGCTTTTTGCAGGCTTTAAGCCGGAGAAGCTCTGGTGTCTTAGTGGGTAAGGAGGTGAGCTGCCAACCCAGAGGCAGATGGTTCAAACTATCAGCTGTAAAATAGGCAGTCTCTTGTGAGATTTATTGCCTCTGAAAATGCACTAGAGGAGTCATTTCTGACTACTCAGTGGTACATAACAACAACAACAACAGGCTTTGAGCTAAGACTTGAAGAATGAGCAGAAATTCCCTAGGTGAAAAGGAAGCAAGAAAGATGGCACTTGAGGTAGGCAGGTGGTGACACTTGAAGCTCCTATACAATTTGGCTTGCTAAATGGCCTAGTGACAAGGAGCTGCTTTGCGATCCTGAAGGCACACAGTTTGAGGCCACCAGCTGCTCCGCAGAAAGGTGGGCAATCTCCTCCCGTGCAATTAACTGTTTCTGAAAACCTGCTGGAGGGTCAGCTATAGATCGGTTCCAACTAGATGGTACACAACAAAAACAACAACAAATAAGTACAGAATCCAGCACTTTGCATAGGATCCTTATGCTTGACCAGATGTGTCACTATGGAACTTATTTTATATCTTAAGCCAAGAAACAGTATGAATGACAACAGTACAAATTACAAATGAGTTTGCTCCTAAGTTTGTCTTTAAGTCAAATTTAAGTCAAAGGGCAGGATGGTTAGGTATGGTTTGTTTGTTTGTACCCTTGAATTTTAATTATTTTAAAATTACGTATGGGGCTGTAGAGTAACTATGAGTTGTACATATATCGCAAATTCATAACTCATGGGCTGCCTGTATATAAGGGGATCTGGAAAACCCTGTCAGGGGTTAATACTTCAAGGTCAGGATGAGATTCATGTTCTGGTATAGACAGTACATGAGACTTGAGAAGGCATTCAGAGAAAAGTCACTAATTTGCTAGGGCTAAACCATTATAAATGATCTAGTAAATTAATTAGACATACATTTCTGATATTGCCGGTGAATTAAATTAGAATATAGACATACCTTATTTTATTGCCATTTTATTGTGGGGATAGGTGTGTTTGTTTGTTTGTTTGTTTGTTTGTGAGAGTTTTGTTGGTTTTGGTGGAGGTATTTTTTTTTTAAACGGAAAGTCTGTGACAACCTTGATCTGGAGGCCTAGTCCAGAGGAAGCTGCACAGTTAGGCATTGCCTCTTAGCTCAAAACTACTCGCAGCTTTAAAAGAGAAAGATGAGAAGATCCTCCCATGTATTAAAGCCTCAGAATCCCAAAGAAGGGTTGCTATGGGCTGGTTCTGATTCCAGGGTAATGAGTGAGGTTGGTACTATTTTTCCAACATGTCCTCACTTCATGAACTTAGTGTCACATTTTCATAATTGTCACAAAATATCAGACTTTTTCATCATGCTATTGCAATTTTAATAGACTACATTATAGTATTTGCAAGCAGATGTGGCATCCACTTCCAAAATGGCTTGCCTCCAGAAACTCTATGAATGTGGAGAAATGACAAAAGTTATACAAGTGTTCAGGTCTTTCGTTCATAGGGACTATGTATGACTCAACAGCACCTAACAACAACAACAACTGTATAGTATAAACCAAGATTTCATATGCACTGGGAGATTTTTTCACTGGAAAATTTTTATTAAAAAGTGTGAAGCTTATTATTTTGATATTCACTTTATTGCAGAGATGTGAAACTGAATCTGCAATATCTGAGACCTACTACATGTGTGCATGCTGTTTTAAGTGTAATGTGCCTGCAGTTTACTAAAACTACCACTAGATGGTGAACGTACATTATTAGTGGCTTAGATCAGCTGTATATTCTTTTTCTGGTAAATCTCAAAAGACTCATTGCCATCAAGACTGAATCAATTCATAGCAGACTCAACGTAGTATTTCTGAGGCTGATCAATCGCCCAGAGCCACTGGTGGATTTGATCCTCCAAAGAAGTACAGTCTGTGGGTTATGAGCTGACAATTCAAGTTCTAATAAAATCAGGTTATATTTTTCTGTTAATGAAATATAACTTTGCAGCTCTTGAGTCTGCTATGCATTGGATGGTAACAGATGATAGTGAACTAAACAAAATAATCAGAAACCCTGCCAGAAAGTTAGTTCTAATTACTAGCCTACAGAACAGCCACAGGGTTTGCACAGAAACCTACAATTTCATCTTTCTCCCGGGGAGTGAACCACCAGCTTTTTGGCTAGCAGTTGACGTCCTTAACCACTGTTCTACCGGGATGCCTTTAGTGGTAAAGTGGCTATTAGTATATACACAATCAGGTAGTCATTGTGTCAGGGAAAACTGATTCAGAGCTGAACTTCCAATTGGTTTTTGGAGGCTGTGAGCTGCAGTAGTTTAAAAATGCATTTGGTCAGCAGTATGGAGCTGGAATCCAGTTTTGAAGTCGTCTGCAGCAGCTGGATTCTACAGAGGCTTGTTTGCTGGTTCTGGTAAGGATTAGGGTGGAATGTTGGCTTGCTAACGGGTGTATGATGATGTAATTCGGCCTCCTATTTAAAAACTCATTTGGGCTCTCAGGCCTGCGGCTCTCAGGCCTGGCTTTAATTGGTTTTGGTCAAACATTCTTCATAGTGGTACAGCACTGGTCTGTCCATTTGCTTTACAGAGGTAACTCGTGGTTTCTGTGACACTAAACATTGTGACACTGATATGTCAAATGTGATAATGGTTACCCATGGTATTTGGTGGAGCTTCCCAATTAAAATAAGCTTACAAGCAAGAATGGCATCCACTTCCAAAATGGCTTGCCTCCAGAAACTATGAATTTGGAGAAACAATGAAAGTTATACAAATGTTCAGGTCTTTCGTTCATAGGGTTGCTATGAGTCATCTACAACTCAACGGCACTTAACAACAACAGAGGTTGATATGCAACATATAAGAATCTCTGTGTGGAAGCCATTGAAAGAAAACTCAAGATACCTGCTCAGTTTTCCCCCTTTACCACCTGAGGCACTTGCAGCAGAAGGTCAAGGACTGCAGCCTTCAATATAGATTGAAGCTTAACATCAAGAAGACAAAGATTCTCACCACTGGCCTGATTGGCAGCATCAGGATGGATGGTGAAAAGATTGATATTGTTAACAGCTTTAGTTTGCTTGGCTCCACAGTCAACACTCTTGGTACCAGCAGCCAGGAAATCAAGAGATGAATTACAGTGGGAAAGTCAGCTGTCAGGGACCTCTCCAGAGTACTGAATAGCAATGGCATCAGGCTGGAGACAAAGGTGCATTTGATCCAGGCCATAGTCTTCTCAATTGCATGCTATGCATCAGAGAGCTGGACAGTAATTAGGGATGATAGAAAGAGAATTGATGTCCTTGAGCTGTGGTGCTGGAGAAGAGTGTTGAACATACAATGGACTGCTAGGAAAGCAAACAGGTTTGTCCTGGAGAGGGTGAAACTGGGCTGCTCCTTGCAGGGAAGGTTTCTAAAGCTTCATCTGAATACTCTGGGCATGTTGCAAGAAGGGACTGGTCCTCGGAGAGGGACATCATGTTTGCGAGAGTGAAGGGACAGCATAAGAGAGGAAGACCCTCAATGAGATGGATCGATTCCGTGATTAGAGTAATCGGAATAGTTGCATCAGAGATAGTGAGGTTGCATAGTATAGAGCAGGGTTTAGGTTCTTGTACATAGGGTCGCAAGACTCGACAGCACATAACAAAAATAAGTGCACAGTTAGAAAACTCTCTTGTTCAAGTTGTCCCCTCAGCCACAGCATCTTTCATAATAAATGGCAACAAGTCATTTGAGTGATTGCTGTTGGTGATATTAAGTGTCATCAAGTTGAATGCACCTCAGAGCAACCCTATGCACAATAACGCTGAACCCAGCCCTATGCTAAGCCAACATCACTGCCTCCGACACACCTACCCTCATTACTCCAGTCACTGAGTCAGTCCATCTCATCTGGGGTCTTCCTCTCCTGTGCTGTCCCTCCACCCTCCCAAGCATGATGTCCTTCTCCAAGAACTGGTCCTTCTTGGCAATATGCTCAAAATATGTGAGACAGAATCTCAAAATCCTTGCCTCTAAAGGAACAACTTGGTTTCGTTCTCTCCAGGGCAGACTTGTTTGTTCTCTTGGCAGTTCATGATATCTTCTCCAGCACCACAACTCAAAGATAGTCATTCTCAAATACTGCATGGTGCCACTGTTGTAGAAAGTGACTGACATCAAGGTTGGGGTAAGACTGAGGAAAACTGCATAGATTATGTATACTGAATTGAAACAGATGAGGGAGAGAAGAGTTTAAAGATGATATATGATAGCATATTATGATTATCACAGGAATCCAGAATTAAGGTTGCATAGAGGAGTGCATTTGAGGTAGGGTGGGGGAGGG
>NW_006399793.1:13686002-13686820 GCF_000299155.1 Elephantulus edwardii | reverse complement strand
AAGGACCAGTCCCTCCTTGCAACATGCCCAAAGTATGTCAGACGAAGCTTCAGAATCCTTGACTCCAAGGAGCATTCCGGCTTCACCTTCTCCAGCACAAACCTGTTTGTTCTCCTACCAGTCCATGGTATATTCAACACTCTCCTCCAGGACCACAGCTCAAAGGCATCAATTCTCTTTCATCCCTATTCACTGTCCAACTCTCTGATTCATAGAACATAAAGAATATAGCTCAGCTCAGGCGCACCTTAGTCTCCAGCCTGTCATTGTTGCTCTTCAGTACTCTTGAGAAGTCCCTCACAGCTGACTTTCCCAATGCAATTAGTCTTTTGATTTCCTGGCTGCTGGTACCAAGAGTGTTGACTGTGGAGTCAAGTCAACTAAGACTGTTAACTATCTCAATCTCCTTCACCATCCACACTGAAGATGCCAATTGGCCCAGTGGTAAGAATCTTTGTTTTCTTCATGTTGAGCTTCAATCCATATAGGAGGCTGCAGGCCTTGACATTCTGCTGCAAGCACTTCAGGTTCTCCTCAGTTTCAGCAAGTACGGTTGTGTCATCTGCATAACACAGGTTGCTGATGACTCTTCCACCAATCCTGATGCCACATTCCTCCTTGTACAGCCCAGTGTCTCAGATGATCTGTTCTGCATACAGATTGATGGACCCCGTTCTTGATTTTGAACCATGTAGTATCTCCTTGCTCTGTTCTGATGACTGCCTTTTGGCCCAAGAATCTGGGCTCAATGAGGAGAAGCATGGTGTTAGGATTGGTGGACGACCTATCAACAATCTGCGTTATGCAGATGACACAAC
>NW_006399793.1:13656788-13682015 GCF_000299155.1 Elephantulus edwardii | reverse complement strand
GGTAGGGTGGGGGAGGGGGGCAGGGTCGGGGTGGGAGATTGTATACCAACAAAGAAGTTTATCTTTTGCTTTTCAAAGAGAGGAACCAACTGGGGGCAGGGGTGTAAAGAAAAAAGTGCAACAATGAATGAATAAAAATCCAAAATCTCTGTAAATGTTCATTAAAATTAATAAAATAATTTTTTTTAAAAAAAGATAGTCATTCTTCTCCTGTCACCCTTAGTCATTGTCCAGCTCTCTGATGTGTAGCAGCAAGTAATTGTGAAGACTATGGCTTAGATCAGGTGCACATTTAGTCTCTAGACTGACACTGTTGCTCTTCAGCACTCTCAAGAAGTCCCAGAGAGCAGATTTCCCAATGCAATTCATCTTTTGGTTTCCTTACTGCTGCCAAGAGTGTTGATTGTGAACGTGAGCAAGCCGAAATTTTTCACAATCTCAAAATCTTCCCCATCTATCATGGTGCTGCCAATTGGCCCAGTGGTGAGGATTTTTGTCTTCTTGATGCTGAGTTTCAATCTATATATTGAAGACTATAGTCGTTGACCTTCTGCAGCAAGCGCTTCAGATCCTCTTCAGTTTCAGCAAGCAAGGTTGTGTCATCTGCATAATACAGGTTGTTGATGAGTTTTCTTCCAGTCCTGATATCACATTCCTCATCATAAAGACCAGCCTACCAAATGATCTGTTTTGCATATAGATTAAAAAGTACGGAGAAAGGAGTCATCCTTGACACACTCCTTTCCTGTTTGAGCCATCCAGTGTTTCCTTGCTCTGTTCTGGCAAATGCTTCCTGGTCCAAGTATAGATTTTAATATGAGCACAATTAAGTGTGCTGGAATTCCTATTCTTTTCAAGGTTGGCCATAATTTGTTGTGATCTACACAGTCAAATGCCTTTGCCTAGTCAATGAAGCACAGGTAGACAATCCTCTGATACTCTGTTCTTTGAGCTAAGATCCATCCAATATTGGTTATAATGTCCTTATTACCATGGCCTCTTCTAAACCCATCTTTCACTTCTGGCCGTTCTCTGATGATGTACTGTTCCAGTCATTTTTTAATAATCAGCAGCAGGATTTTGCCTGCATGTGGTATCAGGGATAGTGTTCAAGATTATTCACACTTTGCTGCATCTCCTTTTTTAAAAAAAAAATATATATATGAAAAAAAATTTATATAAATGTGTATTTTTTCCAGTCAGTTGGTCAGGTAGTTGTCCTCAAGATTTCCTGGTACAACCTGGTGAGAATGTCCAGGACAACATCTATTTGTTGAAATATGGCAATTAGTATTCCATTAATTCCTGAGGCTGTTTTTTTGCCAGTTCCTTCAGAGAAGCCTGCACTTCCTCCTTCATCTTCATTGCCTCTTCTTCTTTTTTTTTTTAATTGTGTCTTGATCATACATTGTTTCATGCCATTTTCCTGTGTCAGCCAGTTCTTTTTTGGTAGAGTAACTGTGCACTCCCTCCATTCTCTCTCGATGCTTCCTGAATTAGAGACTTGGAAATCCTACTATATTCTAATAGCTGAGCTGACTGTTCTGGGCTAGGGCCTATTTTTCCCCTATTTAGCTGTTTACCCTATTGTGTGACATGGTACTGTTAGTGGTGGCTGCTTCAGCTACCACTGGGCAGCTCAGTGTGAGATACTTTGTGTTGCCCTGGCTCCCTCACAGTATCAGACCTGACTGCCAGCATCATGAAGACAGGGCTCGGGTCTGTTTGGCTTAGCACTCCATTCCAGAAAAATAGCAAAGTGTGTCCTTTCCATATGGTTTGCATAAGTCAGGCACAACTGTGGTGTATTTCCTCCAATCAGGCAGTCATCATTTATCTCTGTTACCTTCTGATAATCATTCAATAGAAGTTCATACAAAAGAGTTGGACATTTTGTTTCTTTCAATCTTGCATTGTGTGTTTGTGTGTGTATATGGGTGTATCTGTAAGAAGCCAACACTTGGATGTTAACCGTTTTAGATTAATCCAAGATTATCATCTTGGTTGTATTAAATGCTCAGAGTTCACCTGGGTTTACACTGTTCATTCATCTGTATAAACATCGGAACACACCTTGCAGCAGGACAGAATATTTGGGTTTAGGATTGGGCTGCCACAGTAATATTTTAAGTGTTGGTGGTGCTGGTAGTGATTTACCGAGTACTTTTTCTGTGTTAGGAAGCTCTGGTGGTAGAGTCTTTAGCAATGTGTGCTGCTAACCCTGAGGCTGTGCAGCTCTAGGGCAGAATGATGGGAAGTCTCCTTCCGTCTTGTCCAGGCCATTTACAACCCTCAAAACTCAACGGAGCATTGTTGTGAGTTGAAACCAAGTCAATGGCAGTGAGTTTGAATTTGAGGTTTTGTCTACTAACAGTTTTGGTGGTGTAGTATAATATGTGTGGGCTGTTAACTGGTCAAATCCACCAGCTGCTCTCCAGGAGAAAGGTGAGGCAATCTTCTCCCATTAAGATTTATGGCCTCAGAAACTCAGTTGTGGGTGAGAATTCACAGGACAGTGAATTTCGTTTTGAGTTTATTTATTGACTTTCTCTGCTAGTTCAAATCTCCCAGTGGCTCTGTGAGAGAAAAATAGGCTATCTCCTGTGTGGTTTTACAGCCTCTGAAAAACCACTGGGAGGGCAGCTATGAGTTGGTTTCAACTCCACAGCAATGAGTTTGAGGGGACTTTTTTTGTTTGTTGTGTAAATAAAAGTATCATTAGTCATATTTTAAAAGGAAAAGAGCTGAAGCTCAAAGGCTATAAAGAACGCATACCATGACACATATAGTTAGCAAAACAAGATCCAAATCTGAGGCTGTTTGGCCTTGTAAACCATGTACTTCATTGACCTGCCCAGTTGACTGTCTTCCACTTCCACTGAATGTTCATGCTTGTAAATCCACCCAAAGCAGTAAAATAGAAGCATATTCATTTAAGCATGCTTTTAGGGTTTAATACTTAGGCATAATGCATAAAAAATATTAAAAATAATATTAAAAATAATACTGGGAAGCAATTTTGGTGGAAATAGTCACTTAATAAGAATTCCAGCCTGTCAGTAGCTTGGAAATTATGGCAAGCTTTCCTTAAATGCAAAACACTGAACTGATTTGACCACATCCATAGCCAAAGTAGGAAGCTCTGGTGGTATAGGTCCATAGTTCTGGTGGCATAATGTCCACAGGGAGCTGCACTGTTAACTCAAAGCTAACCTCTCTGGTGGTTCGAATCCACAAGCAGCTCCAAGGGAGAAAAAATGGGCAATTTTCTCCAATACCATCTATAGCCTCATAAACCTAGTGGAGGGTCAGCTATGCGTTGGCTCTCTGCCTTGATGACAATGGGCCATGTGGGTTTTTCTTGGTGTGTGTGTGTGTGTGTGTGTGTGTGTGTGTGTGTGTGTGTAGGTTTTTCCTATTCTTTTTTGGATAGTCAAAGTTTTCTTCTTATCTAATGTATATATATATTGTGTACTAAACTACCCTGCAAGTGAATAGCACTTAATTCAAAGCATATTGTAGGCATTTACTCCTGTGGAAGTCCTCACAACTCCTCGTCTAGGGCTCTAAATAATCTTGAAGATACATGGAAGTGAAAAAGGAGCCTAACAACCTGATGCAAACTGGCAAGGAACAGGCACTTCCGTCTCCTCCTGGTGGGAATGTAAACTGGTACCATCTCACTTGGAAGACGATCTGGCAGTAGGTATAGAAATTACTAACACACAAATCTTTTGGCCAAACAATTCTATTTCTGTAAGTTTTCGCTATACATGTACTCATACATGTGTAGAAAAACTTTTGCCTCTACTTTTTGACATAGTGAAAATTTGAGAAAGTAACAATATATTCATTAAGTGAAAACTGATTAAATACACCCTGATACAATGAGCTATTATGCAGCTATAAGAATGAGGGAGCTTTTAAAACAATCTACAAGAGATATTGTCAAATGGGAAGGAAAAGCACATGACAATAATAATAATAATAATCTTTTATAATAATCTTTGTGCCTTAAGAAAAGGAAAAAATTAAGATTAATATATGCTCATCCAATCACATTTATAGTTACTTGACTTCGCACAGAATAATTTCTGAAAGACTGTACAAGAAACTGGTAATACTGGTTCCTTTCAAGGAGGGAAACAAGTTGTTGAAGCTAGCAATCTGAACATAGCCTCTGATAGCACAGTCTGCAGGAAGTTAAACTGCCAACCCAAAGGTGACAACTCTCTGGCTATTCAATGCACCAGCTGCTCTGCGGGTGGAAGACGGATAATCTCTGCCTATGTGATTTACAGCCTATGAAAACTCACTGCAGGGTTGGTTAGGAATGAGCTCCAACTCAATGATGATCAGAGTTAACAAAAAACCCCCATCTTTTATAATTATATGTATGCTTCAAATGCCATATTTCGTTTTCTAAGACTTTAGCCTAATTGTGGGTAATTCACCAGAGAACTACATACAAAGATGTTCCTTACAGCATTATTTTTAATGATAAAATACAAAGTGAAGACAGAATAAAATATTCACCATTTGCAAATGAAATACAAGAAATATGTATATATGTGTGCCCAATAACACCTCTCCTTTGGAAAGTGCCACAAATGTGTATGTATGGTTAATACTGGGTTGCTAGGCTCCAGTGGACTAGTTTTCAAGAGCTGTGCTACCAAGCCAAAGACAGCAGTTCAAATACACCAGCTTCTCCATGGAAGAATGATGGGCAGTCTCCTCCTATGTAATTTACTCTGAAAACCTATTGGAACATCCATCAGATAAAAGTTCTGACTCAACAACACCTAACAACAATAGTGATATTGGGTTAAGGAGGAAGCCTGTCTTGTAAGTTGAATCCACAGCATCTGATGCAATGCTCAACACCTAGTAATCTGAAAATTAATAATTGCAGAAAGATTAATAGACGGTAAAGGGACTGAAAAGATATAAGCTAAATATAAATAATGTTTACCAAAGATTTTGTTTGTTTTGCTTTCGTCTGTGCTCATTTTTACTTTCCAACATTACCACAATAAGCATACCATTTTTATGACTGGAAAGAAGTAGTACCTTAAGTGTAATGAGACTGAATTGTAAAAAAAGGAAGAAAAAAAATTTTTTTAGAAAAATCTTTTTTTAAAAAAATGCTGTTTATATTTATAGAGGGGAGAACAATTATTTTCATGAGGCGCTTTGATGGCCTGGTGGTAAGAATTTGCACTGCCAACTCTAAGGCATGTGGTTTGAATCCACCAGCTGCTCCACCGCATAAAAATGGGTAATGATCTCCCATGTGATCTTATGCCCCTAAAAACCCACTGGAGGGTCAGCTATGAGTCAATTCCAACTTGATGACACACAACAACAGTGAATACTTAAGGAGCTCTTGAGATGCAGTGGTTTAAATGCTCAGTCCTGCTAACTAAAAGGTTAGGGAGTTTGAACCTACCCACTGCTCTGCAAGAGAAAATATATCAGTCTGCTCCCAAAAAGATTAAACTCACAGCTGACTCATAGCTTCACCCTTCAGTAGATTTTCCAAGTGGAATGAGCTCTGGTGACTAGTGGCAAGAAGCTGTGCTGCAATCCCAAAGACAAACAGTTTGAGTCCACCAGCTGCTTCGTGGGAGAAGGATGGGCAATCTCCTCCCATGCTATTAACTACCTCTGAAAACCTGTTGGAGGGTCAGCTATGGGTCGGTTCCCACTCGATAGTATACAATGACAATAACAACACATTACAAGCAAAGAGATTGCCCATCTTTCTCTCTTGGAGCCACTGGAGGATTCTGACCTCCAAAGAGGTGTAAGCCCTAAATTAGCACAAGGCCCTACACTGTAGATCACCAGAGCTCCCTTTCCAAAAATACCACAGTCTTGGAAACTCTATGGGCAGTTCTGTTCTGTTCTACAAGGTCACTACAACAGGTTCATTTAAAAAAAATTCTTTGTTGTGTTTGTTTTTAGTGAATGTCTGCTTTTGATCAGCAGCACTTATAAAAATTCTGGAAAGGATGATAGTGGCATGGAAGTGGCAGCTGGGACATTTAGTGAATATTGGAGGTATATGGTGGGGGGTAATTTGAATGCTAATTGCATTATCTACACTTTTGAAGCATCCCAGAACTAGAATTGGAGTTACTCAATTGAACACTTTATATAAACACTGAGATCATTTCTGTGACATTACACCTACTTTGAGGGGTGTTTTCTCCAGCTTTTGACAGATCTAGGTCTGGTCTTCCATGGTCACTTATACATTTTATGATCTTGGCAACATTGTTGTTTCAGTCTAAGGACACATTTCTTCATCTGTAATGTGGGAAGAGTATAGTCTAAGGTCTCTCAATGTTGCTACAGAAATGCATTTCTAATGCAACTGAAGAGTTCAGCAGTGTCTGGCACACAGAAGAGTCTCAGGAAGCAGCATCCCTCTGCTTCTCTCCCGTTCTCTCATATCCACTGCTCAGTCCAGTGAGGGAATGAAAGATCAGATAGGTTTAGAAAAGGAGGAAGGGCAAATTTTTCAATCAAACATTTTACACAATACTACTTTAAAATCCTTTAAAGTAAGAAGCCTCAAATTTTGTTCATGTGTAGGGAGGGAGTATTACCTGAGGGTCTGTGACCATTGTAAGACCCGGGTGATTAGCACCTACAATGTGATGAAACAAAATATACACATGCCCATTCTGTGACCTCTAGAATTTTATTCTGAGGGGGGAAAGATAGAAATCCTCTATCGATCACATTGCTCTGCCTGAGGATGCTGGAGAACTTCTTACATTAGTATGGGTTTTGGATGTTCGCCTAAAGCCACAAACCTTTTGATGTCTACCTCCTAGCTTTGAGAAATTCCTCATCACTCATACGACTCCTGCAAATAAGATAAAGGAGAACTTTTAATGGAAAATTCTCTCTGCTCCTCCTTTCTCTCTGATTGCATTCCTGTATTTGTACAGATGTGTGTGGTGTGTGTGTGTGTATATATACATATGTATAACCAATATTCCAAAATAATTTATAATTTTCCAAAATATATTCCCAATAATTTTTAATATTCTGAAATAATGCAACTAGTTTATTTAAATAATGAAATAGATTAAAATTATGACATTTATCCCAAGATAGATAGATAGATGATAGATAGATAGATAGATAGATAGATAGATAGATAGATAGATAGATGGAACTGCCAATTAAAAGGGCTGCAAATCTTAATAGAAGCACATTGTTTGACCTTTTCCTGTGAAGCAGGTAATGAGTTTGAGCCACTGAACCTTAGGTTAGCTGTCTCATCACTTAACCCACTGTGTTACCAAGGCTCCCTTATAATTAAACAAACTGAATTTTAAATTTTGGGTATAAACATTCATAAACTAAAAAAATTTTACCTGGATCACTTGACTAACATTTTTAGACAACTGAAAAAGTCCAGTTAAATAAAATTGTTGGAGTACTATTAACTTGATCCCAACCTTCAGGGTAATGAAAATTTCATCCTAGAACAATAAAATCATTGTCATCAGTAAGCTTAAACAAAATCACCTGTCATAAATAGCTTTCTGCAATGTGATGATGTTCCTTTAATATTTCTTAAAAGCACACTTCTTCAGAAAAGTCAAGCAGGATTCATTTCTTGGCTGTACCAATGACATTTATAGGAATATTTGCCATTATGTGTGTGTTTCTCCCACCAGATGACCTTTCATTGCTCCTGGACATCTCTGACTTTGCATTTTTCATTGACTGTTGACTGTTGTATCTGCTAAGTTAAGATAATAAGTAAATTTTCATTTACTGAAAAAATATATTTAAATGAGTCTCTTAGATAGAAAGGAAAACATGAGTGTGGAAATTGGAAGGGAGATTTTGGATTTGGACTAATAAAATTAATAATGACATTTGTCTTTACTAGTAGTGGTTCATGTTGTTGTGTACCATCAAGTTGGAACTGACCCATAATTGACCCTCTGGTGGATTTTCAGAGGCAATTATTGCATGGGAGGAGATTGCCTGTCCTCCTGCAGAGCAACTAGTGGATTTGAACCACATGCCTTTAAGATTGCAGAACAGTTTCTTACCACCAGGATACCAGAGCTCCCTAATGATTCACATACTTGGACATATTGCTAAGAGGTTACTCCTTGGAAAAGGATATCATGCTTGCAATGATGGTGAGCCAGCAAAATAGAGGAAGACCTTCAACAAGATGAATTAACACAGTGATTGCAGTAATGGGCTCAAGTGTGTCAAAGATTATGAAGATGGCACAGGATAGGACAGGGACCAGCAGTCAGACCCAGGAAATGAGACACATTGCACTGGGAAAATGTGCAGTTAGGCACTGGGAAAATGTGCAGTTAGGGACCTCTCCAAATTATCGAAGAGTAATATCACTTTGAGGACTAAGGTGAGTCTAGTTCAGGCTGTGGTCTTTTCCACTACTTGCTATGCATCTGAGAACCAAACAATGAATAAGGAAAACTTTGAGCCATGGTGTTGGAAAAGAGCACTGAACATCCTATGTACGGCCAAGAGAATGAACAGATATGTCTTGGAGAAGATGCAGCTGGAGTGCTTTTTGGAGACATCAAGGATGAGGCTTATTGCTAGGAGGGGCTATTCCTTGGAGAAGGACTTGATGCTGAGAAAGGTAGAGGGTCAGTGAAGGAGAGGAAGACCCTCAACCAGGTGGATTGAGACTTAGGGTTTCCAGTCATTATACATCTCTATGCCTGACTGCTGCAATGGGCTCTTGTGTGTCAGGAAGTGTGAGGATGGAGCAGGATAGATCTTTTGTTCATGGAGCTGCTACGAGTCGTGCTTAGACAGCACCTAACAACAACAATAATGAGTAGTACTTGATGCGATGGCACCTAACAACAACAATGGTAGTAGTTCAAACAACCAGCTACTCCATGGGAGAAAGAGAAGGCAGTCTGCTTCTGTTAAGATTTACAGCCTGAGAAATCTGGAGGATATCTATAAGTTGGAATTGTCTCAATGACAGAGAGCTTTCAGGTTGGTAAGAAGAAGGAGGAAAGGAAGATTCAATGCCTAAAAGATGGTGAGCATCTGTTAAGTATGATGGAATAATTTAGGATAAAGACAATGGTTGAGTAGCATGATAAACATAATATCACTCAACTATAAATTGAATATTGTTGAAATGCAAAAAAAAATACCTTTACTGAAAAAAATGTTCATTATAATGCTGCCTTTGTTTCCCCCAGCTGTCTGTCTGGAGAGAGATTCTTGTATTTGTATTTCTGCATAGCAGCAGTTTGGCTCAGATAAAATATCTAATTCATAATACTGGTAGATGTGCCAAAAAGTCACACAAACCAGAAGGTTCAAAATAATTTCTATCAACTCTGCACAGTGTGTTTGAGGAAGAGCAGATTGTTGTAACTTTCATGCTTACAATCAGGGAGCATTCATAAACAGAGGCATTTAAACATTTGTGTGTGTCTGATATCACAGAAACATCAAGAGTTGAACGTCAGGTAGGAAAGGCAAAAGTTCCCAACTGTCTAACACTCAGAGATAACCATAACAAGAATATTAGCTGTATTTAATTAGTAATAAGTAATGTTTTATAAGCTGTTATATATACTAGGGAGTGGGCTAAGCAGCTTATATAATTTGGGAGTTAATATGCCATAACCATGTTAGACTTAGAATGAGTTTTAATTCCTCCCTATATGTTATTATTTACTAAAATGTGAAAGAAAATATACAGAAAGTGTTTTCTTTATTCTCCTGTAATATGTACTCTAACAAAAGAACTAGAAGTAAGAACATTATCTTTTGCAAACTAAAACCAAATCCACTGTCTTTGAGTCAATTCCAAATCAAAGAGAACATATAGATTGGAGCCACGCCCTAAGTGTTTTTTCAAGACTGTAAATTTTTATAGAATCAGACAGCCTCATCTTTCTCCCATGAAGTGTTAGATGCATTAGAACCACTGACCTTTCAGTTGTCGATCCAATGCTTAATTCACCATACCACCAGAGGTCTTACTACCTCTTTCAATGATACTAGTTCTCAAATCCTTCCTATGGTAGTTTCTCATCCTATATTTTCAAGAAAGGTCCTTGACTTACATCTATTAATTTTTCTTGTGCTTGAGGTGTGTATTTTGCTGTATGTGTATTTTATGTATCTGTACTTTGCTGGCTTTGCTAACATCAACTTTGATTCATAGCTCGAAAGTATGTATTACTTCATGGAGGTGTTACTAATTGCCATTCAGTCAGCCCCAACTCATGGCAGCATATGTTTAACGGAAGCACCATGCAATACCGAGCTATCCTTAGCGTCCGTGTGTTTGAGTCTATTTGTTTATCAATTCATCTCACGGTGGGTGTCCTTCATCTGTGCTGACCCTTCCACTTTACCAAATAGGAGGTCCTTTCCAGGAATTAGCCCTTCCTGTTGAAATGTCCATAGTGAGTGAGACCAAGTCTCATCATATTTTATCATTTTTTGTTGTTGTTGGTAGGTGCCATCAAGTTCACAACAAATCATAACAACCCTATGAACAAGAGGCCTGAACCTGGAGCTGTCCTGTGCCGTCCTCACAATCACTGATATTTTTCGAGCCCATTGTTACAGTCATGGTGTCCGTCCATCCTGCCGAGGGTCTTCTTCTCTCTCTCAGATTATCTGCCTTTAGGAGCATGATGTCTTTTTCCAAGGTCTACCCTCTCCTCTGACAACATATTCAAAGTCTATGAGATGACGTTTTACCATCGGAGCCTCTAAAAAGCACCTTGGTTGTGCTTCCTACAAGACAGACTTGTTTGTTCTTCTGGCTGTCCATGGGATATTCTGTTCTCCAAATTCACAATTCTTTTCTCCAGCACCACAATTCTCTTTTCTGTTATCACAGTTGTAAGATTCTTCTTCTGTCATCCTTGTTAATTGTGCGTCTATGAGATGCGTAAGAAGCAATTACACATGTTGTTGTTGTTGTTGTTATGTGCCGTCGAGTCGCCTGCGACTCATAGCGACCCTATGTACAACAGCCCTAAACTCTGCTCTGTCCTGTGCCAATCACACTGTCTCTGACACACCCATCCCAATTATCCCAGTCACTGAATCAATCCACCTCATAGAGGGCCTTCCTCTCCTGAGCTGTCTGTCCCTCCTCCCTCCCAAGCATGATGTCCTTCTCCAAGGACCGGTCTCTCCTCACAACATGTCCAAAGTATGTTAGACGGAGCCTCAGAATCCTTGCCTCCAAGGAGCCACCCGGTTTAACCCTTTCCAGGACAAATGGCCAACCGCAAATGAATGAATGGAGAAGTTGTGGTACAGTCATACAATGGAATACCATGCAGCATGCAGGAGTAATGATTTTGTAAATTATTACCTAACTTAGGAGGAGGGACTGGAGAGCATTATGCTGAGTGAACTAACTCAGTCCCACAAGGACAAATACTGTTTAAAGTTATTTTTGTAGAATGAGTATAAGAATCCAAGGGGGTGGGGGGGTGCAAGTAGAGGGGTGAGGGTGAGGAGGGGTGTTAATCATAGAGTTGCACAATTAGATGGTTGGGGGAGTGAAGGAAATAGGAAAGGTCTTTTGTGAAAAACAAGGTATTAAAACTGTAAATGAATCAATAGAAAATTTAAAATAATAATAAAAATAAATAAATAAGAAGCAATTGCACGTATAATGGTTTGGATCAAGTATTATTTAGTCTTTAAACTGATATTGTTGTTTTTTAACATTTTGGAGGAGTCCTTAGCAGCAGATTTCCCCAAGGCATCATGACTTTTGACTGCTGCTACCAATGGATGTTGATCCAAATCAATTCTACATTAAAACAATATATATTTTATTATATAAGTTCTCAAATTAAATTTTTTTCATAAAGATTTGTTAGAGAGGTTCCAAATTTAAGACAAGAATCTGTTTTTCATTTCCTTCTGAAATATTTGAGGGTGGAAGGTTAGAAGGATCAAAGGAATGTCAGAGGATGAGACCAGTGCAAATTACAGACAGGAGCAGAGGGACAGGCCTGAGAGAAGCACTATACTCCTTTTCTTAAAAGGTGTGTATTTACAGTTTGTCTCTGGATCACCTCCTGTGGGCAGGGTCTTCTCTGTTAATAACTCTTACCTGTTTGCATAAGAATAATTTTCTCTTTCTTGTTATTTGGTGGTAAAATCTCCAGCTTGAATAGGACTAGGATGAAAAGTTCATTGAGAGCAGCCCTGAGAGATATTTATATGAGAAGCCAGGACAAGGATAACCCCGTCCACTACAAGAGCCGGCTGGGCAGGGATGATGGTAACCTTCCCTCCCCCTCCCCCTTCTCTTCTTTAATATGACAGGTTGCTGAAGTCAACAAAGAAGTCTTTCATGGCAGTGGCAAATAATTCCCTGCACAACAATATATATCTAGTGGGGCTATTCACCAACTTAAGAGACTGATTTTCTGCTGCCATGCCAACATAATGAAACAAATTTAAATTACCTGTGACCTGGCCAAGCTCAGTATTTCTTTGCCAAGAACTGTCTTTGGTCACTTTAGGAATAAAAGAGTCAAGAATAAAAAGCAGAGATTGGTGAGAAGGGGAGGTGGGGGAGTGTGAGAGAGAGCCAGAACTGCTGGGGTTTGGTCCTAGTGTCAGGCTAGATTGCTAAATGCTGGGTCCGGGCCAGGAAAGGTAGTCTTTATCCAAAAGAATGGTCTTTCTCTCCATAAAGGAGCAGATAATGACTAGTGAACACTGTGCTGGGTTAGACATTTTTCTAGCAAGGCATGCAACCAAAGAGCCCGAGTGGTCTGGTGGTTAAGTGCTTGGCTTCTGGCAGAAAGTTTGCCTAATGGTGCATCTTTTCCTATAAAACACCTTACAGGTTTATGAACAGACCTGAAAAGGAAAACATATTTCCCAGTGACTCTTTCATGCCCATTGCTGTCTCTACCAACCTCCTCTACCAAGTAGTGACAACTCCAGTTCACTCTCAGCTAGTGAATTTGCATCATTGAGAAAAAGCAATTAGGAACTCCTATATCTTAACATCTTCCTACTACCAACTCTAAAACCCAATTCTTGTTTCCCTTTTGATCACAGGAGAAGAGGTATCCCTGCTTCCTCCCTTCACTTCCAGCCCATCCCTTTGCAAGTACATTGCTGCTGCATAAAGTAAACAGTTGCACTGCCAAACAAATGGCAGGTGATTCAAACCCACCAGCCGCTCCATAGGGGAAAGATGGGCAGTCTCTTCCCATGTGGTTTCCAGTCTAAAAACCTATTGGAAGGTCAGCTATGAGTGCATTTCAAATAAAAAACATGGAGTCCACACCTTGTTTCAAGTCTCTTCATTATTTATTTCTCCTTGTGCAGGGGCCGTGCTAAGCTTCTCTGTATTGTTCCAATTTTAGTGCTAGTGAAGCAAGCACCCATTAGATAGTTCTCTTCTGCTGCTTTTCTTGTAGGGGTTTGCTTTGTGTTTCTTGGTGCTGTCTTTTTTATCACTATCTCCCCAAATACAGCTTCTGATATGTAGTTAGCATTCCACAAATACTTACTCAATAAATATATAATGTAAATGGTTTGAAAATTTTCTAAACAGAACACTGTTTTAATCAGGGAGGTAAGGTGAATAGAGAAGGATAAACACGTTTTTTAATACAAACTGTAGAAATAAAGAAGAAACTATGATAGAAGGGAAAATTAGACAGGAAAAGTCTACTTTCAGGAAAGAAAGTTGGTTAAAGAAAGTAACCTAGTATTTCTTTAATTGTTCTAATGCATCAGTTGCTTTACACCTATAATTGCCTTGGGTTTCCACACCAGGGAGCTCTTGTGGCTTTTTAGTAAGAAATTGTGCTGCTAATGCAAAAGTATGTGGTTTGAATCCACCAGCTGCTCCGCAATACAAAGATGGACAGTCTCTTCCCATGCGATTTACTGCCTCTGAAGACCGCAGGATGGTCAGCTATGGGTTGGGTCCTACTCAACAGCTGTTGTTATGTGCCGTCGAGTAGCCTGTGATTCATAGTGACCCTATGTACAACAGCCCTAAACCTTGCTCTATTTTTTTGCCAATCTTATTGTCTCTGACACACCTACCCCATTATCCCTGTGACTGAATCAATCCACCTCATAGAGGGTCTTCCTCTCCTATGCTGTCCCTCCACCCTCCCAAGCATGGCGTCCCTCTCCAAGGACTGATCCCCTCTTTCAACATGTCCAATGTATATCAGATGAAGAAGCCTTGCCTCCAAGGAGCAGCCTAGCTGGCTTCACCCTCTCCAGGACAAACTTGTTTGTTGTCCTAGCAGTCCATGACATGTTCAGTACTCTTCTCCAACAGAACAGCTCAAAGGCATCAACTCTCCTTCTATCATCCCTATTCATTGTCCAGATCTCTGATTGCATCAGATGCACCTTGGTCTCCATACTGACATCTTTGCTCTTCAGTACTTTGCAGAGGTCTCTGACAGCAGACTTTGCCCATTGCAATTCGTCTTTTAATTTCCTGGCTGCTGGTACTAAGGGTGTTGGTTATAGAACCAAGCAAACTGAAGCTGTCAACAATCTCAGTCTCTTCACCATCTTATCATGATGCTGACAATTGGCCCAGTTTTGAGAATCTTTGTTTTCTTGATGTTGAGTTTCAGTCCATATTGAAGGCTACCGTCCTTGACCTTCTGCAGTAAGCAGTATACAACAAATAATCTTTCTCCAACACTATATGATAAACTCTCTTATTGATAAGGAAATTAAATATACAAGTTCTTAAGTAATGCCATGTTGTTCTTGTTATGTACCATCAAGTCACCAGTAACTCAATAGAGACTCTATGAGCACAACAGCTCTGAACGCTGCCCTATCTTGAGCCAATCTCCTTGACCCCAACATACCTACACCCTTTACCCCAGTCACTGTGTCAATCCATCTCATCCTTGATCTTCCTCTCCTGTGTTGTCCCTCCACCCTTCCAAGCATAATGTCCTTCTGCAATGCTGGTCCCTCCTGGTCATGTGCCCAAAGTATAGGAGACAGAACTTCAAAATCCTTGCCTCCAAGGAGAAATTTGGTTTCACCCTCTCCAACACAGATCTGTTTGTTCTCTTGGCAGTCCATGTTCAGTGCTCTTCTTCAGCACCACAACTCAGAGGCTTCAATTCTTCTTCTGTCATCCTTAATCATTGTCCAGCTCTCTGATGCATAGCAAGTAATTGTGATACAACTTGTAAAGTAAATAACTATAAGTCTAACCCCCAACATCTAACTACCAATGCAGACAAGCTTAGGAAACATCACAGTTGCAATCTATATCAACCCTTGTTTTATTTTAAATGCAGATGTACTAACTGCCATTTCTAAAGAAGTTTATCCTATTAACCCAATAACCACTTACTGAAATGAATTCTAATGTTTTGTTGTATTTCCCCCTATACTCCTTGAAAATATCTTGGAAGACTATGCCCACAAAACTACAGTATTGCCATTATCTAAGCAAAGTGGGCCTTTGGTATTTTTCTTCCAAGTTGACCTCTGAAAGAACCTGCGCTAGTGATTTAGTCTTCAGTAAGGAAGGGGCTTAAGGGATAGGCCCACCCCATATATCAGCAGTGTCCCATAGAGCACTAAGTTGTTATTCAGGTATGTGCTACATATGGCATCAATACAGAAAGATGGCCTAGCTCCCTCCAAATTCACTAGAATTTTCATTTGTATTCACTTCATCTCCGGTTTATCAAGTTTCACCAAAGATCCCTATTATCTTCTAAGGGGAACAGTGGAGTTCTCCATACAGTCCTTGATTTCCTATATCATGTCAATGTGTGCGAATGATATGTGACAATATATTATGCAATTTATAGATAATCTGAGGAAGAAAAGTTCAAAATGGCAAAGCAAATGTTTTTCCCCTAATGCTAATTTTCCTTGTTTGGTGGATTTAAGTCAGACCATTAACATGACTTTGACATGCCTTTGTTCCTATAAGTTCTTAAAACTCACCCCTACCCACAGACGTGCGGCCCTCCAAAGACTGAAAAGTTAGAGCAAACAAACAAATCATGGGAATTAAATAGCAATAAAACTGTTGTTGGCTTCATCTAAAAAATATTATCCACTATTTAAATGGCGATTATTTCCAGAAACTTGGCAATTGTAACCATACAAATGATGAAATTGATTCCAGTCACAGTCCATCTTTGTTTGGAAAGGAAATACCAGTAGTGTTTGAAAAATGGATTATTAAAGACCTTGGTTTGCTGAAGGTGGCTCATATGTTCTATTTGCTAACATAGCGTCTTGGGGGCGGGGGGAGTGCAGCTTTTTCCTGCCCCAGATTATTTTCACTGCAGACCTTTGGAGCAGGAAATAAAAAACAGCTAATGGTTCATGGGGCATGTGGAATTAGTTTAAGCAGAGCCGAACCCTAGTCCTGCTGACCGCCTCCTCTTTCCTGTGTTGTTTTGTCTAGGCCGGTCTCGGAATATGTCAACAAATCTCTTTTAAGCTCAGATGGGGAGAAGGCATGGTGATTCTCCCTCTTTCTATGAGGGCATAATTTGCCACAGATGTGCTTTTTCAGAAAGGTACAAGTTTGTCTTGTAAAATATTTGTAAAGAAAAATAGCCTCTGGATTTCACAAAGTAATCCGTACTTGGTTTAGGAGATATCACGAACAGCACTGTTTTTCTACTACTAATGTGATTCTTTTCTCACACAAGTTGATTTTACCTCGAGGTTAGATTTTTGGGAAGAGCCAAGTTTAAATATCTAAAATAGCATTGGGGAAAAAAAACACCATATGTAAGTCAACTGCTTTTGGACAGCGACCTGAAGGAAGCTTAATTCTAGTCATAAAATATGGGTTAAATTCTCTGAAACTCTTTTTATTATTACTGAGATCATCACTTCTTCAAGACTCCGTTTCCTGATCTGTGAAATGGGGAGACTACTGCCTTATGATTTCAAGTATTAGAGAGAAGGGCAATTTAAAATGCTTTCTAAAGTTCTTTACAAAAGTCAATGATTCTTTCACAAATCCATTGAAGTAAATAATTATTTTACAAAGTATTTCTCTGGTGAATGTTTTCGAGTTTTTGGTTTTTTTATTTTTTGGGTTTTTTTAGATTGGGGACAAAGTTTGTGTTATGTAAGATTAAATCATGGGTATCACCTGATAAATCATGATTGCAAAAAAACTAATTGCTGTATCTTGTGGAAAGTGCTACCTGCAAAAACCTTAGCAGATACATGGAGTACCTATTTCTTTCAGTGGGTATGGAAGACTGTACAGAAATGAACTTTCTGCTTGCATCACCATTTTTCAAACCTCTTTCTGAAAGGAAAACAAATTCAACTGGAGACACCAAAGGAGAGAAAATACATATTGGGGTAGAAGTTTGAGGTGTGACTTAGGCAATTAGTCTTCCGTTTTCTCGTGGAGGAAATGAGAATCGTCACATCTACTTGTGTGACTTTTGTTAAGGTGGTATTTATGACAAAGAAGTTATACACATGTAAGTACATGTTCTAGATCATTGAGAAAGAAAATTCTCTGTCTTTACGTAAAGTTTTATTAAATCTAACATTTAAATTTATAATATGTCCTTTTCAAATTGTTCATAATATTATTTTTTTCTGCTTTTCCAGTTACTTTTAGGGTGATTCTGACTCATGGTAGACACGTGTTTAAGGTTTTTAATGACCAGAAGTAGGTTGTCAGAAGCCTTTCTTCTGAAGTGCCTCTGGGTGGACTTAAGCCTCCAGCCTTGCAGTTAGCATTAACCGTATATAGCATAAGGACTCCCAGTGAGGTCAGGAACTAATATTCATGCAACTCTTCCTGTGTTTCAGCCTATGTACTGTAAATATTTTACATGAATGAAATGAATTTCATGGCCATCATTAAAATAGGTTCCATGACTAATTCTATTTTATAAATAAAATTGCTTAAAAACAGCAAGCAACAAATACTGACGAGATTGTGGAGAGACCGGAACCCTTATTCACTGTTGGTGGGAGTGTAAAATAGTACAACCACTGTGGAAAGTGGTGTGGCGCTTTCTCAAAAAGCTGCAAATAGAGATACCATTTGACCCAGCAATTCCACTACTGGGAATATACCCCAAAGAGACCATTAACTGACATCCCAGAAAATATATGCACACCCATGTTTACTGCGGCTTTGTTCACAATAGCAAGAAGTTGGAAACACCCTAAGTGCCCATCAACAAACAAATGGGCAGAGAAGCTGTGGTATATTCATACAATGGAATATCACATTGCATTGAAAAACAAGGAGCTCATGCAATATTATTCACAATGGGTGACCCTGGGGGACATTATGCTGAGTGAAATATCTCAGTCACAAAAGGACAAATACTATATGGTGCCACTGTTGTAGAATGAGGCTGACATCAGGGTTAGGGTAAGACTGAGAAAAACTGGATAAATTATGTTAACTGCATTGAAGCCGATGAGGGAGAGAATAGTTTAAAAGTAATATATTTTAGGGCATTATGATTATCATAAGAGTCTGGAATGAGGGTTGCAGAGTGGAGTATATTCGGGGTGGGGGCGGGGGTGTGGGGGGGGATTGTGTACTAATGAAGGAGTTTTTCTTTTGCTTTTCAAGGAGAGGAGTGAACTGGGGGCGGGGGAGCGGGGAGAAAAGTGCAACAATGAATGAATGAAAATTCAAAATCTCTGTAGATGTTCATTGAAATTAATAATAATAATAAAAATAGGTTACTGTGATGTGCTGTCAAGTTAGAACCAACTCACATACTTCACAGTCCAGCAGATTTTCAGAGGCTGTAAATCAAACTTGAAGAGATGGTCTATCTTTCTCCCAGGAAGCAGCTAATAGATTCAAACCACCTGCTTTTGGGTTGGCAACACAATGTCTTATCACTAAGCTACCAGAGAGCCACAAAAAGCATATAGTCCAAATAAATGATGAAAGTGGAATTTGAACCATGCTTAGTACCTGTTAGAAATCTAGCCATCTTCTAAATAACATATGTTCCTAAAAAAATTTAAAAATAAATAACTAACATATGTTCCTTAATGCTAAGGAAATGAACTGCCAATGCAAAGGTATTCATTTCTAATCCAGCTGCAGTTCTGCTTTGCAGGAAAAAAAGATGGGCAATCTCCTCCCAAGCAATTTCCTGCCTCTGAAAACCCTCTGAAGGGTCAGCTATAGGTTGGTTCCAACTCCATACATAGCGCACAAGAACGATATCTAGAATTATAAAGTATCTCCTGCCATCTTTAACTTGTCACACTGTCCTATCCAGCTTTCCATTTGACCCCAACTGTATTCAAGAATGAAATATACAAGTTCAAAAGCTTTTTAAAAAAATTACTCCCAACATTTGCATTAGAAACTGGGATTTCTAAAAGGCAACCAAGAACAACATTTACTGTTTGGATTCATGAACAAGCTTGGTGCTTCTGTTGGATATTTACTCAAGTATCAAGTATTCAAGCTATTTTTAAAAAAAAAAAAGGAGGAGAAACTCAACTACCAGCTACCAGTGATTTCCGGGAATTAGGCTACCAGTGACACTAGAGTAAAAGGCTGTTCCTCAGGCCTTGTTATGGCAACTACAAAATGACTAATGGGAACTAAAAGGGATTTTGGGGTATAATTTACTCAACAATTTCTCCTTTTTTTCCAAATGAGGTCTAAAGAGAGGCCGTAGGTTCAATACCAGTTTAATTCTGAATAGACCTTCGCATTGGCAAAGCCTCTCTTCATTCTATTTAGGTTGACTTTAGAGAAAACCTAGTGAGGTACACTCTTGCAATGTATTTTCTGGTAAAAATCCTCCTTGTCACTTGTTTTCCTCTCTGGTTTGGGAATAGTGGCCTCATCACTTCAGTTTGAGCTCCTCTCAAAGTTAACCTGGAGCCTCTTTGGCCCTTTCAGGTGGGGCCCATCTGAAAGCACAACTTGGGACACAAAGGCTGAGACAAGATGGGATAAGCTGCAAGGGCACTTCTTGCCTGCTGCCAAGGAGATTAAGTCAAAGGGTTTGATACTGATATATAGTCTTAATCTTCTAAGCCCTTTGTAGTGTTTGCAGGATAGTTATTGGAGTTTCCTTAAATGTTTAGAACGAAGAGATTTGTAACTCCCTCAGGGCAGGCACAGTGAGAGGTCTCCCGTCTCTGGTCTGGCTCTGGGGAACTCCTGCTTCTGACAGCAGGTGCATCCGCACAGTTGGGTGCTTTCCTGGAGGCTTATTTTAATGGAAATTAAATATTTTCCTACAGATTTTTACAGGTAATATTATTTGTATTTAATTATAAGTTAACATGGTTAGGAAGTCATGGCTTTACCTTGGATTTGTGATTTTTCTTCCTGGTTTAAGATATTTCTCTTCTCGTCCTCATATTAACCCCAATCTCTCTTCCTCCTCTTCAGCTTCCTGTAGGTTGAAGTGTCTCTGCTCCACGTTACCTACCCTCCTCCTTCCCTCTCCTCTCTTCTTCTTCTCTTTACTGTGCCCTCTCTCTTCTTCCCGCCAATATTTTTACTTTTCCTTTCTGCCTAAGTCCTAGTTTCCTTCATAACTCTCAGGATGCCCTCTTGCCATTTTTAAGATGTGTTGTTCTTAAAGAGTTGCAGTGCTATCCCAAGGATGCTGCCACTCTGTTATTGCTGTTGTTGTTAGGTGCCATCAAGTTGCCCATCACTCGTAATGACCCCATGTACAATAGCTCTAGATTCTGCCCTATTCTGAGCCAGTCTCACTGACTCCAACACCTAATCCAAATACCATGTCAATTCATCTCATCCGTGCTCTTACTTTTCTGCACTGTCCCTCCACCCTTCTGAGCATGATGTCCTTCTTCGAGGACTGGTCCCTCCTGGGCACGTGCCCACAGTATGTGAGATGGAGCTTCAAAATCCTAACCTCCCAGGAGAAACTTGGTTTCACCCTTTCTAAGACAGACCTGCTTGTTCTCTTGGCAGTCCATGGTATATCCCAGAACCTTTTCCAGAGGCTAGAATCTACCAACAGCTCTATGGGAGAAAGATAGGCACTCTTCTCCCATAATAAATCCACTGAAGGGTCAGCTGTGAGTCGTTGACTCCAAGATAATAAATTAAGATTTGTGTTTCATTGACACAGCCAAGCCCAAGCCCAAGGGATTAGTCTCTCCTGTTACTTCACAAACACCTATAAAATTGCATGCATATGTATAGCATTAAGCCACTTAGGGCAGGCACAATTAAATGTAACTGCAAACCGTATTGTAGAAAATAAGTGCTGGAAGACATAGGGCTAAACTGTAACAGAAAAAACAAAAAACTAGTATTGTTTTTATGGAATGTCAAGTTGGAACCAACTCATGGCTGACACTCTAGCAGATTTTTAGAGGCTGTAAATCACATGGGAAGAGACTGTCTTTCTCCCACAAAGCAACTCATGGATTCGAACCAGTTGCCTTTGGATTGGCAGAGCAACTCCTTAGCCATTACATAACCAGAGCTCTTCTAGGAGTAAAAGAATTCCACAATGTAACATGTGTCAAGTCAGCAGAAGGAGTAAAAATAAAATTATCTCAATATAACATTAACGAGTCTACTGCAATTTCCTAAAATAGAATCTGATTAGTTAATACTAAGTCATCTGGAGGGAAAGTAAATACTATAAAAGGTTTCATATACTTCAGTATTCTACTACATCAAAATTTTGTGTTTAATATTGAAAAGCATAGAAAATATGAACTCTTTATAAGAAGGAATAGTATTCATAAATATATTACTATAATTATTACTACTATGAATAGACAGTTTCTTTTTATCAGACAGTATAGGATTCTTTTTGCATATCTTATCTTGTTTAATTTATTGTTGTTATTGTTATATGCCATCAAGTTAAGTTTTCCTTAAAACCTTGAAATGTAGATTTTTTTTTAAGAACTGTTTTCTTTTTTAACAACAAACAAACCTGTCTTGTTAAATTGTATTCTTCTGTGCTCTTAGCCTTAACTATTTCTTAGAATTCTTCAGTCTCTGGAAGGAGGGTTGATATTTTTAAGACCCATACCAAGGAAAGGGGCAATGTCCACAGTATGCCAGATAGGACTTGTTGTACTAACTACTGAGTAAGACACTTGGGCAAGATTCAATCTTCAAAGTACTCTCAGAGCTGCCAAACTGCTCTCTGTAAAAATTTTGTTTTCTAGATACTAGCCTGAAACCTAGTTTTCTACAGATGAAAAAGAAGAAATGATGTCACAGAGAAAATACTGAATCCTTTATTTGTACGCCTTGTCTATGTCCATGACCTAACACTTGATATGTTTCCCACAAGTTAGAAGTAAAGATCTAAGAGCAAGGTTGTCTTGCCGGCTCTTTTACAAGATGAGCAATGATAGTTGTACATAAACATCTCCTTTAACAGAGAAATAAATCCTATGAAACATAAGCATATTCCAAGCACAAGCATAAACTTCACAGAATAGCTATCATCACTGGTCAACAAAAAATCTCAAGCTCATTGCCTTGGAGTCAGAACAAACTCAGAGCAGACCCTCTTGTGGGCCGTCAATTTCATGGGAGGAGATTTCCCATCTTTTTCCCTTGGAGTTTCAGGTGAAGTCAAGCCTCCAGAATAGTCATGGTAATAAATAATTATGTTTTATACCAAATATCAACCTTTTACCATAGATATATGGTATACCAATTGACGCATTTCAGCGAACAAATGCTGCTCTGGATGTGCTCACCAAGTTGTGCCAAGAAATCTGGAAAACAACCACTTGGCCAACTGACTGGAAGAGATCTATATTTGTTCCCATTCCAAAGAAGGGTGGCCCAACAGAGTGTGGAAACTATAGAACAATATCATTGATATCACATGCAAGCAAGATTTTATTGAAGATTATCCAAAAACGACTGGAACAGCACACCAGCAGAGAACTGCCAGAAGTCCAGGATGGGTTTAGAAGGGGTCGTGGTACTACGGATATTGTAGTTGATGTTAGATGGATCTTAGCTGAAAGCAGGGAATACCAAAAGAATGTCTATCTGTGTTTCTTTGATTATGCAAAGGCGTTTGACTGTATGGATCATAACAAACTGTGGCTGACTCTGAGAAGAATGGGAATCCCAGAACACTTGATCATGCTAATACGAAACCTATACGTGGACCAAGAGGCAGTCATCAGAACAGAGCAGGGTAACATTGCATGGTTCAAAATTGGAAAGGGTGTACGCCAGGGATGTGTCCTATCTCCATACCTTTTCAACCTGTATGCAGAGCAGATTATCCAAAAGACTGGGCTCTATGAGGAGAAGTGTGGTGTTAGGATTGGTGGAAGATCTATCAACTATCTGCGTTATGCAGATAACACAACCCTGCTTGCAGAAACTGAGGAGGACCTCATGCACTTGCTGTAGAGGGTCAAGGACTGCCGCCTTCAGTATGGACTGAGGCTCAATGTCAAGAAGACAAAGATTCTCACCACTGGACCAATTGACAGCGTCAGGATGGATGGTGAAGAGATTGAGATTATTAACAACTTTAGTTTACTTGGCTCAATGGTCAACGCTCTTGGCACCAGCAGCCAGGAAATCAAAAAACGTATTGTGATGGGAAAGTCTGCTTTTAGGGACCCCTCCAAAGTACTGGAGAGCAATGGTGTCACTCTGGAGACTAAGGTGCATCTGATACAGGCCATGGTCTTTGCAATTACTTGTTATGCATCAGAGAGTTGCACAATGACTAAGGAGGATAGAAGGAGAATTGATGCCTTTGAGCTGTGGTGCTGGAGAAGAGTATTGAATGTACCATGGACTGCTAAGAAAACAACAGATTCAGCCTGGAGAGGGTTAAACCAGGTTGCTCCTTGGAGGCAAGGATTCTGAGGCTTCGTCTGACATACTTTGGACAGGTTGTAAGGAGGGACAGACAGGTCCTTGGAGAAGGACATCATGCTTGGGAGGCTGGAGGGACAGCACAAGAGGGGAAGACCCTCTATGAGGTAGATTGATTCAGTGACTGGGGTAATCGGGATGGGTTTGTCAGAGGCAGTGGGATTGGCACAGGATAGAACAGGGTTAGGGCTGTTGTACATAGGGTCACTATGAGTCACAAGCGACTTGACGGCACATAATAACAACAACATAGCAAGAATTTAATGGAGAAGCAAATTTATGCTCAAGGCTGGGCATTTGAAGGAGAAGATCTATCAAATTTGGGTACTTGGTTCAGCAAATAGTACGGAAGGTATCCATTATGCCCTGGTGTGTGTAACATTCCATTCTATGCCTGCTGTCCAGGTATAGGTTTAATGCCTTCCCCCTTTCACTCTTAAGACACATTTCTCTGGAAATAAAGAAATACAGCATTAGTTTTAGGACTTTTGGAGCATGTATTCTTAATGTCCACCCTAACTGAGATCACTGCATTACAAGTCTTCAAACAGCTTCATTTACAACAATGCAATAATGCTCACTTTGGCAGGGTCCCTAAGTGTTATTAATCAACCATGGCAAGAATCAACTGGACATGAAGAGCCAGTCTCAGAACACACTCTGCCTGCTTCCTAACATGTTGGCCTCATGTCCCCATCCAGAGCAAGGACAATGAATAGGATATTTGTTGTTTTGGTTTGAAAGTCGATGAATAAGATGCCTCAAATATGTAATGGAGTCTTCTAATGATTGGACAGAATGATTCTTTAAGTCTTTGCTGTTGTGGGTAGATGCCATCATGTTGACTCTGGTTCATTGAAAATTTAAGTACAACCAAATTAAACTCGTACTGACCATGCGCTCAACCCTTGCGGCCCCCACGCCCTCTGCTGCTCACGCCTGCAGCTGGTGCCCACAGGGTCAGGCGATGAGAAGTGGTGACCAGCAGGGTGCGGTTTTGACCAAGCCTATCCTCCATACCTGCCTCCACCTTCATCCCCACCTCAAGACCAAGGCTGCCATTGACCCGAGAATTGATGCCTTTGAACTATGGTGTTGGAGAAGAATATAGAACAACCCATGGGCTTCAACCAAAGGACAAACAGATCCATCCTGGAAAGGGTTGCGCCAGAGTGCCCCTTGGAGACGAGGATAACAAAGCTTTGTCTTTCGTACTTTGGGCGTGTAACTGTTGTTGTTGTTGTTATGTGCCGTCGAGTCGCCTGCGACTCATAGCGACCCTATGTACAACAGCCCTAAACTCCGCTCTGTCCTGTGCCAATCGCACT
>NW_006399793.1:13639320-13656273 GCF_000299155.1 Elephantulus edwardii | reverse complement strand
ACTAAAGCTGTGTACAATCTCAATATCTTCACCATCCATCCTGATGCTGCCGATTGGTCCAGTGGTGAGAATCTTTGTCTTCTTGACATTGAGCTTCAATCCATATTGTAGGCTGCAGTCCTTGACACTCTGCAGCAGGCGCTTCAGGTCCCTATGTACATGTATGGGCGTGTAACTAGGTAAGGCTATTCCTTGGAAAGGGACATCATCTTTGGAGAGGAAGACCCCCAGTGACTCGGATTTACACAGTGACTGCAGCAGTGGGCTCTAGTGTGCCAGAGACAGTGAAGATGGCACAGGGTAAGGCAGGGGTCAGGCTGACTCTTCCTGGGGTCATTATGAGTCGATACTCAACTTGACAGCACCCAGCAACAAGGCTGAGCCCCAGGCCAAGGTGATGGGCAGTCACAGCCAGGATCCTGGGTATCTCCCTGGCCCCAGTTGACAGACCTGCCAGCCCAAGGCCTCGAGCCCAGAACTCTGACCTCACTGGGCTTGTCACTCCACTCGCTGCTGGAAGAGCGCAGGAAATCTCAATGGGATGCACTGATGCCAAAGCAGCTTTCGCACCCAAATTATTTGTTTATTTGAACCACTGACTTTTCAGATAGCAACCCACCACTTACCCCACCACACCACCAGGGTGCCTGCTGATTATTTGGGTATTTTCCCATATCTCTTCTTAGAAAATGACAGGATGGCAAAAATAACGGCATACCTATATTTTTACATTTTTTTTCTTCTACTCAAGTTTTATGAAACTACAAAATGTTTTAATTTAAAAAAAGAAAACCAAACAATTCTGACCGATATGGTGCCATCCTCACAATTTCTGCTATCCATAAGCTGACAATTGCAATTATTGCATCAATCCATCTCATTGAGGATCTTCCCCTCTTTTGCTGATCTTCCATTTTTCCGTGCATTCATTATGTCCTTTTTCAAGAAATTACTCTTCCTGATAACAAGCTGACAGTTTATGAGATGCAGTCTCATCGTCCATGCTTTCAAAGAGAATTCTGGCTTCACTTCTTCTAAGATATTTATTTGTTCTTTTGGCAGTCCATGGTAATATTCAGTGCTCTTCACCAACACCACGATTCAAAAACATCTGTTCTTCATTCTTCCTTATTTATCGTTCAGCATTCTCAGGCAGGGGAAGCGGTTGAAAATGTCCTGGTTTAGGTCAAGGACCCAGTCTTTAAACTGACTCTTGCTCTTTAGTGCTTTAAGAAGATCCTTGACAGACGATATGCTCAATGTAATACATGATTTAATTTTTAACTGCTGCATCCATGAGTGTTGATGGTGGACTCAACTAAAGTTAAATCCTTGACAATGTCAATTTTTTCTCTATTATCATGTTGTTTATTGGTTCAGTTGTGAGAAGTTTTTTCCCTGATGTTGAGGTATAAATCCAGTCTGAGAATATTTTTTTTAAATCTGTTATCATTTTTTTAATCTATCTCAATAAATTCTTCAAGTCCCTTTCACTTTCAGCAACTAAGGTTTGTCCTCTACCAAAGTTGTTGATGTTGTTGTTGTTGTCATTGTGTACCATCAAGTCAAAACCTACCCATAGCTGACCCTCGGTGGGTTTTCAGAGACACTTAACCCACAGGAAGAGATTGCCCATCCTCTCCCACTCTTCTAGCTAGAGCAGTCAATTTCCTTCTTCCGTCTTTTTCCCTTCTTCTCTACCATGATCCTCTGGCTTCTCTTTCTATTATTTTCCTAATCTCACTAGGCATATACTATTTTTCAAATGCAAATTCATTTCCCAGAGTGGAAGAACTGTTTATCTCAGGGAGAGGAACTTTGCCCAATGAAGCTCTTCTAGTCAGATAAACTGCCAGCTGCAGATGCCACGTTCTTCTTCATATAGTCCAACTTCTCAAATTATTTCCTCAGCAACAGATTGAATCATTGTTGGGGAAGGATACCACCATAATGCACACCTTTTTTCTGATCTTGAACCATGCAGTAGCCCCCCCTTTTTTCTATTGAAAAGACTGAATCTTGGTCTATGCACACATTCTACATGAAGACAATTAAGGCTTCTGGAGTTCCCATTGTCGATATTATCCATAATTCGTTATGATCTTCCCAGTCAAATGTCTTCATATAGTCAATAAAACAAAGGTAAACATAATATTCTCTGCTTTTATCCAAGATCCATCTGACATCAGCAATCGTATCTTTCACGCCATGGCCTCTTCTGGATCCAGCTTGAAGCCAGCAGTTCCCTATTGATGTGCTTACTGTTCAGCGGGTTTTTAAATCATTTTCAGCAGCATTTTATCTCTATGTGATATTAATAGTTTTAAAAGTTCTACATTATATTGGACCACATTTAGGGGGGAAATTGGTACAAATATGAATGTTCTCCAGTTAATTGGCCAGAAAGCTATCTTCCAAATTCTTGACATAGACGACTAAGCATAACCAGGACAGCGTCTGTTTACCAAAACACTTAATTGGTGTTTTATCAATTCTTAGGGTCTTTTTTTTTTTTTTTTTTTTTCCACTGAAACCTGGGCTTCTTCCTATTGTTTTTAAATCATTCACCTACTGAAATGATTCAATGTCTACCAATTCTTTCCAGTATAGTGACTTTGTATTTTTTTCTACCTTGTTTTGAATTTTCTTTCATCATTCAATATTTTTCCCATAACATCTTTCACCAATGCAAGTTAAGGCTGGGATTCATTTTCTTCAGTTCTTTCCATTTAAGAAACACTGAGCATGCTCTTCCATTTTGGTTTTCTAAATTCTAGGTCTTTATATATTTCCTTAGAATATTTTGCTTTGTCTTCTCAGTCTGCCCTTTGAAAGCTTCTGTTCAGCTCTTTTACTTAGAGCCTCACAGCAACACACCAGCCACTAAAATACAAAAAAGTATCAGATAAGTGGTGGGTTAAGCCTTTGGGATTTCTTGAGTATCTGAGAACTAAGAAATGGATACTTTTTAGGAAGAATACCTTCTCTGTGATCTATTGTAGCAAAATAGGTGAATATTGGAAAATCACTATCATAAGTTTTGCAGTTATTGATGTTTCTGCACTGCTTAAAGTTTATTTAAAACAATCTATGTGATGATATTCATATAAAGTAGATTTTTAAAGATTGAACAAAATCATTAGAAATAGTTACACAATATAAATCTTGTATGTTCTCAGATTTATAGTTATAACTGTTTTTATAGATTTGGAAGGGTTTTTTAAAAACATCTTCTAAAGAAACCTTAATAATATATGAAATAAAACCCCAACAAGTAAAAAACTAGAACAAACTAGTGTCACTACCAAGCCTTTCGATGATTAACTGTCCTATGATATTTCTTTCATCCAAGTTGGTTATAAAGAAAACAAAAACAACAATAAAAGAAATGTACCAATTTATTCTCTACTAATAAAGTATTGAACATTAGTGGGAAAACAGTATGAAATATTGGAATGCAACAGAGCAATTCCATTACCCATTGCAGTTTTGGGTCATATACTACATATAAAGAGTAATTACTTCATTGGTTGGAGACTATAGTGGAGTGATATGGAATTTGATGAAAGATATTTTAAAATAAAAATTTCATCCCAAACCATTTGCTTTTCAAAACTTTTCTCACATCATAACTGTATTTTTTGTTATTTGGTGACTGGGTAAAGGACAAAGATTTCAGGAAAAGAAAAGAAAAGAAAATCAAGATTGAGAAAGATTTTTTAGACTCTTTAGACAATAAAGAATCTTACAACATCACTTGAAATTTATAGCACCCAGAAAAATTCTCCTAATAACATGCCCAAAGTATTGGACATGAAGCTTTGTCATCTTTGCCTGGACCAAGGAGCACCCTGGCTGTACTTTCTCTGAAACATACCTGTTTATTGCTTTGGCAGTCCATGAGATGTTTAGTACTCTGCTTCAACACCTCATTTCAAAGGCATCAATTCTTCTGTCAACTTTATTCACTGTCAAACTCTCAGAAGTATAGCAAGTGATTGAAAGGAGTATGGCCTAAAACAGGCATACCTTAGTCCTCAAACTGACATCAGTGCTCCACAATCATGTAGAGAAGTCTCTGACTGCAGAGTTCCCCAATGCAATATGTCCCCTAATCTTCTAACTGCTGGTACCTCTTGAGTATTGATTGAGGATCCAAGTAAGAATAAGTCACCAACAGTTTCAATCTTTTCTCCATCTATCATCACGATGTTACCTATCTGTCCAGCAGTGAGAATTTCTGTTTTTCTGATCTTAAGATGTAATCTATATTTAAAACTGTAGTCTTTGTTCTTCTGCAGCAGGTAATTCAAGACCTCCTCACTTTAAGCAAGAAAAATTGTGTCATTTGCATGACACAGATTGTTGATAAGTGTTCCTCTGATCCTGATGCCACCTTCTTCTTCATAAAATCCAACTTCTAAAACAATTTATTCATTTGAATAGATTGAATAGGCTATTCCTTGGCAAGGGACATCATGCTTGGAAAGGCAGAGAGATCGGCAAGAGTGGCCCCGTGACTGCTGTAATGGGCTCGAGTGTGTCAGAAATCATGAGCGTGGCACATGATAGGACAGGGTTCAGATCTGTTCTTCATAGGGATGCTATAACATGTACTCGACTCAATGGTAGGTAACAATAATAACTACCAAAAATCAGATTTACAGAAGATTTTAAGGACACAGCAAGTTAATGCAAGTCTCATATTTAATATCTATACATTGCTTTATTGGTATCAGATTTGATGGTTCCCACCTTGAATCAGTTACTGGATTTTCTTTTCTTACTGAAGACGTTGGATATGTGATGAATGAGCCTCAAATTTACACCATAGTGTCTCCAGTAAAAGTTAATAAACATTTTCAATTCTTTTTATTTCTGTCCCAATGATTCTGAGTAGGAATTTAGTTCCTCCTGGATGATATAGGAAAGTCACATAGCATATTACGAAGAATGTTCTCTGAAGTTGGCCTATCACAGTCCCAATTCAAGCCTTGTCACACTGTAGTCATTCTATTGATAATTTTAAATATCCAGTACACTACATCCTTTCTAATGATGTATCTTTTGCAAAAATGTCCTGGCTATGGGGATCTATTTATTCTTCAAACATATCAAATTCTCTCCATTTTATTCCACTCCAAACATGTTAGCATTTGTTTGACATTGCATTAAAATTATGTGTTCAAAAGTTAAAAATATGTTCTTGTAATATTCAATGTTCCAGTATAGAAACATGGCATGTGTATTTTCTTCCTATCTTGTACATTTCCTGTTAAGGTCATGCCTAATTATTTTATCTAGTTTATTGTTATTGTAAGAGAAATATTCTTCCCATCATTTTGAACTGGTAAACTTTTATTCTCAATGGACTTGAACTATAAAACCACCATGCTTCAACTCCAGTTTGATTTGTTCTATAGATAGAAAAATATATATGAGAACCATTCACTTCATAGACTCAAGTGAACGTAGCCCACGCATGAAAGAGATCACTACTAGAGGCCATAGCAATTAATTGCCCAAACTAACTCTGTAGCTACAAATGGAGCTGGAAGAAGCCATGAGTTATTCAGTTTCTTGTAAAGTATAGAATTACGTAATTGAATGAATGCATTTTGATGTATTACTGGAGAGGGAGAAATGGTAAGAAATTTATGCACCCTTGTCTACAGTGACAAGTGATGACTTCTGAAGATTGTGGAGACCCCAGTGGTTAATGTCCCTTCTACTTACTGAGAGGCTTTATGTGTCTCTCATACCTCACTGTCTGACAATCTGTTTTGACATAAGCCAGATGAATACATTTTAAAGGATCTCCCATGGCAATTACATTTTAAATAGAACTTCCAAGTTACTAGGATCTATCCTAAAAATCGAGTTACACAATTGGCCACCACGTCCTTCATCGCAGCCCACCTGCTGTCCTCGGAGGAGGCATACACACCTGTCAGTTACTTGCCCTCAGTCTTAGGGGTGGCAGGTTGCCAGCCCTGGCCGAATGTTCACAGTGTAAAGTGCTTTAGACTCTGCTGAAATGAAAGTCAGTATGTAAATGTGCAACATGACGACATTATTATTCTTGCTTCCTGGCTGCTTTCAGCAAGCTCTGACTGCCACATGAGGTCTCAAGTGTTCTGGCACAGTGCACAAGTGTTCAAAAGAAGTTAAAGTAATGAAATTGGATCTACATTTCCATAGCTATTCAAGCTGGCATGGAGGAATGGAAGCATGGAATCGAGGTTGGATGGTCTCCACCAGACAGCCTAGGCAAGTGCCTGTGGTGCCAGGCTACTAAGCAGAATTTTCAATCGTGAAAGGCCACCACTATTTCTTCCCCTGGGCCTAAAATTACGAAATGTGCACATCTCCCCAAGGCCCACACTACCCTGGGTGCTTCCTGCTCCATCTCCACCCACCCATTCTCTGAAGCAGCACAAGCTTTGCTTAACTTCAGCAAACTCGTTAAAGGGAAGCGCAAAAAGGAGGAAAAAAAGTGAAGTTAGAGCCTTGACTAATACAGCATATGCTACTGTATAAAGTATCTGACTATTATTTTTAACGGGAGGGCCAGGCTGAGTGTGTATCTGATCTATCTAAGATACTGCCTGTTCCACCTAATGGATTTTTGTCATTTGGGTACTTTCCATTGCTTGTTGATCTTGTCATTCATACTCAACATTTTCTGCTGCTGAAATATCTGCAATCACAATTAGACTGAGGTCTGTGAGTGATGGGATCAAGAAACTAGTGGAGCTGAGTCGGGAGCCATGACAGATTCAGGGTCAGTGAAGAGAGCTCTGTCCCCCAGTTGAGAGTTTGCTCATTTAACGATCACCTCGCTCCTCAATCAGCAACCCCACTCTCCCAAAATGTGTCCAGTCATCCAAGGAAGGAAAGTAGAATCCAAATCTCCTCTTCAGCTCGTCTGTAGCATTTAGCAGTGTGATATAGAGTGATGACTTTTTTAAAGTTAAAAAGCAAGAGATTGACAACCGAAAGAATCCAAACTTTGAAGAATACCTTAATGATACAGACATTCTCTCTTTTCTGTGTGTTTTAGGACAGTGAAAAAAAGGGATTTATAAATAAAATCTACGCCATCCAGGAGGTATGCATCAGTGTCCAGAACATCCTAGATGAAGTGGCTTCCTTTGGCGAAAGGATAAAGAAGTGAGTGATGCTGGCGTGTGAAACCGGCCTTCTGGGGGACAGGAAGGCCATTTGTTTCTCTGAGGGTGAAATGCCACATTCTCTTTGGCGGGGACACTCCTTCTGGGTGATTTATTGCTCGGTTTCATCATTATTTACTTTGTTTCTGCCAGTCTTTGGTGTTATGAAAGTTCTGTCATTTTCTTTCCTGAAATTCAGAACATATTGGTTGGAAAGTCATGCTAGTAGCTCTGAAGAAATAACACCGTCCCAAATTTCAGCACATTTTCACAGTAAAAGACTTTGTTCTTAAGGGAAATGTGAAATTATGATAGAAAAGATACTTATATATATAAGCTGAGCTAAATGAGAATTTCAGGTAATCAAGCCATACCTGGATTTTATTCCTAGCTAAATTATACTTTCAGCGGGTTATTCAAAACCTTTTTTAAAGTGGATATTATATATAACACCCTATGAAATTCTTCTTAATTTTTTAAAAGTTGTGCATTTAAATAGCCGAGGTCATGACTACAGAGGAAATGAACTTATTTTTCACCTAGAAAATGCCCAGAATGTTTTTTAACTTTTAAAAATATGGAAATATCATTTCACTGCAATCTAATGTAAAATTAAGACAACCGAATTTTTAATCCTGCACTCCTTGTATTTTATTTAAAATCACTTTGTTTACTGATATACTTTTCAAAACAACTGCTAAAGTACAAAAGTAACAGGTTTGATTTTAAAACCCTTATTATCTGTTTACAACATGCTCAAGCCCCATAGGACTGTAGGATGTGAAAACTGGACTGCGTGATGCCTGCTGATGACCTATTCAAGGAGTACTGTATACCTGGATAAGCCTATGTTTACCCAGCTTCATGTATCTATTCATTGTTTATTATTCATAACCCAAAGAGTTCTGCAGATTTAGGTCCTTGGGCATACACAGAATGTGTAAGGAGTAAATTATTCAGACTAAAGGTGTGAGTCATTCATTCAGTGCCTTTCATGTTTCAAGGGATAATGCATTTTATTTTGTATAATTTTTTGTCTAATACATTTCCACATATGCATAGATGCTGACTTTCTACTTTCTTATATCACATTAGACAGAACAGCCTCCCCCTCGCTCCCAAATGTGCCTCTAAGCAACATTCAGCCCAGACTTTGGAAGACTGATTCCCACAACCTTCCTCTCTCTTTCTCCTTGTCTGTTTCCATCTCTAAGAAAGGTCCCCTCCCTATAGATCCTGTTCACTGATGCACAGTGTGAAGCTCAAAATTTGGGACATTATCTCTACTGATTGTCGTCCTATCTTTGAGCTATCGTGTCTGTATCTCATAACTTTCTGAAAGATCCCATTTATACAGCAAGACTCAGTCAGCATCAAGACCAGGCCGGTGAATGCCTGAGGGCAGAGACACCTTTGTAACTGAGTGTTAGAGGGCCTCAGCACACACTTAGCTGGAAAATACTCTGACTGTCTAAAAGATATTACTAGATTCTAACCATAGGTCAGGCTTAGAGAAAGAAACCTGGTTTTTTAGAGCTTCCCATGTATAAGGACATACCTTAGGATCTAGCGAGTTTTATAGGACCCATTTCTTCTGTACAAAGACTTTTTTGGAGATGACCAGTAGTCAGTGAGTCCACTGCAACTCATATAACTTCATGTGTACCAGACCGCAGCTGCTCTGCGGGACGCCCAATGCTTGTGCTTTTAGATGCATGCCATGTGGCTTTCCTCCCAGGGTACTACTGAAGGGACTAGAACCTCCAATCTATCCAGTAGAAGCCGAGCATATTTGTGTTTGGGTACTAGAGAAAGAGAAATTGGAGCCATGTGGGGCATTAAAAAAATATCTATCTAGAAAGGACATTCAGAGATAATCTTTAAGCACAAAGTGAAAATATCTTTTATAATTTCCAGTTTTTTGAATACCATCTCTCTTTTTTTTCCCCTCCAATGATAATATTCTAAATTCAGGATCCACAAGGAGTTGAGTTGCTAACCCAAAGGCCAGGCCTTTCTGGTAGTTCAAATCTACCAGTGATTCTGAGGGACAGAGAGAGTGTATCTCCTTTCATGAAACTGATAGCCTTGGGAATCAGCTGGAGGGTCAGCTATGACTCAGTTTCGACTGCAGAGCAATGAGGAAGAATACAGAGTATAGAGATGGAAAAGAGGAGTCTGTCTGGTGGCATTAGCTACACTGGTGAGGGTCCTTAGCCATCCATCATTCCAAGAGGAGTAAGGAGACCAGAAGGGAGGCTGGGAGGCTGCCAGGAGAGGCTCTCACTATTGATGTGGACTAGTGTCATGAGTGGCTCTGAGCTGAGCCCCAGGCAAGCAGGCAGAACCTCTGCCTCCTCTCCATGTGCAGGCAGGAACAAAGAAGCGAAGCCATGGTGTCCTGTCACCTGGTGACAGTGAGGAGACCTCACTGTGACCATGAGAAGAGAAAGACAAACAAATACAAGAAAAGCCATACCTCACACAGGAGTTACTGCGAACACCACAAACAGATTTTCTTTTGACTCTTATTAGAAAGAGTAGAGACACAAAAAGGATACTCCACGCCACAAGGTTAGGAGTAACTCCTAAGTGGCATGCTGGCATGAGGGGTGGGAGGAGAGCCTACTACTCAACAATCATCCTTTCTTGGATCAAAAAACGACCTTGAACATCAACAGAAAGCACGTTCGCGCTGAATTGATCCTGACTCACCAAATATGCTCATAAAGTTTTCAATTGGTTGATTTATTTCAGATGCCAGATCTTTCTTCAGAGAGAAAGAAAAATTAAAACAATCTTTTGGTTACCAACCAAACACATTAACTATTTGCTCTACCCACAGACTCTACTCCAAGCCGACTTCACCCCAAATCCCTGTAACTACATCATCAGGAAATGAAATCATAAACACTAACAGTTTTCCATATTAAATACAATTTTATGTTTCCATGAGGTTTTTATGGGTTGGAAGGTCCTTCTGATGACTGTCTTATCAGAAAAATCTTAGTATATTTCACTCTTTGGAGTTGATCACTTAATAAATAGCACCTTACTCCATAAACATATTATCATCACTACCAGTCTACTTTGATTCCATGAAAAACTCAAACTCACACTTACCGCTGTAGAGTTGGAACTGACTCATAGCTGACTCTCTAGCACTTTTTCAGATGCTTTAAATCACATAGGAAGAAATTATAATTTTCGCCTCCTTCAAAGCTGTTGGTTGATTTGAACTGTCAGAAGACCCCTGTTATGGGTTAACAGTGCAACTTCCTGGGACTGTGCCATCAATCAGAGCCCATTCTGATCCAATGAAAGCTGCACCTATTTTATAAAGGAAGAAACATAGATTCAGTGATACTGACTCATCTAAAGTCACTTGTTGGAATCTGGAATTTGAACTCAGTCTCTCAGTCTTCTAAGCCCTTGACTCTTTTCATGAAACTGAACACAGTATCTTAGTACCTCTTTACTGGTTTAATATCAGTGAGATATTTCCAAACTGTAATTGTGTGCCTCTTAAATGGGATGAATTCAGGTACTCAACCCTACAGAACTCTACACATTGTTTCTGTTTTCCTTTATCATTTTGCTCTCCACTTTTAAAAATAATCAGATATTTTTTCCCCATGGCACTTTTACACAAGGACTAAAACCTTATATGATTACAATATTTCCTTTCTTTTCTCCACAGTCTTGCTTTTCTCTATCTTTATTTTCTCTTCATTTCTTTAGTACTAACTTTCTCTGTTTTCATCCATTGGTCATACTTCATTTTTGTTCTGCTGTTGTGTCACTGTTCACAGCCTTTGTTGGCCCTGAACTTAGAGTTGGTCACCAATGAGATAGCAACAAATTTGTTGATCTTGCCCTCCTACAGCCCTCCCTGTCCCATCTTTCACTCCCTTTTCACAATTACTCTAACAAATCAATCATATGCCTCATAATTTTTTGTTGCTAATAATATAATCCCTCTGTACTTGCTGTACAGAGGTATCTCGTGGTTGCTGTGAAGCCAAACACTGTGACATTGATGAGTCAAATGTGTTAATGGTTACCCATAGTGAACAGTGTTTGATGAAGCTCCCCAATTAAAACAAGCTTGGAAGCAGGAGTGGCATCCACTTCCACAATAGCTTGCTTCTGGAAACTCTATGAACCTGGAGAAAGGGCTAAAGTTATATAGGAGGTGTCCAGGACTTTCGCTCATAGAGTCGCTATGAGTTGCCTGCGACTCGATGGCACTTAACAACAACAACAACAATACAAACAGAATAGCAGGCAGTACTGATTTCATTTTTTAAATTATCTATGTATTTGCTGGAAGAAAAGCAATGTTGCTGATTTTTCTCAAGGCCAACTTCTCTGTCCTCTTTTGCTATCTTCCAGCTCCATTTGAAACATAGCTCAGGTAGGAAGTGAATATTTCTCTAAGGAATTCTGAAGTACAGAGGATTTTTGCAATAGTGTAAATATTTAGTCTACAGATAGTTGTTGAGAACGTTTTCTGAGAGGGAGAATACTGAGAGCTATTAGATGGAAGAATGACAGGCCCAAGGGCATTCTCCTCTATGGAAATGTGGAGGAAAAAAGGTTAGGTAAAAAAGTTTTAGAAGTATAAAAACAAAGTTGGTTGGGTTTTTTTTTGTTTTGGGTTTGTTTGTTTGTTTGTTTGTTTGTTTGTAACAAGTGAGGCATTATCTAAGTAGTGTAACAGTTTGAGGCCTGGAGCTCTGGTGACCTAGTGGCAAAAAGCTGTGCTGCAATCCTGAAGGTACCTGGTTCAAGGCCACCATGGGAGAAGGATGGTCAGTCTCCTTCTGTGCGATTAACTGCCTCTGAAAACCTGCTGGAGGGTCAGCTATGGGTCGGTTCTGACCCAATGGTACAACAGCAACAATCACCTGGAATGATTTGGCAGAGAGAATGGCAAAATACCATTGGTCTTTTAATTGTGTTCATAGAATTGAGCAAATTTTGGCAAACCTGCATCCCCTGATAGCCTCCTACATTTGCTTCTGTTCTGGAAAGACATGCACAATAACTATGTCTCAAGTCTAGATTTTTAATCTGAAGTAAGTTATTTTTATCTTTGGTGGGGAAAGAAAATATGAAATGCTTTAATTACTGATGTGTTAATTTTTCATTCAGTACTTTCAACTGGACTGTTCCGTTCCTAAGCTGGCTGGCCATCGTCGCCCTCTGTCTGTTCACCGTCATCCTGTACTTGGTTCCACTGAGATACATTGTCCTTGTCTGGGGTAAGTAAAGCCTTTTTTTTTTTAAGGGAAAAAACTGTTTTGGCTCCTAAGAACAAACTGTTTTTAAGGGATGAGTTATATGCCAGTAGTTCTCTATATTTATGGTCATGAAGCTACTCTGTGATGAAAAGAGACAGGTCAGTTAAAAATCACAACAGTATAAAGATTTAGTTCTGCCTGAAAAATGCATTTTTCTTATCTGGCACAATAGGCTCCATCATACCGTAAACATGTAGTTGTGCAGTTTCTTCATATATCAAAGTGTAGCTTTGTCTAGATATCATTCTGATTTATCTTCCCCACTTATACACAAGCAGAGGCATTTCAATCCATGTTGTACATTTAGGACAATATGCTTTTGCGCTGTGGTACTTTATCTTGTAGTGTATGCAAGCATGGGCTATTCGTGGGCACCTGTTTAAGAGGTCACCTTTAGCATGTAGGAAAAGGGTCTTTGGTGCTGCTTACCTACAAGAAATCAGCTTCCTGTGTACGGAACTAGAATGCTGCTACAAAATTCTACTCCAAAGCGGATTTTTTAAAAGTGCAGTTATATTGTACGTCTATAGCTCCTATATAGCCAGTCTCCATTGAGGAAGTGGTCAGTTTCACCATTTTTCATAGTTATTTCTCTTTCCTGATAAAATTCTTGGTTTGGAAAACTCAATTTTCTGTTTGTAAGATCTATTAACAAGTGAAGATACTACATTTGTTATTTCAGCCCCATATGTATGTGTGTACATGTGTGTATATCTACACACAGATAAAACACAGGACATGTTTAAGGCAATGAAATTATTCTGTACAGCATTATAATAGTAGATGAAGTACTTACTATGCATAGACCTATACAGCACAAATAGTGAAAGCTTCTGTAAACAACCCTGTTTGCTGAACCTGAGGAGGACCTGAAGCACTTGCTGTAGAAGGTCGAGGACTCTAGCCTGCAATATGGATTGAAGCTCAACATCAAGATAACAAGGATTCTCACCACTGGCTCAATTGGCAGCATCATGATGGATGATGAAGAGATTGAGGTTGTTGACAGCTTCAGTTTGCTTGGTTCTACAATCAACACTTCTTGGTATCAGCAGCCAGGAAATTAAAAGACGAATTGCCTTGGGAAAGTCAGCTGTCAGAGACCTCTCCAATGTACTGAAGAGCAACGATGTCAGTCTGGAGACTAAGGTGTGCCTGATACAGCCATGGTCTTTGCAATTACATGCTATGCATCAGAGATCTGGATAACGACTAGGGATGATAGCAGAAGAGTTGATGCCTTTGAGCTGTGGTGTTGGAGAAAAGTATTGAATATACTATGGACTGCTAGGGGAACAAACAACTTCATCCTGGAGAGGGTAGATTCAAGCTGCTCCTCGGAGGCAAGCATTCTGAAGCTTCGTCTGACATACTTTGGACATGTTGCAAGGCGGGATCGTCTTGGATAGGGACACTGTACTTGGGAAGGTGAAGGGACAGCGTAGGAGAGGAAGACCCTTGATGAGATGGATTGTTTCAGCTACTGGGATAATGGGGATAGGCATGTTGGAGACGTAAGATTGGTGCAGGATAGAGAAGGGTTTAGGGATGTTGTACATAGGGTCCCTATGAGTCACAGGTGACTCGATGGCACATAACAACAACAACTGTAAACTAAGAACTTTGTTGTTGTTGTCATTGTTGTTGTGTACCATCAAGCCAGAACTGACTCATAGCTGACCCTCTAGTAGGTTTACAGAGACAGTAAATTGCATGGAAGGAGATTGCTCATCCTTCACCCATAGACCAGCTGATGGATTTGAACTGCCTGGTTTTGGGGATGCCGTGCAGCTTCTTACCATTAGGCCACCAGAGCTCCCCAAAGGATATTAGTAATTAAGATATCAATATTTCTTAAATAGTTATAGCAATTATACCACCTAAATATATGTTAATAATTAGGAAAACAGCTGCATTAGCAGAGAAGGTGTATGAAAGTCCTCTGTACTTTGCTTATGAATTTCAGTGCCTTACAGCTGCTCTTAAAATTAAAAAATAATTAAAAAGTATGACAAAACTTATAATCTAAAGAAACCCCAAATAAATATGTATATATAAACAAGATTGGGTAGAAGCACAATTTTCTACTTACACTCTTGGCCTAACCTTGGCATGCATATGTTCCAATTTGTCAGTGCTGATTTGATGGTACTTAATGTAGAATTAACTATTAGTTGCTATGCATCAGAAAGGTGAACAATTATTAAAGATGATAGAAGAAATGATTCCTTTGAGATATGGTGTTTGTTGTTGTTGTTGTTATGTGCTATCGAGTCTCTTGAGACTCATAGCGACCCTGTGTACAAGAACCCTAAATGCCATTCTATCTTGTGCCAACCTCGCTGTCTCAAACACACTTATTCCCACCATCCCAATCACACAATCGATACATCTCATCGAGGGTCTTCCTCTCCTGCATCATCCCTCCACTCTGTCAAACATGATGTCCCTCTCCAAGGACCAGTCCCTCCTTGCAACATGCCCAAAGTATGTCAGACAAAGCTTCAGAATCCTTGACTCCAAGGAACATTCCAGCTTCACCCACTCCAGGACAAACCTGTTTGTTCTCCTAGCCGTCCATGGTATATTCAACACTCTTCTCCAGCACCACAGTTCGAAGGCATCAATTCTTCTTCTATCATCCCTAGTCACTTTCCAACTCTCTGATGCATAGCACATAATTGCGAAGTCTAATAGCCTGGATCAGGCACACCTTAATCTCCAGCCTGACACTGTTGCTCTTCAGTGCTCTTGAATGGTCCCTGACAGCTGAATTTCCCAATGCAATTCATCTCCTGATTTCCTGGCTGCTGTTATCAATAGTGTCGACTGGGGAACCAAGTAAACTAAAACTGTTAACTATCTCAATCTCTTCACTATCCATACTGATACTGCCAATTGGCCCAGTGGTGAGAATCTTTGTTTTCTTCATGTTGAGCTTCAATCCATATTGAAGGCTGCAGTCCTTGACCTTCTGTAGCAAGTGCTTCAGGTCCTCCTCAGTTTCAACAAGCAGGATTGTGTCATCTGCATAACACAGGTTGTTGATGGCTTGACCTTAAGTTTGTCCCACTCGAATTTCAAAACCATCTCAGGAACAGGTTTGAGGCCTTGAGCACCAATGAGCATAGACCAAATGAGCTCTGGGAGGATATCAAGAAAATAATCCGTGAAGAATGCAAAAGATCAATTACAAAGGCAGATGAAGAACAAAAGACCAAGTTGGATGTCAGAGGAGACTCTGAGTATTGCATTAGAGAGCCAAGAAGCTAAAGCTAAAGGAAGAAACCAAGAAATCAAAGAGCTGAACAGAAAATTTCAAAAGGCAGCTTGGGACAACAAAGCAAGATACTATAATGAAATGTGCAGAGAGCTGGAGTCAGAAAATCAAAAGGGCCGAACTCGCTCAGAGTTTCTTAAGCTGAAGGAGTTGAGATATGGTACTGGAGAAAAATATTAAGCATGACCTGGATTGCTAAGAGAACAAACAGGTTTGTCCTGGAGAGGTTGAAACCAGACTGCTTTTTGGAGGCAAGGACTTTGAAGCTCTATCTCACATATTTGGGGCATGTTGCCATGATGGTCCAGTCTTTGGATGACCAGAAGAATGCCTATCTGTGTTTATTGACTATACAAACACATTTAACTGTGTGAATCATAACAAATTATGGATAACATTATGAAAAATGGGAATCCCAGAACACTTTATTGTGCTCATGAGAAAGCTATACCTAGATTGAGTACCTGTTGTCCAAGCAGAGCAAGGCACTACTGCATGGTTTAAAATCAGAAAGGGTGTGTGTTATGTATCTTTCTTCATGCTGAGCAAATAATCCATGTAGCTGGACTTTTTGAAGAAGAACGTGGAGTCAAGATCGAAGGAAGACTCATCAGCAACCTACAGTATGTAGACAAGACAACTTTGCTTGCCGAAAGTGAGGAGGACTTGAAACACTACCTGTAGATGATTAAGAACTACTGCCTTCAGTTTGGATTATATCTCTACAGTATGCAAACTAAAGTCCTCATCATATGATCAACAGTAAACATCATGACAGATGGAGAAAGGATTGAAGGGCTCAATGATTTCATCTTGCTTCAAACAACAATCTACACCTTTAATATCAGCAGTCAGGAAATCAGGAGGTATATTATTGTACTGGGCAAGCCTATTGTCAGGGACCTCTCCAAAATATTTAAGGGCAATGATGTCAGTTTGAAGACTACATGTTGTTGTTATGTGCCGTCGAGTCGTTTGTGACTCATAGAGACCCTATGTACAACAGGCCTAAATGCTGCTCTATCCTGTGCAATTCACACTGCTTCTGACACACCCATCCCAATTACCCCAGGCACTGAATCAATTCACCTCATAGAGGGTCTTCCCCTCCTGCACTGTCCCTCCACCCTCCCAAGCATGATGTCCCTCTCCAAGGAACTGTCCCTCCTTATAATATGTCCAAAGTATGTCAGAC
>NW_006399793.1:13636196-13638232 GCF_000299155.1 Elephantulus edwardii | reverse complement strand
TTTGGAATGGGAACAAATATAGATCTCTTCCAGTCAGTTGGCCAAGTGGCTATTCTCCAGATTTCTTGGCACAACTTCGTGAGCACATCCACGGCAGCATCTGTTAGCTAAAATACATACAGTGTCTCTGCGGCGGTGGCGGCAGTGGTGGTGGCAGCAGTGGCGGCTGGGGCTCGGGGCATGGTCCCCAGGTCGGAGGGTCCGGCCCGTGCCGGGGGCCTGGTGGCCGACGTTGTATTCGTGATCGAGGGGACTGCCAATTTGGGGCCCTACTTTGAGGGACTCCGCAAGCACTACCTGCTCCCAGCCATTAAGTACTTTAATGGAGGTCCTCCTGCGGAGACGGACTTTGGGGGAGACTATGAGGGGACCCAGTACAGCCTGGTTGTGTTCAACACCGTCCACTGTGCCCCCGAGTCCTACGTCCAGTGTCACGCTCCCACCAGTAGCGCCTATCAGTTCGTCACCTGGCTGGATGGCATTAATTTCATGGGGGGTGGAGGCGAGAGCTGCAGCCTCATCACAGAAGACCTCAGCACCGCCCTGCAGCTCTTCGACGTCTTCAAGATGCAGGAGCAAATCGGCCAGATGCACGGAGTCTGCCTTCTCATCTGTAACTAGCCGCCGTACTTGCTGCCTGTCGTGGAGAGCACCATGTACTCAGGGTGCACAGCGGAGAGCCTCATGCAGAAGATCGGTGAGCGAGGCATCCACTTCTCCATCTTATCTCCCCGGAAGCTGCCTGTCCTACGTCTTCTGTTCAAGAAGGCGTCTCCCCCCGCTATGCTGGAGCCGCTGCAGGCACCGACCTATGTGAGCCAGGACCCCTGGCACATGGTGCTGGTGCGGGGGCTCATGCTGCCGGTTGGGGGCAGTTCGGCTCCGGGCTCCCTCCATGCATAGCAGCCCGTCCTCCTGCCTCCAGCCCAGACCGCCGGTCCCGCCCTCTCGGCAGCCCCCCAGCAGCCTCTACCCACCGTGCTTCAGCAGTACCAGGTCCCTGGGAACCCTCAGGTGGCCGCCCAGAATGCAGTGAAGGCCGCCAAGAACCAGAAGGCCGCGCTGGGCCCACGTTACTCACCCATCAACTGTCTCCAGCAAGCTGCTCCTGGAGTAGGGCCTCTCTTCAGCCAGGCAGCAGCCCCCTCACTGCCCACAGGGCCTCCTGGTGCCCCCAAGCTGCCACCTGCATCCCAGCCGAGCCTGGTCTCCAGCGTGGCTCCTGGCCCCGGCCTGGCCCCCGCCCCCTGCTCAGCCAGGGGCCCCCTCCATGGCAGGCTCAGTGGCCCCAGGAGAGGTGAGTGGCACCTCTCCAGCCCAGCTGGGGGCCCCAGCACTAGGGGTCAGCAGTCGGTCTCGAATAAACTCTTGGCCTGGAGTGGTGTCCTTGAGTGACAGGAGAAGCCAAAGCCAGCCTTCGTTGATGCCAACACCAAGCTGACACGCTCCCTGCCCTGCCAGGTCTACGTGAACCATGGAGAGAACTTGAAGATGGAGCAGTGGCCTCAGAAGCTGATCATGCAGCTCATTCCCCAGCAGCTGCTGACCACCCTGGGCCTTTTGTTCCGGAACTCGAGGATGGTCCAATTCCACTTCACCAACAAGGACCTGGAGTCCCTCAAAGGCCTCTACCGCATCATGGGCAACAGCTTTGCGGGCTGCGTGCACTTCCCCCACAGGGCGCCCTGCGAGGTGCGCGTCCTCATGCTCCTGTATTCGTGCAAGAAGATCTTCATGGGCCTCATCCCCTATGACCAGAGCGGCTTCGTCAACGGCATTTGGCAGCTGGAGAAGCAGCGAGGGATGGGGGCACAGCAGGCCCCTCCTGGGCTGGGCCCCATCCTGGAGGACCAGACGAGGCCCGGGCAGAATCTGCTCCAGCTCCGCCTGCCACAGCCCCAGCTTCAGGACACTGTGGGGGCCTCTGGGGCAGCAGGACAACCCCAGCCCCAGGGTGCTGCCCCGGCACCCCCAGGAGGTCCCCAAGGCCCTCCAGGAGCAGCCCCAGGCCCACCCCCACCTGGCCCCATCCTCAG
>NW_006399793.1:13602154-13635954 GCF_000299155.1 Elephantulus edwardii | reverse complement strand
CCCGGGGCCCAGTCCCCCAGCCGGGCCTGCAGCCCAGCGTCATGGAGGACGACATTCTCATGGACCTCATCTGAACCCCCAACACCCAATAAAGTTTCTTTTAACACACACACACACACACACACACACACGCACGCACGCACACATCCCATACAGTGCCTAATTCAGACCATGGTTCCTCAATTACCTACTATAAATCTGAGGGCAGGATAATAAATAAGGATGAAAGAATTACCTTTGAATTGTAGTGCTAGAAAAGAGTAATGAATATCCCATAGACTGCCAAAGAACAAATAGATACATCTTGGAGAAAGTGCAACCATATCGTTCCTTACAGGTGAAGATGACAAAGCTTCATCTCTCATACTTTGAACATGTTGTTAGGTGCTGGTATCTCTTGGAAAGTGACACCATGCTAGAAATGATGGAGGGTCAGCAAAGGGGTGGAAGACCCCCCAATGAGATATATTGACTCAGTGACCGCAGCAAGGGTCTTAAGTATGCCAGAGATGATGAGGATAGCACAGGTTCGGGTGGGGTTCACATCTATTGTTCTTAGAGTCACTACAAGTTGTACTCAACTCAATGGTATCTAATAGCAACACATAGATTGCTAAAGCAATAAAACATGCAAAGAGCTAAAATGGGGATTTTATTTCAGAAAACATCAACTTACACTTAATTTTTTTAAATAAAATGAAAAGATATGTTTTCTTATCTTTTTTTTTTTTTTGAGAGTTTTAAGGAAAGCCACTGGAATAAAATGAATCTTCTTCTCAGGCCTCCAAGCTCTACAATTTTAATTTCCCAGTCTCCTGTTCTTTCTAACCCATCTTGTCATATCTTCAGCAAGCTCTCTTATCAGTTATCATCACCATTAATAGTATCCTTAGAACCTGGAGGAAAATTCTTTTCCCCTCCCTTCCTAATTTCTACAACTTAAAGAACCTCAAACGATAGTCTCACTATATAAGGGAAAAGCATTCCCACCATACTTTTGTTTCTCTACTGTTTGCTCAAGCCCTTCTTTCTTGTTCCCTCCTCTGATATTTAAAACAGATGTTGTTTTATTGAAGGAATTAGCGTAGTGTATTGCATGCAGCAGCTTATTACCTCTAACCTACCTAAGGTCAGACCTGCCCCAGGCTCACGGAGCACCTCTCTTGCACAATAGCTAGGGAACCCCCTCTGTTTTCATTCTCCAGATTTTCAGAAACCAGAGCCCATGACAGACATCTGGTCATGTAACCTGGGGTGGCCTCGTGGGCTTGCTCTCTAAAAAAATAATTTTTAGGGAATGTGTTTTGGACTCTTGTTTCATCAAAAGAAATAAAGCAAGAACAATATTCCTTTAGTGGTAGGTGATTGCTGAAATACTAGTCAGAAATGGAAGACATGGGTCTCACCTGAGGAGACAGAGACCAACATCATAATTCCAGAAGGGGAAGGTTATTCTGTATGAAACTCTTCAAACAAGAGCCAAGATACTAAGCTACGTTGCTCACTTGTCAATCAGCCTGTGAATTTCATGCAAAGCTATTAGCCATTTAATGTTCTAAAATCCAGTGGCAAACTCTTTTTGGTTTCTGGCCATTTTGGGGAAAAAATCAAGATCTTGTGTCTTCTAAGCACAGTTTGCTTATGTAACAACACCTTCTCTACCCAAAACCTGTTACCCTGAGGGGGGAAAATATTAAATCAGACCTCCTCCTTTAAAATTAGTCCAATATGGGAAGAGATGCTTCACTATGAGTGAGACTTTGAGACAAGTTCAGAACTGTAACACTGAAGAAAAAGATTAAGATAGCCTTTGCTCATTCCAAAAATCTGTTTCTTCTGAGAAGAAGTTACTGAAGTACAAAGAGAAAAACAAGCTAGCTGTTGAGTTGAGAGAGAAGGAGGAAGAAGAGGAAAGACAGAGGGAAAGAGATAGAAGGAAAGAAAATTTAAGAATAAGAAAAAACAGAGTTTCTTTATTTTTATCAAGGTTGTAGAGCAGCTTACAAACAAGATTTTCAAGTCACTGTAATACTTTTGCCATAAATGTCCCCTCTTCAACAAGTGGCTGGTTCTCTACATTTGGACGTTTCAAAAATATTTAATCTCTCACTTTTTCAGGCATCAACAAATTCACTAAGAAGCTTCGGAGTCCGTATGCAATTGATAACAATGAATTACTTGACTTCCTTTCCAGAGTCCCTTCAGATGTACAAGTGGTATGTAGATTTCCTAACAATTAGTGTCATTTTTTGGTGTGATTTCTTTTTCTTTTTAATTTCGTTTAATGGACGTTTACAGAGACTTTGGATTTCCATTCATTCATAGTTGCGTACTTTCCTCCCTGCCCATCCATTACACCACCCAGTTTGCTCTTCTCTGAAAAGTAAAAAAAAAAATAAATAAAATAAATTCTTATTACAAAACCTCTCCACGCTGTCCAGTCCACTATACAACTTTCATTCTTGACTCTTGTCATGACAATAATACCTAATCATATATTCCTCCAAAACAGTTCTCTCCCTCATCTGCTTCAATGCAGTATACATTATTTACCCCCTCTTAGTTTCCCCATACTAGTATCATTTTATTTCATTGTGCCATTGGATTTTAACTTTTTTCATCCTTTTAATATCAAGAGTCAAAAAAGCTAACAAAACCTGTTGGTTTTGTGCCATTCAGAAATCTAGCTCGCATAGGTGATAGTCGAGAATTGGTTAAGAATGGGGCATGGGGAAAAAGAACGGAGCTACATAAAGAATCTACTTGGCTGTCATGCACCATCTACCTGCAAGTAGGCTGAAAGACTTGGGCCTTAAATAACCATGGCCTGAGAGAGAAAATCAGAATATTTGATAGTGAAATCAAAACGCTCTAGTGGGCACTTAAGAAAACCAAAACATTTCTTTCTAGATTTTTGTATGAATTTAGTGAATTTGGGAGGATGAATAAAACCAAAACCAAGTTCATAGTTGGCAAGTTCATTCCCATGATGGCAGCCCAGACTCCACAGGCGTGTCTTGGTAATGATGTAGGGAAGTTGATCACCAGAATAAATAGAACCACATAAGGGATCAGTCCACTGTAGAGAGAGATTGACTTCTTTTGAAAACTGGAGCATGTTGCAAAAAAAAAAAAATCTTTTCAAATCTTTTGACCACTGTTACCCACTATCCATTTTCAGAGCAAAATCTTGAAATTAGGTTGCAGTAACTTTTTTTTTATGTGTTTAACCTGATAAGATTGATTTTTATTTGGTGTCAGATAAGAGTGTAGACTGGATAGAGATTAAGATTGTGTTAAAGAAGACAATAAATTGCTAAGAATCTCTATCTAACCTTTCAAAATTGATTGGGATCCTTTTGCTTTTAATGTCATGTCTGTGGACAGCCACAGTTCTTTTCAAGGTGCTCCCAGAGTTTGGGCAGGCTTTCTTTCCTATCCTCTATCATTTTATTGTTTACTGCACTCCAGCTGCAAATCCCATACAGCTTCCAAAGTGAGCACTTCCCCCCCTCAAGCAGGCTCTCATTACTTTGCTTTTCCTTCCTTTGCCAGAAAGTGGCCACCTGACCAGTCTTCCTCTGAACTCTGTTTAAACAGGTGCAATACCAAGAGCTGAAACCAGATCCTTCTCACAGTCCATGTAAAAGGAAGAAAAACAATCTTGGATAGCCAGCTCCAAGCACCGAGGAGACCAGCATCTGTTTGAGAAGATAAAAGAAAAAGCCTTCAGAGTCAGCAGCATTTCCTTTCTTTCTGCTTTTTATTTATTTTGCCTTTTTTATCATGATTGAGAGGATTTGTAAATAGTGTGCAAAGGCATATGTCTTTTAAAACATACTTCCATTGTACAAAATCAATTTGATAAAAGTTTAGCTACTGCTCTGTGAAAGCCTTATTAGCTGTGGATGATAATATAACACATTAAAATGAAACAACCACAAAAAAAGTATGAATGATGGCAACGGAATATACACACTTCTCTAATTACAAGTGGAGGAACTAGAATATTAGATTATATACTCAGCTGTTTTCTGATTAAATCTACACAAAATGTAAATCTCAATTTCATTTTGAAGTTGGTTTTTGGTTTTTAAATGTAACTCTTTTTTATCCGAAAAGTAAGCCATTGCTGTTTTCTATGTTTTATATCTTTCAAAAAGGGGGGGGGGAATCCCCAACCCTGAATGAACTGAATGTACTTCAGCTTAGCATAGATTCAGACTTCAAATCCTGACATTAGTTGCTGTGCAAATTATTTTGAGATGACGAGGCTGTTCTTGTAATAACTCCATGTGACCAACTAGAACTCTATCTCCATCACACTCTATCTCCATCTGTAATCTTGACTGGAGCGGGCTGCCAGGTCTTTTCTTACATGAGCCATGGGCTGAGTTCAAACTACTGACCTCTGAGTGAGTGAGAATCAGCTGCATGGCACACAACAACAGGAGGGCTGATCTGAAGCTGATGAGTCAGAGTACATTGACCCTTTCAAGAGAATGTTGAATACTTAGCCATTCTGTGAAGGAAACTCCCCACTCTTCTATCATTCCATCTAAAACCTAAAAAATCTCTACAGAACTAAATATAAATACTGCCAGGTTTGTAAATGGTTGCCTAAATGAATTTTTATATCTACCACTACTTTAATTTATACTGATTTCATAAATTAGCCACCCTGCTCGGTTGACAAAAAATACTAGCCGACTGAATCTGTATTGGCTTTTGGTGTCATGTTATGCCTTTGTGCATCTATTTAAAAAAAAAAATCAATATCCAAGTGTTCTCACAGGAAAAAAAATGGCATTTGCTTTCTCATTAGGTTACTGAAATACTTTAATATAGATTATGATTTTTGTTGTTAGTATGAATTTTAATATAGAGGAGAATGCAGTGTGCTAAGTTTTAATGCTAGTGTTTCATTACATTCATTTATGAAAAAAATAATCATTCCTGGAGTGCATGAAAACCTGTTCTGTAAAATGAATTGCTTATAGGGAGATGGGTTTGCCTTTCAAACTACTTTACTACTCACCACAGAATCTGTACTCAAAACTGCATTCCCAACAATTGTATTTTTTGTTAATTATGGTAGTTTTTGTCATTTACACAAGAGGGAGATTTCTCTCTCTAGAGAGAAATTATTTGGTGAGAATGTCTTCCCTGACTTACCAGGGGATAAAGCTTGGTTGAAATTGTTACAGACAATGTTTTGCACTACTTTATTAATAATAGACTGGGATGGGTTGAAGGTGGGAATTTTGCTGGAAAAATATAGACAAGCCAGAAGCAAGAAATATATATATTTCACTCTAACGGAAGATTCTTTAAAAAATAAATTTAATCTAATGAAAGTTGATTTTTAAAGTATTTTTATTTTAAAGATATGTTAAATACTGTTTCTTATGATAAAACTATTTTGATCTGTTTATACACAATGCTTGAAAGAATGTCTATTACATTTCCTTTCTACAGAAAGGTTTTGACCTCAATATGCTCTATTTAGCTCATCATGTTTATAAATGACAGACATGCTGATTTCCAAATACTATCACTGTTTGTTGTTAAGGCATAATATACCATGAAGTTGATGTTGTTCCAGAAATTTTTATTGATGAGACACTTTGTTTGAAATAACTTTTGATTGTACCTAGTGTGAGATTTCTGTTCTATGCTGACAACGTTTGCTCAGATGTCTTCAAGCCTGATATTCCACAACCGCAAATGTACCTGGTGGCGAGTAACCATTACCAGATGACTAATAATTGTTTCATTGTACCAAATTTCAGATGTTTAGTTTAATGGCAATGTTGACTACACTCATTCACTGCATTAAATGCAATAGAAAATATTCTTTGCTAATGTATATCGGTACTCCTTTATATCTTTGTTTCCATCATTTCAAGAAGAATGATAGTGGGTTATGTGCATATTCTTATAAATGATACTTCATTTAGAGAATATAGGTTTTGTTTGGACAGTCCTTTCCCCCTGATACCTTGCCTTTGTGTAACATTCAATACCTTCAGACGGGTGAGCATCCAGTGAAAATTATGTTGTTGTTGTTGTTGTTGCTATGTGCCGTCGAGTCGCCTGCAACTCATAGCGACCCTATGTACAACAGCCCTAAACTCCGCTCTGTCCTGTGCCAATCGCACTGTCTCTGACACTCCCGAGTAAAAACTATGTAAGTGATACTCAGGAGAATTTTCTAACTTTTCAAACCCACTACATTCACAGGCTGAACACAGAGATTGTGTCTGGTAGACTTTTAACAATTCTATTTGCCTTTTCACATAGGTACTATTTTGTCTTTTGAGAACTGACTGACTTACCTTGATTCCGAGAGCATTGCCACGTAAATATTCCATATGTCTTTTAGCTGGAAAATTGGATGTCATTCTGACACTTATTTGGTTTGCTAAATATCGAAGTTATTATGAACTATGAAATATTTTCTACAACATCTTTTGTTGTTTGTTTTTGTTACGTGCCATTGAGTCAGAATTGACTCATAACTGAACCTTCAGTAGGTTGCTAGAGGCTGTGCATTGCACAAGACGAGATGGATGGCCCATCTTTCTCCCTTGCAGCAGCTGGTGAATTCAAACTGCCTGCATTTATGTTGGCAGCACAACTCCTTACCCACTAGGCCACCACAGCTCCCTGAGTATCGTTTAGTGAGTATTAGAGTCACTGAAAGCCATTAATTAATGTTTATTGTTTGTTAGGATACTCTTTTAACAGACCCCAATTGGTATGGGAAGGGCTGGCTTTAACAGTAATGGAATCAGGCCAGCAGGCCCTGGTCTTCCAGAGCTGGTCTTTTGGTTTGAACTGGCTACTTTAGTAGCTCAACTTTAGTACAATATTTGACAGACAAGTATTTGACACAAAAGAGCTTAGATTTTGTAGCAGTTCCCAATTATTTTTAATCTATTTGTATCGCACATACTTATACCAGGACAATTTGAGAAATTCAAAGTCACTTTGTGATGATTGAATGTCTTTTTATGCCTTCCCCTGTCATAGGCAATGGTCAAAACCAATGATAGTATATTATACAGAAACACAGAATACAAGCACAGGAGGAGTCAAGTTTGATATATTTCTAAAGCAACTTTTATAGTTTTTTATTTTGTATTCAAAGTGAGCAACAATTCAATAGTAAGCCTGGGAACATGAGAACTTTCCCTCCACCAATTTAAGTATCGAAGTGTCTCTACTACTGAAATTTGTCTATTTCTGTGTTAGGTCTTACTCAGCAAGTGTTTCATGTCACTTTACATATATATATTTGCCTAAACACTCATAATCTCCTAAAATTGAGTACTCACCCCCTATTTTTAGAGAAAACAGGTGAATAAAAGCTCTGGAAATGCAAAATAGCCATGATTATACTTCTTGGAGAGTTCTCAGATTCTTGTTTAAACTTCAGGACTTTAAATGTGTGTGTGTGTGTGTGTGTGTGTGTGTGTACATTCACGCATGTTACATGCACATACCTGCAAGCGCCTATTCATTGGTCTCATGAGAATATCTACAGTTACCTTAACAGAATTTGAATTATACCACATTAAAGATGTTATTAATTCTTACAATCATTTTGTTCCTTTTAACTATTATACTCCTTTTGCCCTGAAAAACTTCCCTGAAAACATTCTTGGTTTTTGGTGAAAATGTTACTGCCTTCTCCCTCCATTTCTACATTTTCACACTGACAGTGTATTAAGGGGCATCACATGCCTTATTCCATCTGAATCTCTGTGATTTAAGAAGTTCAAAGAAAAAAAATTCTCATTATATTAGAACACTATGCAAATAAAAACTGTTAAATGCCTAGAGAAGTCATATGATGTAGAAAACTAACAACATGGTAAAATATGTGCCCTAATTTAATTATAAAATCTGTTTTTCAACAAGGATATGGGTTAAGTGTCGAAAGAGGAAAGAAATCGGTGCTAAACGATTTTCAGTTTATGAAGATCATCCTTGGACATTTTAAAATTTTTTAAGAGTTTTGTTGCATTTGAAAATGAAATTTTTATAAGAATACTTGGAATTTTTATTTATATGGTAGTCCTTTGTGTTTCTGAGTGGCAGTGAAAATTACATTACTCTGTTTTTTAAAGAGAAACCAAAATGACATTGATCTGGTCAAAACATCATGTTACCGTAATAACCTGAAAGCTCTTTGTATAAGAAGAAATAGATGTGGTTTAGATAAGTAGTTTGGCAAGTTTTTTTCCATTTGCACAAAAATGAACTCTCAATGTAATTCTTCCTTGTAAATTCTTGAATGTTGCTTCAAAAAAGTTAATGAGTGACTAAGTCTGAAGATCAATGTGTAAACAGTAAACATAGAAACCACCTCCTCCCCCCCAACAAGACTGTATCAGGGAGCACTCTGGTGGCCTAAGGAATTGCACTGCCAACCCAAAGACAAGCAGTTCAAATCCACTGGAGAGCTAGCTATGAGCCAATTTTTACTTGATAACAATGAATTTGAAAGTTTAGTTACACGGCTGAGTATTCACTACTAATATAGGCTCTGCTACAAATGGCATGAAACATATTTGAGGCATTTTTATCTTGCCAGAGTTCAAAAAGCAGTATTTTGGAGAAAATGCTAAACGCATAATCTGGCACATTTGGTCAAATCAAAACTCAGTTGTCTTTTACATTACCAGAGACACACCCAGACAACAGAAAATGTGTCCTACAGAGACAACTGTCTCATAGAAGAGATATGTGGGGCAGGAAATACCCCAAATGTCTCGAGTCTGGAAATCTTCTAAGCTGTTGAGAGAACTTGAACTATTAGAACTAATTCTACATCATGTTCTACAAAACATACTGTCCTTTGGGAAGCACAGGAGTGATTATGACAATAAAAGGTCAAAAATTATGTCCAGCTTGTAATAATTCCTGTGTAAGAGTGTTCACTGTTCAGTGCTAGGAGATTTGATGGAGAGTAGTTGCCCACCAGAAGAACAGAAAAATTCATATTTGTGCCCTTTCCAAAGAAGAGTTATCCAATGGAATGCAAAAATTATCAAACAATATCATTGATATCATATGTGAGTCAAATTTTGATGAAGATAGTGCAAGCAGTACATCAACAGGGAACTGTAGGAATTTCTGCCTGGATTCAGAGGCTGTAGAATAAGGGATATTATAAGTCTGATAGATAGATCATGACTAAAACCAGAAAACACCAGAAAAGTGTTTACCTGTGTTATATTAACTTACAAGTGGAGTTCAACTGTGTGGATCATAACAAATTGTTAGATTTGTTACAAAATTTGTTACATCACATTGGGAAGAGTGGGAATTCCAGAACAATTAATTGTGTTCATGGATGAACCCTATGGCTTTCTAAGAAGCCACCATTAGAAAAATGGTAATACTGTGAGGTTTAAAATCGATGGAGGTGTGTTTGATAGTTGTTTCCTTTAACCATACTTTTCAAACTTACATGTTGATAAAAATAATGTGGAAATTTAGACTATTTGAAGAATGGCACGGCATCAGGTTAGGAGGAAGATGTATTAATTACTTTTAGTATGCAGATGGCACAACCTTGCTTGCCGAAACTGAGGAGGAACTGAAACATTTACTGTAGAAGGTCAAGAACTGCAATCTTCAATATGGATTGAAGCTCAACATCAAGAAGACAAAGATTCTCACCCACTGGGCCCATTGGCAGTACCATGATGGATGGAGAAGAGATTGAGGTTTTTAATTTCAGCTTGCTAGGCAACACAATCAACATTCTTGGCACTAGCAGCAAACTGTGGTTCCTACAGAGAATATTGATTATAACGTGGACCCCCCAGAATACTCTTTACAAGGGAAGATATTGAGACTTCATACTATGTTATTAAGAGGATCCACTCTTTGGAGAAGAACATCATGTTTAATAGAGTCAAGAAAAAAAAACTAAAACCCACAGTAAGACTGACACCAGTGGCTACAAAAATCGACTCAATCAATACTATTGTAAGGATGGCACCAGGCAGAGTCGTGTTTTGTTCCATTGTGTTGAGTCAGCTGCTATGAGTCAGACCTAGCTAGAAAATGCCTAAAAATACAGCAAAAATGCTACCATGGAAAAGAATCTATTGGTATAAAAAACTAATAAATTCTTGCTTTCGGCTTTCGGCTCAGAGGAGGCCTCGGTGCAACTTTCTTCGGTCGTCCTGCATGTGGGTTCATCCGACACCAGCTGCCTCCGCCATGCCGCCCAAGTTCGACCCCAACGAGATTAAAGTCGTGTACCTGAGGTGTACCGGTGGGGAAGTCGATGCCACTTCCGCTCTGGCCCCCAAGATCGGGCCCCTGGGTCTGTCTCCAAAAAAGGTTGGTGATGACATTGCCAAGGCCACCGGTGACTGGAAGGGACTAAGGATTACAGTGAAACTGACCATTCCGAACAGACAGGCCCAGATTGAAGTGGTACCTTCTGCCTCTGCCCTGATCATCAAAGCCCTAAAGGAACCACTCAGAGACAGAAAGAAGCAGAAAAATATTAAGCACAGTGGAAATATCACTTTTGATGAGATTGCTGGCGTTGCCTGGCAGATGAGACACCTGTCTTTAGCCAGAGAACTCTCTGGAACTATTAAAAAGATCCTGGGAACTGCCCAATCCGTGGGCTGCAATGTTGATGGCTGTCACCCTCATGACATCATAGAAGACATCAACAGCCCAGCTAGCTAAGTAGCTACAGATGAAAATATTTCAATAAAGGAACATTTGTTAACAAAAAAAAAAAAAGCAAACCCCACCCCCCCAAAAAAAAACCCTAATAAATTCTTAAGAACTCTTTTTACAACGAAAAGGGCATATATTTCCTATCACACAATGAAGGAAATCTTTGTGAATTTTCTTTTTTAATAGCTAGGGAGATTTAGTGGCCTAACGGTCTGAAACTGTGCTGCAATCTGAAAGGCACATATTTGAATCCACCAGCTGCTCCACAGGAGAGGACGGGCAATCTCCTCCTGTGTGATTTCCTGCCTCTGTAAACCTACTGGATGGCCAGCTAAGCGCCAGTTCCACAAACAGCAACATAAATGTCTCATGTACACGGTGACGTAAAACAACTTAAAACTCATTGCCATCAAATCAGAACGGACTCGTAGCTGACCCTCCATAGTGGTTTTGGGAGCCTTTAAATCATATGAGTGGAAATTCCTCATTTTTCTCCTGCAGAGAGGTTGGTGGATGCAAAGCGGCAGAGAAGTGCAGCTTCTAGGTGGGCAGAGTAAGTAGCTCCACCAGACCACTCGCCCAGCGCTCCCTAGATAGGAGGAGCAGGTCTTAAAGAAATCATTCTTGTGCTTCATTTTACTTGTTTGAGGTTACTGAAGATTATTTTATAATTTTCCCTTAACATGAATGTTGTTGTTGTAATGTGCCATCAAATCACCTGCGACTCACAGCGACCCTATGTGCAAAAACCCCGAACTCTGCTCTACCCTGTCCCAATCTTATTGTCTCTGACACATCTACCCCCATAACCTCAGTCTCTGTGCATAAAAATGGCTTTTCAGAAATAACAACAACAAAAAAAACCCTTTGCATTTTTCTTTTTTAAAACAAAACAAAAAAACCTCCCACTTCTATCTTCACTCACTGTCTCCCAATCAATTTCAACTTAAAATAACCTTGAAGGCCAGAGTAGAACTGCCCCCAAGGGTTTCCATGGTTGTAAATTCTTATGGAAGCACATTGTCTCATGCTTCTGTTGCACAGCAGCTAGTGGACTCAAACCATGGACCTGTCAGTTAGAAGCCCTCCCTTTTTTTTTCAGACGCTCACTATGGTTTTAGGAAACACTGCATGGTTCAAAATCAGGGAAGGAGTGTGTCAGGGGTGTGTCCTGTCCCCATACATTTTCATTCTGTATGCAGAGGAGGAGCATGGTATCAGGATTGGTGGAAGACTCATTAACAACCTACGACTGGCTAGGAGGGACTGGTCTTAACAGTAGGAGGAAGGGTGCAGGGACAGTGTAGGAGATGGAGTGATAACAGTAACTGGGGCAATGGGAATAGATGTGTCAGAGTCAGTGAGACAGGTTCAGAATAGGACAAGCTTCAGAGATGTTGTACATAGGATCGCTATGAGTCACAGTCGACTCAATGGTACATATCAATAACAAAATAAAATAGACTACATTTGTGAAAGAAATCATCGTAGCTCAAATATCAGCAGTCTAAACTAGGCCAGGGGAGGACTGTGGGTCAGACCATCAATTACTCATGGCATGCTCAGTTTGAGGCAGCCGAAAATTAAAACAAGTTCATGGTAATAAAAATATGATCTTGAATCTATTCCACCTGAATTTCAAAATCATCTTAAGACTAGGTGTCTAAAAAATGATGGTAGTTGCATTCAAAAGATTGACAAAAAATAGAAAGAACCATTTCCGTTTCTCCCCACCCCCTTCAAAAAAGAGTAAGTTTGAAGCATTCACTGACCATCAATGATCAAAGACCAGAGGAGTTGTGGGATGATATCAAGGATGTCATCCATAAAGAGAGCAAAAAGTCATTACAAAGACAGAGGAGAATGAGGTGGGGGGGAAACCAAAATGGATATTTGAAGAGACTGCACTAGAAAATTGCACTTGAGAGTCAAGAAGCCAAAACAAAAGAAAATATGCTCAGGTAAAAGCACATAACAGAATATTTCCAAGGACAGCTCCAGAAGACAAAGCAAAGTATAATGGAATTTGTGGAGAAAATAAAATTGGAGAATAAAAAGGGAGGAAGTAGCTCTGCATTCTCAAGTTGAGAGAACTGAAAAACTATTTTAAGCCTTGAGTTGCTATATTGAAAGATGCTATGGACAATATGTTGAATGATGCAGAAAGCATCAAAAAAAGATGGAGGGAATACACAGAATCACTGCACCAAAAAGAGCTGACTGACACTGAAAAATTTTAGAAAGTACCTCTTGACTTCTTTCTATTAACAGATGCAGCCTTGGATGTGCTCACCAGTCTATGCTAAGAAATTTGGAGGACAGCTGTCTGGCCAACAGATTGGAAGAGGTCCATATTTGTTTCCATTCCCAATGAAGGTGATCCAACAAAAAGTGGAAACTATTAAATACTATCATTAACATCACATGCAAGCAAAATACTGCTCAAGATCTTTCAAAAATTACCAGAACAGTACATAGGAAACTGCCATGAGTTCAAGCAGGATTTTGAAGAGGTCAGGGCATCAGGGATATCATTGCTAATGTCAGATGAGTCCTGGCTGAAAGTAAAGAATGCCAGAAGAATGTGTATTGATACTTTATTGATTATGCAAAGGTATTTAACTGTGTGGATCATAATAAGTTGTAGCTTACAGTGAGAAGACTGGGAATCCCAGAGCACTTAATTGTGCTCATGTGGCACCTATACCTGGACCAGTAGGCTGTTGTGCAAACAGAGCAGGGCAACACCGCATGGTTTAAAATTAAGAAGGGAGTGCTTTTTAATTCTCAATTCTTTCTTCATACCTATTCAATCTGTATGCTGAGCAAATTATATTCAAGACTGGATTCTATGAAGAACAATGTGGGATTAAGATTGTAGGAAGACTCATCAGTAACCTGCATTGTGCAGATGACATTACCTTAATTGCTGAAAGTGAGGAGGACTTGAAGCACTTGTTCCAAAGATCAAAGAACACTGTCTTCAATATGGATTGCTTCTCAATAAGAAGAAAACAAAATTCTTACCACTGCACTTGTAGGCAGCATCATGATAGATTGGAACTGTCAGCAATTTTATCTTACTTGGATCCATACTCAACATCCTTCACACAAGCAGTCAGGAAATCGGGAGATGCATTGCACTGGGAAATCCTGAAGTCAGGGACTCCTCCAAATTATTGAGAAGCAATGATATCAGTTTGAAGACAAAGGTGTGTCTGATTCAGGCCAAAGTCTTTCCAATTATTTGCTATGCATCTGAGAGCTGGACAATGAATAGGAATGACAGAAGAATTGATGAATTTGAGCTGCAGTGTTGGAGAAGAGCACTGAACATCTCATAGACAGACAAAAGAACAAAAAATATGCCTTGGAGAAAGTGCAGCCAGGGTGCTCCTTGGAGGCAAAGATGATGATGCTTTGTGTCGTATACTTCAAGCATGTTGCTAGTCTGAGGGGCTGTTCGTTGGAGAGGGACATGATGCTTGGAAAGGCGAAGAGTCAGTGAAGGAGAGGAAGACCTTCAAACAGGTGAACTGACACAGTGACTGCCAAACTGGACTCTACTGTGTCAGGAAGTGTGAAGATGGGACCGGACAGGACAGGACAGGGGTTTCAGATCTATTGATCATAGGGTCGCTATGGGTCACATTAAACTTGACGGCACCTAACAAGAATAGCAACAAACTTTAAAAGTATTGTTGTTTGAGTTGTAAATTCTAAGTTGAACCTTAGAATTTCTCTTTCTCTGACCTTCACTGGACAAACTAAACCCACTGTTGTAAATTCAATTCTGGTTCGTAACAATCCTCTAAAGGGTTTTCCAGAGCATAATTCTTTACCAAATGAGACTGCTCTGCAGAGCAGCTGGTGAATCCAATCCCCTAGGCTTTCCACTGGCAGCCTCACACATAATGCACTAGAACCACCAGGGGTCCTGGCCTTTGAAGAATTCTCTCTCAGAAACCAGTCTGTCTATATTCATATTTATGCCTTAAATGAATAATAAAACCTATAACATAGATTCTGAAGCTTCTTCTGACATACTTTGGGCATGTTTCAAGGAGGAACCAGTGCTTAGAGAGAGATATCATTCTTGGAAGGGACAACACAAGAGAGGAAGACTCTCAATAAGATGAATTGACTCAGTGACTGGGGTAATGGGAGTTAGGTGTATCGGTGGCAATATGATTGGCTCAGGATAGAGCAGGGTTCAGAGCTGTTGTACATAAGGTCACTACGAATTGCAAGTGACTCGATGAGACATAACAATAACAGCAATAATATAGATTAATGAGCTCTGGTGACTTAGTGGTAAGAAGTTGCATTGTCAACCTAAAATTCATACAGTTCTAATCCACCAATTGCTCCACAGGAGAAAGATGGGCAATTTCTTCCCTTGTAGCTTACTGCTTCTTAAACTGGGAGAATGAAACCAAGTTCTTTCTTGGAGGCAAGGATTTTGAAGCTCCATATGACATAGTTTGGGTATGTTGCCCGAAGGGATCAGTTCTTGAAGAAGGACATCATGCTTGGAAGGATGGAGGGGCAGTGCGAAAGAGGAAGACCCTAGAAGAGATGCACTGACACAGTAACTAGAGTAATGGTGCTAAGTGTGTTGGAGACAGTGAGATTGGGTCAGATAGGACAGGGTTCAGAGCTACTATGTACAGGGTCATTATGAGTTGCAGGCCACTCAAAGGCACATAACAACAATAAAACAAACTGTGAATTGGTTCTGACTCAGTGGTACAACATAATATAAAGTGGGATTTCCCCTAAGTGCTATGATGACTGATTAAACAAACTATTTCATTAAATTCTTGGTTTTGTTGTGTAGTTGAGTCAGAAACAACTGATAGCTGATGCTACAGCAGTTTTCAGAAGCAGTAGATTGCATGGGAGAGACTGCATAGCCTTCTCTTGCAAAGCACTTGGTGGATTTGAACCGTGTGACTTTGGGATTGCAGTGCAGCATCTTACCAGCAGGCCACCAGAGTTCCCCTTAAGTAGTAGTAGTGAACACCACTCAAAGGCATATAAGATATAACTTTGATTAAGGTAGTTATCATTTAATCTTAATGTTTCTTTTTTTGCATATGTGTAAACAGATACACCTGTTGAATCTGAAAAGATCTATGAAAGAATGAATAACTCTTCATATTCCATGCATACTTCTTAGATGAGGTGGAGGGTAAAAGATATGGCATCTGTATAAAGAAATTTTGCCTTTAACCATCTAAGAATCTCACTACAGGGCAATAACAGTCACTCTCACCACAACAAAAATGAAGAGGACCTGTTTTGAAGTAGTTTAGTATGAAAACAAGAACATAGGCAACACAATGTTTAATTTCTTGGCTGCGCACAGGTCAGAGGTTCAAGGCGAGTAAGCACTCAGGGAACAGATGCAGCAGGTGGCTTTCATGATTTACAACCCCGAAAAGTCTACAAGTCAGCTTACTTTGGTCCTATAAGGTTGTTGTGTATCAGATTTCACATGATATGGATGGTATGGATGAGAGGAACATGTTAACAAAGTGAAAGAATCATTTTTAAAGGAGAGGCACATGGTATATAAATTATGTATATAATAATATATATTATTAGAGATTTTTATTGTTGTTAGATGCCTTGGAATTGACTATAATTCACAGTCACTCTCTGAACAACAGATTTGAACCATGCTGTATCCTTCACTGCTCTTAAAATCTCTGCCCTGCTCAAGTCCATTGTTACAGACACCATATCAGTCCATCTTATTGAGGGTCTTATTATCTTTCTCTAGCCCCTTTACTTTTCCCAGCATGAAGTCTCTATCCAAGGATTGGTTCCTGCTGAGAATATTCCCAAAGAAAGTGAGACTAAGTTTCACCATCCTTGAATCTAAGGAGCACTCTGGTTGTACTTCTTTCAAGGCAGATTTGTTCGTTTGGTAGTCTATTCAATATTCTTTGTCAGCACTACAATTCAAAGGCATTGATTCTTTTGTCTTCTTTATCCATCATCCAACGTTAAAATGCATATGAAGCAATTGAAAAGATCTTAACTTGGATCATGTGCACCTTAGTCTTTAAGCAGACATCCTTCTCTTTAGAACTTGAGAGTGTTTCTTGACAGCAGATTTCCTCAATGAAACACATCTTCTGATTTCTTAATTGTTGCTATCATGGGTGTTGATTGAGATTTTAATTAGATAATGCGAAAGACTTATTTGTGTTCATATCAAATGTATACCTAAACCAAGAAGCCGCTGTCCAAATGGAGCAAGGAAACTCTGTATGGTTTAAAACCAGGGTTGTATCTTTTCTCCATACCTATTCAAACTGTAGGCTGAACAAAACACTTCTCTATGAAGAGAATGTGGCATCAATATCAGAGGAAGACTCATCAATAACCTGCATTATGCAGATGAGGCAACTTTGCTTGCTGAAAGTGAGAAGAATATGAAGCGCTTGCTACAGAAGATCAGGACTTCAGCCTTCAATATGGACTATATCAGCATCAAAAAAACAAAGGTCCTCATCACAGGACCAACAGTCAACCTTATGATAAATGGAGAAAGGATTGAAGCTGTCAGTGATTTCATCTTGCTTGGATCATCCCTCAACACCGTTGATACCAGCAGTCAATAAATCAGGAGACATATTGCCTTAGGCAAGTCTTCTGCCAGAGAACTCTCCAAAATTATAAAGACTAAAGGTGTCAGTTTGAAGACTAAGGTGCATTACACATCAGAGAGCTAGATAATGAATAAGGATGACAGAAGAATTGATGCCTTTGAGTTGTGGTATTGGAGAAGAGTATTGACTATCCCATGGACTGCCTAAAGAACAGAGAAGTCTTTTTAAAAGTTCAACCAGAATGTTCTTTGGAGGCAAGGATGGTGAAGCTTCATCTTTCATACTTTAGACATGTAGCTAGGCGAGGCTATTGGAAACAAACATCATGCTTGGAAAGGTGGAGAATCAGCGAAGGAGAGGCAGACCCCCAGATGGATTGCCATGGTGACTTCAGTAACAGGCTCTAGTGTGTTAGAGACGATGAGGATTGCACAGGACAGGGCAGGGTTCAGGTCAGTTGTTCATAGGATCACTATCAGTCATACTCTACAGCACCTAAAAACAACAACGACATTTTAGAACCAAAAGGACATTTTAGAACCACTGGTGGTCTAGTGGTAAGAAGCTGTGTTTCAATCGCAAAGGCATGTGGTTTGAATCCACCAGCTGCTGTGTGGGAGGATAGATAAGCTTCTCCTTTGGCATTTACTGCTTCTGAAAACCTGCTGGAGGGTCAGCTATGGGTTGGTTCCGACTCAACAGCAAAAAACAACTACAGCAATGACATCTTAAAATTATATCCTACTATTAAAAATGGCTTATAAATTCTAGTTTATATTTTAAATCTAGTAGATGACAGTTTGTTGCTGTTGTTAAGTGCCATCGAATTGTGACAACTCGTAATGACCCTATGAATGAAAGACCTGAACACTTGTATAACTTTCATCCTTTCTCCAAGTTCTGGGTTTCCGGAGGCAAGCCATTTTGGAAGTGGTTGCCACTCCTGCTTCCAAACTTGTTTTAGTTGGGAGCTCCACCAAACACTGTCCATCATGGGTAACCATTATCGCATTTGACACAGTGTCACAGTGTTTAACATCACAGCAACCATGAGTTTCCTCTGTATAGCAAACGAAAAACCAGTGCTATACCACTTAGACGAATGTTTGACCAAAAACAATTAAAAAACAGTTTAAATAAGGTGATTTTAGAAAAATGTCAAGACTGATTCTTACTACTTTAAGAAATTTGTTGTTGCATTATAAACAAATATAAACTTAGTTACAGGAAATATGAAGAAATGAGGAAAGGAAACATCATTTCAATCCTATCACATAAAACACAACCTTTATTAGCGATGTATTTACTTACTACCATTTTCCCTATGTCTACTTTGTACAGAGAAAATATTTAACTACATTTTAACAGTTGATATTTTAAAAAGAAATTAAAATTAGTCAATAGTACTAGAGAACTAGTTAAAGAATTTTGTTTTACCTTCTTTTTATTTTATATTAGTTTGCATACAGAATTCCTATATATTGTATTTCATTTCAATTTTATTTCATACATTTTTTCATTCATATTGTGTTTCATACGATCATTCCTGTATATTGTGTTTTATAAAATTAATCACCATTTATCTATGCCCACTATTACTCCATCTTTTCAGTTCCCACTGTTTCTTTACTAATTCCTTCACCCTTCTGCAACCTCCTGAATTTTCCCCCTTTGCACCTACCTTGGTTCCTTCTGCCCTCTCCTGTTTCCCTTTGGACTTTTGTACACATCTTGCTCGTAGTTATACTTGCACTTTTACAATTGTGATCTTATGCAGTATTGATAGCCCAATTACAAAATGAGCAAAAGGCATGGAAAGACTTTTCACAAGAGAAAATATTCAGATGGCCAAGAGACACACGAAGAAATGTTCAAAATCACTGGCAATAAGAGAGATGTAAATCAAAACCACAATGAGATACCATCTCACCCCAGTACAAGAGGCAAAGTTTAACAGGACAGCAAGCAATAAATGTTGGAGAGGATGTAAAGAGACTGGAATTCTCACATACTGTTGTAGGATTGTAAAATGATCCAACTACTCTGGAAGGCAGTTAGGCGCTTCTTCAAAGAGCTGAACATAGAAATTCCACATGACCCAGCTATTCCACTGCTAGGAATATAAACCAAGGTAAAAAGAACGAAGCCCCAAGCAAAGATTTTTACACTGATGTGCATAGCAGCATTATTCACAATAGTAAGAAAATAGAAACAGCCAAAAATATCATCAACAAATGAAGTGATTGAAAAATTGTGATACATTCACATGATGGAATACTATGAAGCATTCAGGAGCAACAATTTTTGAAAAATACCATATAACATGGGAGGGGTTTGGGAACATTACACTGAGTGAACTAATTCAGTCTCATAAGAAGAAATACTGCATAAGACCATTATTAAACTATTTTTTAAAGAATGTCTTTCTATTAAACTACTTTTTAAAGAATGTCTTTCTTGCTCTAACGTAAGATTTGTCAAACCTTGAAAAAAGGATTGAGTGTTAGTACAAAATAGCCTATTTCTCTGATATCATTAAAGTTGAAATTTTCAATTGAGTTACAGCAAAATGAATGTTCTGTAAGCCTTGCTTTACTGAACAATATGTATCTGGACCTTGGTTTACTGAGTAATACTAAAAACATTAAAAAGTACATTTCATTCCTGAGATTAAAGATTTTCCTATAAGTTTTTGCCTCATGTTTACTTTCATTAACTTTTCAACACATTGAACAGCACCTATAAATATATGCCATATTGATTTCAATAAACCAGAGTGATTTCCTAATAATTTTTCCCTCATACACACTCTTCTCTAATTTTTGGGTTTTTTGTAATTTCACCTTTAATTGTACATGAAAGTTTTTTTAAAAATAATAATTTAATTTTACTGAATTGTCTGTCTCTATGCTGTAAAAGTAAACCAATCCAACTAGAAAAAAATGCATCAGCAGGACAAATTCCAAAAACAAACATAAATATTTCTTCAAACAAAAAATTATTCTAAATCTATGTGGTTATTAGAAAAATCAGAGCCATAACATAAGCCATAACTGACACACACCAAGTTGATAAATCACTGACAACACCTGAATTCTTTTTATCTCTCACCACTTTCAATTATTTTCACCCCCAAAGTGACTATTTCATTTGGAGACAATGAATGAAGAAGCAGTGGCAATTTTAGTTCATATACAATGAAAAGAAATATATGATAGGTGTCAATTCAAAGCTGGATTCAAGATTCTCAACCTTACCTGCTCAGAATTCTAAGAGCATTAAATATATTTTTAAGGCCCCAAACTCTGATTCTTTGATAGAGCTAAATAATATGTATGTTCTAAAGCAGCTTGTCATTTTCAATTAGAATTTGACACCAATTAAGTATTAATGTGTAGTTGATCAATTTAGGTATTTTGGTAAGGAAGAGTAGAAGAGATACAGATTCAACATCCTAAAAAGAGTTGGAAGCAATATTACAAAAACAAACCAAAAGATTGCAGGAAATAATTCCATTCTCATTAACGACAGCTATTGGTAGATGCTTGAATGTGGATGTCTTTTGTTGTTGTTGCTTTGTTCTATCAAAGGAAATTATTAAATGTTACAATATACCACACACAACAGTGCATAGCATTCTTTGGAATATTGTTTTAATGCTGCTAAGTAACTACTTTGCTTACAATACTGTTTGAGTATTATATATTATATATAAGCAAGTAAAGACCAAGAAAATAATTCACCATGTTTCTTTCCAAAAGATCCAAATATATATAAAATTTTCAACAGCAAAAAAAAAAAATGTTCTTTATAAAACCAATTAAATGTTGTTTTGGTTTCCTTTTTAAGCAGAGAATAAGTGTATTGCTAACAAAAACCAAACATCTAAAAACTTAAAAAAAAATCTATTAATTCAAATACACAAAATATTAGAAATCACTTTTGACTTGGAAATAATCCTAAATTGTAGAAGGATTCTTCTATGACAAAAGCTTTGTAATAGAAAGGAAAAAATTAACAAGCCTCTTTTTCAAACAATTTAATATGATGTTTTTCTCCTTTCTAACAATTAGCATAATTTGCATCTCAGGAAACAAAGATGCGTATGAACCCTTTTTGCTTGGTGCTTTCATTAACAAGGAAGCATGAATTAAGTATATTTTTTTATATCCTGTAAGATTTGCATTTACCATAAGGGAGTAAACTTTTTAAACATCAACTGAACAATGATGTTATCAGCCCTTAAAAGGTCTTTTGTTTTCTGGGTAAGGTTTCCCAGTAGCTTGAAAAATGTACACTTGGAAGCAAATAAAACAATACCACAGTTGTTTCTAATGAATTTATAGTCTAAGATTCTTTAATGCTACGTGAACTACTAACCACCAAAGTGTATCCTGCCACCACAATTCTTTTTAACCTACAAGGTGATTTCTTGATAATATAATTTGATTTACCAGGAATAGTTAACTATTCCGTGTCTTGACATCACCAGGCACTGCCTAATTCCAGTAATACCATCACTGACCTTTCTAACTCAATCCATATTTGCTGTAAAAACAATTATCATTCCCAGTTCCGCAAGTTTCACGTCAGCGGGAGATGCTATTGGCGTGGAAGCTACGTGATAAATGCCTGAGGGTAAGAGTGCCTTATGTCAGTCAAAGATGACCCCTTCTTACTGATTAAGGAGCAACGGTGACAGGCTCTCAAGTTCACTGCTTCACTGGAAAGGAGTATAAAGGATTGCACATTCCATCAATAATTTTTTAATGTGAAGGTATTCACTTAATTTAATGACTTAAAGCAGCACAAAGATAGCAAGCATTTTGGAGAGGTTATAAAGCAGTCTAGAGTTAATGCATTTCTATTTGTTGAGGTTCTAGCAGCTTTCTAAGACTTCAAGAGTGTACTCTATTTTCTATCCATTCTAACATAAAACTGTAAAACTGTGTTGATCAGAGTATTAAACTGCCAGACTTTTGAATACTCACATCATTTAAAAACTATCATAGAACTTCAATTATTATTGCCAAATTTTAGAAAAAAATTACACATGTAATTATTATTCTTTTTTAAGAACAGTCTCCACAGAAGACAATGAAACTAACAATACTTAAGCCTGGTTATATATTCTACCTCCAAGCCTTTCTTCTTTTGTGTATGCTCAGCCTATAAGCCCTCTGCCTGACAAAAAGATTCAAGAAATGACCAGTTCAAAACACTGTATAGTTTCTCATTTGATATGTATGAAGATAGATGGTTTAATGGGCATCTGAGAATTAAAATACTGTGGGAAATGTGTAGGTGTACTAGGACCAGTTTCTTGTGCGTAGACTGAACGGAAGGAAGCTCAAGGTGTGCCAAACAATTCTGACCTCACAGAAACTCTTTTAATACCAGTAAAATTTCTAGATTCTTTTTGGGTGATTGGATTTTGAAGAAAGCAGAATCCTAACAGTTCAGAAATAAGTAAAATAAATTTTATTTATATGGTAATAAAGACTTTCATAAGCATTTCTTTTTTTTTTTTTTACAATTCTATGGAACTATGAGCAGGTCTGAGAGCATGTACCATAAAGGTCTCTATCTTGTCTAGCTTTTCAAAATCTACAACTCTGTATTTAGGATTTAAAGGGGTTTTTTTGTTTTGTTGTTCTTTTGTTCTTTTTTTTAAATGAAAGTTTCCAAGATAGATTTGAGATGTTGCAATATTTTCTAAAGTAAGTAGTACACAGAAAGCTTTGGATAATGTAGTTGTTCTTCACGTGTGACACTCTTAAACAAAAGGCTGTGCATCTCAGGTGATTTGAATCCACAAGAAACTCTGGGGGGGAAAGAGGCAGCTTCCTTTCACTGAGATTTATAGACTCAGACGCTCAGATGAAGAGTCATGAACTGGAATCAGCTCAATGGCAGTGAGTTGTGGGAGTTTTTGTTTTTTTGTTTTTTTTTTTAAACAAGATGAATATTTTAATTCAGTTTCAGAAAAATGTGTCACATGAGTTTAGATTAGAAAATATGACCTTAAGAGCCTTTGTTTTCTTAGATGTGCAAGGAAGAAAAAACATTCATTATTGTCAATGATAATGTTCAATGGATCTTCCTCTTATATGGCCTTTTCCAAAGCACCTGCAGCCAGAGCCAACCCTCTATATCCCCTTCTAGCTGAGGCAGGCTAATTTTCCTCACTCTCACCATCTTCTTTCATGTACAGTGTGTGGAAGCTAAATAACCTGGGCTCTGACCAAAGACTAGAACTGTCCTTTAAGCCAGCAATCCACAAACAATGGCACTCAAAGCCCCACCCCCAGCCCTTAGGGTAGAGGACACAGGGTTGGCATTGTTTTCACTGTGTCAGGAAGAAGGAGCCAAAAGCTGACCCTCAGCACAGATCAAAACCCAATATGGAAAGAGAATAAAGGTCTAGAGTAGGCTGCAACTTGGGGGCAAGAAAAGAGAGTTTTTGCAGCCATTCCATCTGATTTCCACAAGAGGAAAATGAGACTCTTTTCCATTACTTTGGTTATACAGTGTTCTCTACTGCTCCAAGGGTATTTGCAAGAGTAAGTGGGTTTAATCAATGAGGAGAACTTTGCTCTGGAGGAAGGAATAACAAATAGAAGGAAGGTCAACATCATAAGTTGTAGGTAGATACTGTGAACCTCAGGTCTTCACATAGCTGCCAGCCCTATAGAGGATAACACAATGAAAAGCAACACAGTTACTCCGGACTGGTAAAGCTAGGGAATCTCCAAGTCTTTGCCCAGGTCCCACATCAAGTGTTGTATTCCATTTCAGGTGTGATACATGAGAGGGGAGACAAGTGCAAACTTAGATGTGTAGATCAGTGCTGGAGCCAGACTCAGAGACCTCACGAGTTCCAAATGAGACTCAAAGTTCCCAGGGATCATCAGGGCAGACAAGCCAAAAAGAGGGTCTCTTGCACACAAGACAATACCAGACCCACGGTGACAAATGGACATCACCATGGCAAGAGACCAGTTGTAAATAATGATATGGGAGACAAAGGACGGTTTAAACTTGTGTTATTCCAAAACTTCTCCATCTATTCTCTGGCTGTGGTTCCCAAAGGAAGAGTAGTTCTGATAGAGACCTGAGGACTAAGATGGGCACGGAGGCAATATGATGGCCACAATGTCATGCAGGAGAGTAGCCATCTTGGATTGCAGCACGGACAGAAAATTGAGAGTTTTCTTAAAGTATAAGAAATAATATTAAAAATAAAATTTCTTACTATAGGCTTAAACTAACAAACATTTAAATATTTGTGTAGGCCACAAGTCATAATGATTACAGGACTTTTGAAGAAGTGTGACATTGTGAAATATAAACTATTTAATCATATAGATTTCAATGGCATTTATTACTTCACACTCATCAACAATTTGCGTTATGCAGATGATACACCACTGCTTGCTGAAACTGAGGAAGAACTGAAGTCAAGGACTGCAGGCTTTGATAAGGATTGAAGCTCAACATCAAGAAAACAAAGATTCTCACCACTGGGCCAATTGACAGCATCATGATAGATGATGAAGAGACTGAGATTGTTAACAGCTTTAGTGTGCTTTCTCCACAATCAACACTCTTAGTACCAGCAGCTAGGAAATGAACACATTGCATTGGGAAAGTTTGTTGTCAGGGACCTCTCCAAAGTACTGAAGAGCAACAATATCAATATGGAGACTAAGGTGCACTTGATTCAGGCCATAGCCTTTGCAGTTAGTTGCTATGTGTCAAAAAGCTGGGCAGTGACAAGGGATGAGAGAAAGAGAATTGATGACTTTGAGCTATGGTACTGGAGAATAGTATTGAATATACCATGAGCTGTTAGGAGAACAAATAGGTTCATCCTAGAGAAAGTGAAATCAGGCTGCTCCTTGGAGGCAAGGATTCTGAAGCTTCATCAGACATACTTTGGACATATTGCAAGGCAGGACCAGTCCTTGGAGAGGGATGGCATGCTTGGCAGGGTGGAGGGATAGCACAAGAGAAGAAGACACTCAAGATTGATTGATTCTGTGATTTGGGGTTTTGGGGGTAGCTGTTTTAGAGACAATAAGATTGGCACAGGATAGAGCAGGGTATAGAGCTGTTGTACATAGGGTTGCTATGAGTCGCAAGCAACTTGATGGCACATAACAGCAACAACATTACATCATCTTGTTGCTGTTGTTATGTGCTATTGAGTTGCCTGTACTCATAGTGACTCTATAGACAGCTCTGCCCTGTTTTATTCCAGTCTTACTGACTCCAATACATTTAATCCCATTGCCCCAGTTAGCATGTCAATCTGTCTCACCCAGCGTCTTCCTCTCCTGTGCTGTCCCTCTACCATTCTACGTATGATGTCCTTCTCCAAAGACTGGTCCTTCTAGGCTATGTGCTCAAAGTATAGGAGGCAGAGCTTCAAAATCCTTGCCTCCAAGGAGAAACTTGGTTTCGCCCTCTCCAACGACAGACCTACTTGCTCTCCTTTCAGTTCATGGCTTACTCAGTACTTGCCCAGCAACACAACTCAAAGGCATCAATTCTTTCCCCATAATCCTTAGTCATTGTCCAGCTCCCTGATGCATAGCACATAATTGTGAAGACCATGGCCTGGCCCAGGCACACCTTAGCCTCTAGACTGGCATCATTATTTCTCAGCACAGTGGAGAGGCCCCTGACAGCAGAGTTCCCCAACACAATTCATCTTTTGATTTCCCGATGGCTGGTGACAAAGGGTTGATTGTGAAGCTGAGCCAGCTGTAATTGTTAATCACTTCAATTTCCATCTATAATGATGCTGCCAATTGTCCCAGTGATGAGAATCTTCGTCTTCTTTATGTTAAGCTTTAAACCATATTGAAGACTACGGTTCTTGATCTTTTGTAGCAAGTGCTTCAGGCCCTCCTCAGTTTTGTCAATCAAGGCTGTGTGTCATTTGCATAACACAGTTGTGGATGAATCTTTCTCTAATCCGATGTCACATTCCTCCTTATAAAGTCCAGCCTTTTGAATGATCATTCTGTATATAGATAGAAAAGTTATGGATACAAGAAACATCCCTGAAGCGCTCCTTTCCTAATTTTGAACCATGCTCTGTTCTGATGACTACCTCCTAGTCCAAGTATAGGTTTTGCATGAGCACAACCAAGTGTTTTTGAATTCCCATTCTTCTCAAGGCTAGCCACAGTTTGTTGTGTTCTTCACAGTCAAATACCTTTGCACAGTCAATGAAGGACTGGTAGACATTCCTCTGATATTTTTTGCTTTTAGCCAAGATCCATATCTGACATTAGTGATAATGTCTCTAGTACCATGGCCTCTTTGAAATCCATCTTGTATTTCTGATATTTCTCTGATAATGGACTGTTCCAGTTGTGTTGGGTAATCTTCAACAGGATTTTGTTTGTATGTGATATTAGTGATATTCTTGTAGAATTTCCACTCTCTCTCGTATCACCTTTCTTTGAGATAGGAATAAATATGGATCTCTTTCTGTCAGTTTGCCAGGTAGTTGTCTTCCAGATTTCTTGGCACAACCTAGTGAGCACATCCAGGGCAGCATCTGTTTACTGAAAAAATGTCAATTGGTATGCTATCAATTCCTGGAGTCTAGTTTTGTTTTGTTTTGTTTGTTTTGTTTTGTTTATTCCAATTCCTTCAGAGCACCTTGAACTGTCTTCTTCATCACCATTGCCTCTAGATCATATGTTGTTTCATGCAATTCATATGTGTTGACCAATTCCTTTTGGTACAGTGACTCTGTACACTCCTTGGCTTATTTAATATTCTGTCACCTTGTTGTTGTTGTTATGTGCTGTCAAGTCGCCTGCGACTCATAGCGACCCTATGTACAACAGCCCTAAACTCCGCTCTGTCCTGTGCCAATCGCACTGTCTCTAACACTCCCATCCCGATTATCCCAGTCACTGAATCAACCCACCTCATAGAGGGTCTTCCCCTCCTTAGATGTGGAAATTATTCAGATAAAACAATCAGATAATACTAATAGTGATAAAACAATCAGAAAATATTAATAGTGATAAAAAAGTCTATCAACATGTTGCCTACAAGAGATATATCTAAGAAATGAAGAAAAAGAGTTAAAAAATCAAAGAAAAATATATCAAGCAAATGGCATCCATAAAAACAGCAGGAGAAACAATATTAATCTCTGATAAAAAAGACTTCTGAATAAAAACCACCATAAAAGATAGAGGACACTATATAATGACTAAAAGCACAATAGATGAAGAAGCTAAAACTTTGGTCAACATCTACTCACCAAATTATAGACCTGTAAAATACATAAAACAATGGTTAACCGATTGGAAGAAAGAAATAGAAAGCACAGTAATAATGGCAGGAGACATTAACACATCACTCTCACCCAGCAATAGGACAACTTGAAAGAAACTCAATAAAACTGCGAAAGAATTAAACTATACACTTAGCTAAGTAGGCTTTGTAGATGCATTCAGGGTACTGCATTCAACTAAAACCCAAGTTATTGTGTTTTCAAGTGCACATGGTACATTTTCAAGAATTGCTCATATATTAGAACACAAAGCATCTTCTCAGATCACAATACCATAAAACTAGAAATTAGCAACAAGAAGATAAAGGATAAAAAACATCACCCCAATCGAAGTTAAGTAACTCCCTGCCTCGATCACTATTGGTTTATAGAAGAAATAAAAAGTGAAATAAAAAAGTTCCTTGAAACTAATGAAAAATGACATATCAAAATCTCTGGGACACAGCTAAGGCAATCCTCAGGGGGCAGTTCATAGCAATAGCAAACACACAGAAAAAGAAAAAAAGAGTAAAATCAATAGCAACAAAACCTCAATCAAATAGAGGAAAAAGAAAACCCCAATAAACTCTTTCTAGAGCCACTAGAAGAAAGGAAATTATAAGGACAATTACCGAAACCAATGGTATAAACAACAGAACAATAATTGAAACCATTAACAAGTCCAGGAGCTGTTTTTTTAAAAAGGGTCGATAAAGTAAACAAACCCTTGGAAAATTAACTAAAGAAAGGAAAACAAAGAAACAAATAACTTGAATAAAAAAATTAATGAAGTGACATCACAACAGAACCAGCTGAAATGACAGGAAAGAAATAATAACAGAATTTATGAAAAGCTATACTTTTCAACAGAGAACAGCCAGATGTGTCAGCTGCATTTAGAAGAGGCCATGGTACTACTAGGGACATTATAGATAATGTTAGGTAGACCTTGGCTGAAAGCAGAGAGTTCCAGAGGAATGTCTGTGTTTCATTGACTATGCAAAGGCATTTGTGTGGATAACAACAAATTGTGGCTAACTCTGAGAAGAAGGGGAATCCCAGAACACTTGATTGAGCTTATGTGAAACCTATACTCGGACCAAGAGACAGTCATTAAAGCAGAGCAAGGAAATATAGGATAGTTCAAAATCAGAAAGGGTGTACACCAGGGATGTATCCTATCCCCATACTTTTTTCAATCTATATGTGGAACAGATCATCTGGGAGGCTGGGCTCTATGAGGAGGAATGTGGCATTAGGATTGGAGGAAGACTCATCAACAACCTATGTTATGCAGATGGCACAACCTTGCTTGCTGAAACTGAGGAAGACCTTAACTACCTCCTGCAGAAGGTCAAGGTCTGCAGACTTCAATATGGATTGAGGCTCAAAATCAAGAAGAAACAAAGATTCTCATGACTGGAACGACTGGCAGCATCATGACATACAGTGAGGAGGCTGAGATTAAGAGCCTTAGTTAGATTGGCTCCACAATCAACACTCTTGGTACCAACAGACAGGAAATCAAAAGATGAATTGCATTGGGAAAGCCTTCTGTCAAGGACCTCTCCAGAGTACTGAAGAGCAATCATATCAGTCTGGAGATTAAAGGGCCTCATCCTGACCATAGTTTTTGCAATTACTTGCTATGTGTCAAAAAGTTGGACAGAGACTTGGGATGATAGAAAGAGAATTGATGACTTTGAGCTGTGGTGCTAGTTGTTGCTATGTGCTATCGAGTCACATCTGACTCATAGTGACCCTATGTACAAGAGCCCTAAATCCTGCTCTATCATGTGCCAAGCTCACTGTCTCCAACACACCTACTCCCACCACCCCAATCACTGAATCCATTTCAGAACATATCTCCATTTCGGCCATGGCTGCTTTTTTCTTCGATGTGAGGTTTCTTTACTTCTGGTGGCAGGTCTCTTTGATCTTCACTGGTGGGGGAAGATCTGTTCTGTTTCTCACTCTGGCTTGCTCAATTCAATGACAAAACTAGTCAATTCCTTTGTAAAATGTTGAGACTGGCCAACATCTTTGTGGAATGGTAGATAACCAATCCCTTTGTGGATAGGCTATCACACCACATTTGCATATTCCTGCCCATCTACATAGCATCCTCTGTCCTTAATAATAAAATAATTACTTCAGCATAAAATAGTTATTTTTTGGTGATTTTTTTTTGGCTAGGAAATCCAACTTTTAAATTTTGTTTTAAATTTTATTGTGTGTGTGTGTGTGTGTACCATCAAATCAGATCTGACTTGTGCAGGAGGACATTGTTCCTCCTTCTCCAGCAAAGCATCTGGTGGATTCGAACCGAGCACCTCTGGGATTGCTGTGCAGCTTCTTGCCACTGGACCACCAGAGCTTGCCATGGAAAATCAATTTTGAATGGTAAATTTCAGACACCTAGAGCACGAATACAATTAAATGTCCTGGGATTCACATTCTTCTCAATGTTAGCCATAATTTGTTATGATCCACACAATCAAATGCCTTTACATTGTCAATAAAGCTCAAATAGACTTTCTTCTGGTGTTCTCTGCTTTCAGCCAGGATTCAAGTGATATTACGAATTATTTCCCTGGTATCTGCTTTGTTTAGTGTTCACAGGTTTTCAAAAGCCTTTTATTTAGGAAGGAGATGGCCCATCCTGCTTCCTAGTCTGTCTTAATCAGGGTGCTCTACCAAAATCTGTCCACGATGGGAAATCCTTTTGGAATTTATCACACCAGTGGCAAGGATTTCAGTATCATATTTTCAGTATCATATCAATTCCAAATGATCACAGTACAGCAAACAGACAGACAAGTGCTGTACTATTAATAAAAAATTGCTTCTAAACATGATCAATAGCAGGAAAACGAGATCAGCTTACACTTGCTTGCTAACAAAATTTAGAAATGTCCAAATATTATACCCTGATTTTCAAGTAAATCACAAACACCCACCAGGATCCAATTTCGCCAAGTTAAAGGCTCACTCACAGGCAGGACTAGACCTGATTCAGGCCTACTAGGTATGCATCTGAGACTTGGACAATAAATAAGGATGACAGAAAAAGAATTTATGCCTTTGAGCAGTGGCATTTGAGAAGAGCACTTAACATCCCATGGATGGCCCAAAGAATAAACAGATATGTCTTGGAGAGGTTACAGCCAGAGTGCCCTTTGGAGGAAAGAATGATGAGGCTTCACCTTTGAACCTACTTTGAACCTATTTGTAGGATGTGCTACACCTTGGAGAAGGGCATAATGTTCGGAAGGGTGGAGGGTTGGTGAAGGAGGAGAAGACCCTCAATGAGGTGGATTGACAAGGTGACTGCTGCAATGGGCACTTGTGTGTCAGAAGTGTGAGGATGGTGCACTACAGGACTGGTTTCAGATCTTTTGTTCATAGGGTCGCTATGAGTTATACTCAACTCGATGGCGTCTAACAACAACAACAGCAACAATCTTTAGTACCACGGTCTCTCCTACATCCTGTTTGAACAACTGGAAGTTCTCTAAGTACTCTTCTAGCCATTTTGAGTGATCTCCAGCAGTTGTACTCTGTAAACTTTCATTATGAGACCCTTTTCTGAGATACCATTGTTAAATATTTTTCCCAATTGGTAGGTTTTCTTTTCACCTTATTGGAAAAAGGTTTTGATGAACAAAGGCACTTGATTTTCAGCCAACTCATTGCTTGAAATTGTTTTTCAGTTCTTTTAGCTTGAGAAATGCCATTTAAGTTCTTTTTATTCGCTATGTCTGTGCACATTTCATTTGTGTGTCTTATTGAGTTGCCCTTTGAAACCTTTTGTTCTGCTCTTCTTTTACTTCAACATCCCCCCTCCCCTTTTTTGGCTTCTCAACACTCTAGTGCAATTTCCAGCATATCTTCTGGCATCTATTTTGTTTTTATTTCTCCTATGTCTTGTAGTAAACATTTTCTCTTTTTGATATCCTTGATGATCACAATTAATCTGGTCTTTGATCACTGGTGTTGAAAGTTCCAAACATATTCTTAAGATGATTTTTAAAGCATGTGGGATAGACTCAAGACCTTATTTTGTATCTTGCACCCCAAGAAAATGATAACTGAGAAACAAAGCAGATATGCATACGTTCATAGCAGCATTATTCACAATAACAAGAAAAGGGAAACAACCCAAATGTAGATCGACTAACTAATGGATTGAGAAATTGTGATACATTCACACAGTGGAATACTAGGAAGTACTAAAGAACAATGATTTTGTAAAATACTATATAACATGGGAGAGTCAAGACAGCATTTTGCTGAGTGGACTCAGTCTCATAAGAACAAATACTGAATAAGACCAATATTGTAAAAATAGAAGGATGCCTAGTAAGATGTGTATAAATGTCCAAAGGGAGAAGGAGGAAGGGAGGAGGAGGTGGAAAGTGGGGAAGGAAGGAGGTGGTTAGTATAGCAGAATTTAGTGGGCAGTTAGAAGGCAAAAGAATATTAAAGAGCCAGGAGAACTTGAAGAAACAGGATGATTCTCACCACTGGACCAATTGGCAGCATCAGGATGGATGGCGAGGAGATTGAGATTGTTCACAGCTTCAGTTTGCTCGGCTCCACAGTCAACACTTTTGGCACCAGCAGCCAGGAAACCAAAAAACGTATCACGATGGGAAAGTCTACTGTTAGGGACCTCTCTAAAGTACTCAAGAGCAACGGTGTCTCTCTGGAGACTAAGGTGCGCCTGATACAGGCCATGGTCTTTGCAATCGTTTGTTATGCATCAGAGAGTTGGTCAATGACAAGGGAGGACAGAAGGAGAATTGATGCCTTTGAGCTGTGGTGCTGGAGAAGAGTATTGAATGTACCATGTACCATGGACTGCCAAGAAAACAAACTCATCCTGGAAAGGATTAAACCAAGCTACTCCTTGGAGGCAAAGATTCTGGGGCTTCGTCTGACATACTTTGGACATGTTGCCAAGAGGGACGGGTCCTTGGAGAAGGACATCATGCTTGGGAGGGTGGAGGGACTGCGCAGGAGGGGAAGACCCTCTATGAGCTGCATTAATTCCTTGACTGGGGTAATCGGGATGGGTGTGTCGGAGGCAGTGCAGTTGGCACAGGATAGAGCAGGGTTTAGGACTTAATAGGGTCGCTATGAGTCGCAAACGACTTCACGGCACATAACAACAACAACAACAATAGATTAATAGTAATTAACTTTATAAAATAAAATGTATCTGAATGATTCTATGAAACATAATCTGAATGAAAGACAGTGAAAGACAATATACATGGAAGAAACACAATGTACACAAATTTTGTATGTAAAAGAATATTGTTTAAAATATAAAAAACACATACATCTGACTAGACAGATTTCAAGAGTCTCAACAGTAAAATCATTTTCATGTTTTCCTCTGTCTTCTTGACTTATTTTAAAAAAATTATTTTCTGTGGCAAAACGTGTGGAAGTGCATTTTAAAAAATACACTCAAGGCACAGAGGGATTAACAGAAATCTGCATTTCAAGGAAGAAATGGGGAAGTGTGATCACATTGTATGTATTGTAATTAACCTTACAGAAAAGTACATAAATCAGTGACTGAAAAATCAATTTTATTTGAAGTCACAATGATAAAAGCTAAAAAAAAAAAAAAGAAAAAAATTTTCACACAAAAAGGAAAATATTAATAGTAATTGTTTTTGTTAAAAGCAATATGAGAGGAAGACCACGGATGAGATGGATTGATACAGTGACTGGTGCAATGGGGGTTAGTGAGACTGGCTCAGGACAGGGCAGGGTTCAGAGCAGTGTACAGGCTCACTATGGGTCGCAATCGACTCAGCAGCACATTACAACAAGACCACTTTTTCCTCATAGTTGTTGTTGTTGTTATGTGACGTCGAGTCGTTTAGGACTCATAGCGACCCAATCTATGTATAACAGCCCTAAACCCTGCTCTATCCTGTGCCAATTGCATTGCCTCTGACACACCCATCCTAATTACCCCAGTTACTGAGGAGCCGAGCAAACTGAGGCTGTGAACAATCTCAGTCTCTTCGCCATCCATCCTGATGCTACCAATTGGTCCAGTGGTGAGAATCTTTGTCTTCTTGACATTGAGCCTCAGTCCGTAGTAAAGGCTGCAGTCCTTGACCCTCTGC
>NW_006399793.1:13599587-13601207 GCF_000299155.1 Elephantulus edwardii | reverse complement strand
GGTTTGAATTTGTTCTTCAGTTCCTTGAGCTTAAGAAATGCTGAACGAGTTCGGCCCTTTTGATTTTCTGACTCTAGATCCTTGCACATTTCATTTTAATATTTTGCTTTGTAATTCAGTGCTGCCTTTTGGAATCTTCTGTTCAGCTCTTCAGTATCTTGAAGTCTTCCTTCTGCTTTGGCTTCTCTATGCTCCAGAGTAATCTTCAGAGTTTCTTCTGACATCCATTTTGTTCTTTTCTTCCTCTTATGTCTTTGTAATTCCTCATGGTACAAAACCTTATTTCAGGATGTTTGTTGATTTTGTTTTTAAGTTGAAATTACTACTAGTGTAGTTGCAGTTACTACAATGTAGTTTGAGTTACAATTACCAAAATAAATTACTACCACACCATTTGAGTCTACCAGCTGCTCTGTGGGAGAAGGATGGGCAATCTACTCCCATACTGGCATGGAAGAATGGAAGCATGGAATAAAGGTTGGATGGTCTCCACCGGACAGCCTAGGCAAGTGCCTGTGGTGCCAGGCTACTAAGCAGAATTTTCAATCGTGAAAGGCCACCACTATTTCTTCCCCCGGGCCTAAAATTACGAAATGTGCACATCTCCCCAAGGCCCACACTACCCTGGGTCCTTCCTGCTCCATCTCCACCCACCCATTCTCTGAAGCAGCACAAGCTTTGCTTAACTTCAGCAAACGCGTTAAAGGGAAGTGCAAAAAGGAGGAAAAAAGTGAAGTTAGAGCCTTGACTAATACAGCATATGCTACTGTATAAAGTATCTATTATTTTTAACGGGAGGGCCAGGCTGAGTGTGTATCTGATCTATCTAAGATACTGCCTGGTCCACCTAATGAATTTTTGTCACTTGGGTACTTTCCATTGCTTATTGATCTTGTCATTCATACTCAACATTTTCTGCTGCTGAAGTATCTGTAATCACAATTAGACTGAGGTTCAGTCTCAGTGATACACAACAACAACAACAACAACAACAACAACAACAACACATCCAAACAGAATGAAGCTAAAAGAGAAGTAAAAAATCAATCCCACTGCAGTTGAGTTAGTTCTAACTCATGATACTTTTTTTTTTTACAAAGCTAAAGTATTTATTAAGAATTAAAAATAGTGTAAATAAACCATACAGTTCACGGTAAACTAAAACTTTTTTTCTTTTTCTCTGCCTTTTCAGTTTGGTGTGTGTGTGTGTGGGGGGGGGGTGCGTTTTTTTCCCCAATTCTTTTTCTTTTTTTGGAGGGCAAGATAGTCATTAAAGAAGAGAACACCTCATGGAGGGAGAAATCAAACAGGTACAGATATATGCGCACTCTCCTTGCAGATACTGGAGGTCTGCTCAATGAGAAGGTTAACGACTGCAGCCTTCAATATGGATTGAAGCTCAACATCAAGAAAACAAAGATTCTCACCACAGGGACAATTGATAGTGAAAAAAAAAAATTGAGATTGTTAACAGCTTAATTTGCTTGGCTCCCCAATCAACAGTCTTGGTTCCAGCAGCCAGGAAAATCTTCTTCCAGACTTTCAAGTCCTGTTTGTAACCCTCGGACTCTTCCAGAGAGGCGACCTTGGCCTTCACCTCATTTATCTCCTTCTGGCTCT
>NW_006399793.1:13597232-13598524 GCF_000299155.1 Elephantulus edwardii | reverse complement strand
GGTGGGGCCCGGGGCTGGGGGGCTCCAGGTGGCTGTGCGCAGGGCGGGGGCTGCGGGCTTCTTTTCAGCAGGGTGGGGCCTGGGGCTGGGGGGATTGTGCTGGGGGTGGCGGGCCCTTCCCTGATGTTTTTTTTAGGTGTTGTGGAGTTGCCTTCTCAGTGACTCTGGTGGTTTTCTGTGGGTGTAAATCTTTAAGGGAAGTTGTCATTCATTCTCCTTTGGAGAAGCTAGTGGATTGGAAATGTCATCTTTTTAGTAAGCATCCTGATACATTATGCAGTATGCCACCATGGCCTCTTATAAAGGAAATATCGCCTAGACGCCATATAATGTGACACTGTTGTTAATTGCTTTCTAGTTGATTCTGATTAAAGGGATCCCATGTGTGCGACCTCAAATAGCAAAACTTAGAGATGTCATGGACAAAATCTTGAATGATCTAGAAAGCATCAAAAGAAGATGGAGGGAATGCACACACTCACTGTATCACTCTGAACTGGCTGTCATGGAAGTATTTCAGGAAGTACCATATGATCAAAAACCCACAGTTATGAAGGACAAAGTTCAAGCCGCACTGAAGGTACTGGCAAAAAAATAAAGCCCCAGGAATCGATGGGCTACCAATTGACTTATTTCAATAGATACAGCCCTGGATTTGCTCACCAGTCTATGATAGAAAATTTGGAGGACAGCTGTCTGGCTGCTGGATTGGAAGAGTTTCCATTCCCAAGAAAGATGATCTAACAGAGTGTGGAAATTATTGAACAATATCATTAATATCACATGCAAGCAAAATACTGCTAAAGATCATGTGAAAAATGACTAGAACAGTATAGAGACAGAGAACTGCCCAAGGTCAAGCTCGATTTAGAAAGGGTTGTGAAATCAGGGATATCATTGCTGATGTCATATGGAGCCTGGCTGAAAGCAGACAATACCAGAATGTCCATTTGTGATTTATTGACTGCAAAGACATTTGACTATGTTGATCATAACAAGTTGTTGCTGACATTGAGAAGAATGGCTATAGGAGAATCCAATACCTAGACCAAAGGGCTGTTGTGTGAACAGAGTGAGGGAACACTGTTGTTGTTGTTGTTATGTGCCATCGAGTCGCTTGCGACTCATACTATGTACAACAGCCCTAAACTCCGCTCTGTCCTGCACCAATCGCACTGTCTCTGACACTCCCATCCCAATTATCCCAGTCCCTGAATCAATCCACCTCATAGAGGGCCTTCCTCTCCTGCGCTGTCCCTCCACCCTCCCAAGCATGATGTCCTTCTCCAAGG
>NW_006399793.1:13578269-13595582 GCF_000299155.1 Elephantulus edwardii | reverse complement strand
CACCTTAGTCTCCAGCATGATGTTGTTGCACTTCAGTACTCTTGAGAGGTCCCTCACAGCTGACTACACATGGTTATAATAAGTAGATCACAAGACATACTGCACTGGGAAAGTCTATTGTCAGAGACCTCTCCAAATTATTGAGGAACAATGATGTTACCAAGGCCTTTTCAATCACTTGCTACGCCACTGAAAGCTGCACAGTGACTAAGGATGACAGATGGAGAACTGATGCCTTTGAATTGTGGTGTTGGAGAAAAGTATTGAGTATCCCATGGACTGCCAAAAGAACAGATACATCTTGGAGAAGGTATAACCAGAGTGCACCTTGGAGGCAAAGATGATGAAGCTTGATCTCACTTGTTTTGGGCATGATGGTAGAAGAGTCTATTCCTTGGAGAAATATATCATGCGTGGTAAGGTGGAGACTCAAAGCAAATTGGCAGCACCATGGTGGATGGAGAAGAGATTGAGTTTGTTAACAATTTCAGCTTGCTTGGCTCCACAGTGATTATTTTGGCACCAGCAGTCAGGAAATCAAAAGACTAATTGCATTGGAGAAGTTTGCTGTCAGGGGCCTCTCCAGAATGCTGAGAAGCAATGATTCCAGTCTAGAGATTAAGGTGTGCCTGATCCAGGCCATGGTCTTCATAATTACATACTATGGATCAGAGATCTGAACAATGACTAAGGAAAACAGAAAAAAAAATGTCTTAGAGTTGTGGTGCTGGTGAAGAGTACTGAATGAACAGAAGATTTCAAAGGGAAGCTCATGAGAACAAATCAAAGTATAATAATGGAATGTGCAGAGAGCTGGAATTGGAGAACAAAAAAGGAAGAACTCGCTTTGCATTTCTCAAGCTGAAAGAATGGAAACACAAATTTAAGCCTCTTGTCACAATACTGAAATATGGGATGGAAAATATATTGAATGAACCAGAAAGCATCAAAAGAAGATGGAGGGAATACACAGAATTACTATACCAGAAAGAACTGATTGACACCGAAACATTTCAGGAAGTATCATATGAACAAGAGCCAATGGTACTGAAGGACGATGTGGAAGCTGCATTGAAGACATTGGCAAAAAATAAAGCCCTGGGAATCAATGGGATACCAATTCATGCGGTCACCAGTCTACGCCAGGAAATGAGGAGAGCTATCTGGCAATGGATTGGAGGAGGTCCATATTTTTCCCATTCCCAAGAAAGGTGATTCAACTGCATGTGGAAACTATCAAACAATATCATTAATATCATATGAAACTAAAATACTGCTGAATATTATTAAAAAACAGAACAGTATATAGATAGGGACCTGCCAGAAGTTAAAGCAGGAGTTAGAAGAGACTGGCATCAGGGATACCATTACTGATGTCAGATGGATCCTGGCTGAGAGTAAGGAATGCCAGAAAAATGTCTACTTGTGGTCTATTGACTATGCAAAGGCATTTGACTGTGTGGATCATAACAAGTTGTTGCTGATGTAAAGAATGGGAATCTCAGAGCCCTTAATTGTGCTTATACGGAACCTATACCTGGACCAGAAAGCTGTTGTGCAAACAGAGTGGGGTACCACTGCATAGTTTTACAATTGAGTAGGGAGTGTGTCAAGGCTGTATTCTCTCTCCATATCTGTTCATTCTGTATGGTCAAATATGGACCTCTTCCAACCCCTTGTCCAGACAGCTGTCCTTCAAATTTCCTGGCATAGACTAGTGAGTACAGCCAAGGCTGAATCTGTTAACTGAAATAAGTCAATTGGTAACCAGTTGATTCCTTATTTTTTGGGGGGCCATATTTTTTGCCAATGCCTTCAATGCAGCTACTTCTGTCTTCATTACCATTGGCTCCTGTTTATATGGTCCTTCCTGAAATTTTTTCCATGTCAATCAGTTCTTTCCGGTATACTGATTCTGTGTGTTCTCCTCATCTTCTTTCGATGCTTTTTGAACCAATATATTGCCTATAGCATCCATCAATATTGCAACCCGAGTCTTGAGAAATGCAGAGTTCTTCCGTTTTTATGCTCCAATTCTACCTCTCTGCACATTCCATTATACTACTTTGCTTTGTCCTCCCGAGCTGCCATTTGAAATCTTCTGTTCAATCTTTGACTTTGACGTATTTCCCTCGTTTTGGCTTCTCGACGCTTCAAAGCAATGTTTAGGGCCTGACATCCATTTCCATTTTTCCTTTCTCCTCCATTTTTGTAATGAACTTTTACTTTCTACAAGGATGATATCCTTGTTTTCTTCAGCCTCAATTTTAACTTGCATATGAGTAATTGACAATCTGACCTACAGTCTGCTCCTGGCCTACTTTTGTCTGTGGATATTGAGCTTCTCCAATGGTAAACACCTTCCATAAATGTAGTCAGTCTGATTCCTATGCAGCCCATCAGGCGAGATCCGTGTGTTGTCTTTTATCAAAAAATATCATTGAAACCATGTGAAAACAAAATAATAGTGAAGATCATGAAAAAAAAAATGGCTGGAACATTACATAGATAAGGAATTTCCAGAAGTTCAAGCATGATTTAAAAGGGGTTGTGATACCAGGAATATCATTGCTGATATCAGATGGACCCTGGCTCAAATTAAGGAATGCTAGAAGAATACAAATTTGTGTTTTGACTAGGCAAAGGCATTTGACTGCTTGGATAAGTTGTGGCTGACATTCAGAAGAATGGAAATCCCAGAGCACTTGATTGGGCTCATGTGAAACCTATACCTGGACCAGGAGGTTGTTGTCTTAACGGAGCAGGTGAGCACCGCAGAGTTTGGAATTGGGAAGGGAATGTGCCAGGGTTGTACTCTCTCTCTAGCTATTCAATGTGTATGCTGAGCAAATTATCCAAGAAGTTGGAATTATGAGGAATGTGGCATCAGGATCTGAGGGAGACTCATCAATAACCTATGTTATGCAGATGACACAACCTTGCTTGCTGAAAGTGAGGACTTGAAGTTGTTGCCGAAGATCAAGGAAGGCAGCCCTCATTATGGATTGCATCTCAATGTCAAGAAAACCGATTCTTACCACTGGAACAATAGGTAGTGTCATGATGGATGGAGAGGGGATGAAACTCAACAGTTTCCTCCTGCTTGGATCCACAATTAACACCCTTGGTACGAGCACTCAGGAAATAAAGAGACACATTGCTTTGGGAAAATCTGAAGTTAGGGACCTTTCCAAATTATTGAGGAGCAGTGATGTCAGTTTGAAGACGGAGGTGCATCTGTTTTCAGGTGATAGTCTTTTAGATTACTAGTTATGAATCTGAGAGCTGGAAAATAAGGATGACAGGAAAATAATGATGCCTTTGAGCTGTGGTGCTGGGGAAAGCACTGCACATCCCAGGGACAGACAAAAGAACAGATTTCTTGGAGAGAGTGCAGTCAGAGTGCTCTTTGGAGGCAAGAATGATGAGGCTTTGCCACACATACTTTGGACATGTTGCTAGGAGGTGCTTATTCCTTGGAGAAGGACACGGTGTTGGGAAGGGGCGGGTCGGCGATGGAGAGGAAGACCCTCAACCAGGTGGACCTGACATATAGTGACTGCTGCAATGGGCTTCTGTGTGCCAGGAAGTGTGAGGAAGGTGTAGGATAGAACAGGGTTCAGATCTTTTGTTCCTAGGATTGCTATGAGTTGTGCTTGACTCAGGGACACCTAACAACGGCAACATTTCTCACCTGAATTGAGAAACGCTCTCAAGGAAATGTGATGATTTCAAAGTAATAATTGAACGTAAGTGAGTTGTAGGATGACATTAAAAAATACTACAGAAGACAAAAGGCCATTAAAATGAAAGGGAAGTGACACTCATTGTGTCAGGTTGAGCTCAGTGCATTGGGTTGCATACTTTACTGTTTAATTTAAGATGCCAAGGTCTGTATGGCATGGCCAGGCCTTGGAGTTTTTCCGCTGCTTGTCTGCTAAAGTTTGCAGCGCAGGCCAGGTTCAACCACATCCCAGCCAGTGAAAGAACTACTGCCTGCGAGGTTGAGGGGTTGAAGTTCCAGTGTGGCCCAGACTGCACTACTGTCTGGAGCACTAGACTACTGCCCTGCCACTTGGAGATAGGCCTGTAGCCACCCCACCCCGCTGTCCTGCACAAGGAGCACCAACACTGCAGGTTTGGCCTTGAACACGCTGGCTGTCTAGTTATATCAGGTGGATTTTGTAGGCTCAAACAGAAGAGGCTGGGTGGAGCCATGGTTTCTGGAGGGCAATAGTCATCCTGCTTTGGGCTTGAGGCCCAAGAAAGGGGCACCAATATACATATCCTTCACAAATACTGCCAAACCCCGTAGCATATAGCTACAATAATCTACTAAGAAAAGACTCACATAATGTCAAGAAAGCAGTAGTCTGCCTTGGCCATCATGAAAACCAAAATAACCCTTCTAAAAAAAAGGAGACCCAATGAGTACCTCAGATCGAGAAAACTGGAAGAAATATGTTGATGTGGAGGCATTTGAACAGCTACAGAAGAGGATGCAAAGGACAGAAGAAACAATGGAAGCCATTATGAGAACATACAACCCAGAAACAGTGATACAGAAGAAATATATTGATAAGAAGCAAATTGAACAGATACAGAACAAAATGCCAAAAATGGAAGAAAGAATTGATAGTATAGATAAAGTACAAGAATTAAAAAAAAATCATCACAACACAAAGAGGGTACAGCCAACACAGTACTGCAAATAACAGAAAAGCATTAAATACAATCAATTTTAAGTCTGATTTGACAGAAGTACTTAATATGATGGTGGGACCAAAAAAGTAGAACTGCAGAGATGGTAGAGTCAGTGAGCTGGAAGAGCCTCACTGGAAACATACTAAAGATGAAGAAAACATTAGAATCATGTGGTATGACATCAAAAGGAACAACATACGTATAACTGGAATTCCCAAACATGGGAGTAACAGGGATGTCACTGAGAAGATTGTGGAAGGAGTACTAGAAGAAAATTTTCCAGGTATTTTGAAGAATGGGGAAATTCACATTCAAGAAGCACAGCAAACACCAAATAGACTAGACCTCAAATTAAAAACATCAAGATATAATAAAATTATCCAAATTAAAAGTTAAGGATAGAATATTAAAAGTGTGTGAGAAAAACAAAGAATCCCCTACAAAAGGGGAAAGAATTAGACTAAGTTCTTATTTTTCAGCAGAAATCATTAAACTAAAAGGCAAGGGGATGGCATATACACAAAGTTGAAAGAAAAACAATTGCCAACCAAGGATCCTATATCCAGCAAAGCTCTCCATCAAATAAGGAGAAATTAGATCCTCTGAAGAAAAGAACTTAAGGAATTTGTGAAAACAAGATCAAAATGATAAGAAAGGTTAAGTCAAGTCCTTCCTACAGAGACACCAAAGGAAAGTGGATGAACCACAATAACCAGAATCAACAGAAAAAGAAACACAGTAAAATGGCAATAGTAAAAACCTGGCCCGACAATAATCACAATGGACTAAATGTACCAATTAAGAGAAAAAAGAATAGCAGAATGAATAAATAAAACAAAGCCCACCAATTTGTTGCCTACAAGAGATACATCTAAAAACGGAGAGGAAGACAGACTAAAAAAAAAATCAAAGGCTGGAAAAAAAATACCAAGCAAATGACAGCCACAAAAAAGTGAGTGGCAATATTAATCTCTTATAAAATGAACTTCAGAATGAAAACCACAATAAAAGATAGGAAGGGCATGACATATTAATGAAAGGCACAACAGATGAAGAAGACTTAACTTTGGTGAACATTTATGCTCTAAATGAAAGACCAGAAAAATACATAAAACAATCGTTAACAGAATTCAAGAAATAGTACCACAATAGTGGTAGGAGACTTCAACACAAACATTATCACCAAAGAGTAGCTCAACTCAAAAGAAACGTAATAAAGATTCAGAAGATCTAAACTATACATAGTATTCAGCGTACTGAACCCAACTAAAACTCAATACACTTTCTTCTCAAGTACACATGGCACATTCTCTAGAAATCAGTCACACAAATGAAAAAATACTAAAATGATACAAAGTTATCTTCTCAGACCACAATGCCATAACTAGAAATTAACTACAGGAGGGTAAAGCTTACAAAACCACCCATGTGGAAAGTAAATAAAGATGGGGGAAAGGACAAAAATGGATGTTAGAAGAGACGTTCAAACTTTTTTTTGACCATAGAGTAGCTAAGGATGGAAGAAACTGTGAAGTCAAACGGCTGAACAGAAGATTTCAAAGGCAACCTGAGAAGTCAAAATAAAGTATTACAATGAATTGTGGGGAAAATACGAAGGCAGAAAAGAGGAAGGATATGCTTAGCATTTCTCAAGCTGAAAGAACTGACCAAAACAAAATTAAAGCTTGAGTTGCAACACTGAAGGATTTTATGGGAAAAATACTGACCAATTCAGAAAGCATCAAAAGATGGAAGGAATATATATTATCAAAGTACCAAAATAGAATTGGTTGATCTTCAACCATTTCAAGAAGTTGCATAAGATTAAGCAAAGAACAACATTAACTACAACAGGCCAAATATCTTTTAAAATATAGTTTACATTGACAGGAATGGGAATTCTAGAACACTTAATTGTTCTCCATCGAAATCTGTTCACAGATTAAGAACAGTTCTTTGAACACAAGAAGGGGATACTGCATAGTTTAAAATTAGGAAAGTTATGTATTAGGGTTATATCACTTCTCCATATCTATTGGATCTGTATGCTGAAAAAAATCATTAGAGAAGCTGGATGACATGAAGAAGAATGGCATTAGGATTTGAGGAATCAGTGCTTTGGTAAGCAGCAGTCGATGCTCATGACTTCTCATGGAGAATAGACAATGACTCATAGTATCCCTATGAACAACAGACCTGACCCTTGCACTATCTTATGGCACTCTCAGCATCTCTGATATACTTGAGCCCTTTGTTATAGTCAGGTATCAATTCATCTCGTTTAAGGTGTGACCCTCTACCTTTCCAAGTATGACATCTTCTTCCAAAGACTGACCTATCCTATCAACATACTCAAAGCATGTGAGATAAAATTTCACCATCCTTGCCTGTAAAGAGCACCCTGGTTGTATTTACTCCAAGACACATTTGTTACTTTGGCAGTTCATGGTATATTCAGTACTCTTTTCCAACACCACAACTCAAAGGCACCAATTCTTCTGTCCTCTTTATTCACTGTCCAACTTTCAGATGTATAGCAAGTAATTGGAAAGACTAGGGCTTAAATTAGGTGAACCTTAGTCTTTAAACTGACATCATTGTTTCTTTGCACCTTACAGAGGTCCTTAACAGCAGATTTCCCCAATGCAACGCATCTTTGATTTCTTAATTCCTGCTACCAAAAGTGTTGATTGTGAATCCTGGAAAGATGAAATCATTGACAACTTCAAACTTTTCTCTACAGCAGAAAACTCACCAACTTAGATACACATCAGCTAGGAGAGGTTATTCCTTGGAAAGATCATCATGCTAGGAAAGGTGGAGTGTCACTGAAAGAAAAGACCTTCAACAAGTTGGAACCATACAGTAACTGGAACAATGGACTTGAGTATAGCAGAGATGGTAAGAATAAGCACCAGATAGGGCAAGGTTCATATCTATTGCTTATAGGATAACTAACTATGTGTTATAGTCTATTCTCAATGGCATCTAATAACAACAGTATTAGATAATTAAGACACATTGCAATTTAGCTATATACAACTGTATAAGGATTTTGTCTTCAGTCAGACTCTCTTTTAAATTTATATTAGCTTATGAAGCCAATATTATCCCAAAAGCCTGTGTAAGTCAAAGTCAAGTAAGTGGCTTTTCCTTAGAAGGAATGTGTTCTTATATTCGTCCACTGCAGAAGCAGTAAGCTCCCTTTATGTATTTTAATGCCCTTTAGATAGTCTCCACTTCATTATATTCTCTCTGATATTTTTGGCAGATATGTAAATAATGTGAGAGAAGGAAGGGTAATCCTCGCCCATTTGATTAAGTGCCTTTGGAAACCTCCCTTACTGGAGGATGAGCTATGGGTCGGTTCCTACTAGATGGTACACTATAATAACAACAACAAATAAATATTAGGAGTTCTTGCAGCCTAGTGGTAAGGAGTAGTGCTGATAACCTAAAGGTAGGCAGTTTGAATCCACCAGCTTGCTCTATAGGAGAACAACAGGCAATTTCCTTCTTTGAGATTTACTGCCTCTGAAAACCACTGGATGTTTATCTATAGGTCAGTTCTGACTCAACAACAACAAAATATTAAGAGAGGTTTGTACCATGTTAGATATGAAGCGAACTACAAACAACTAACACTTCTTACTGTATGTATTTTAAAAAAATTACTAATTTAAAACATAGGAAAAGACTTTGATTTTTATTCAGTGTTGACAGACTAATAGCTTTCAATTTTGATTATAAACCCAGTAATAAAAACTATTTTGTTAAAAGATCTATTTCTATGATAAAACTAAAGTGTGTTTCTTTAGCAGATTAATTGCTGAGAGATCATCACTTTAGTTACATAAAATCTAAATGGAAGTTTTAATGTTTCTTTTTTAGCTACATTGTAACTTATTCCCACTAGAGCAGCAACTCTGCTTTCAAAAGGGGTTATTATCTACACTTTTTCTTTACTCTAAACTGCTATTAGGAAAAATCTACAAAATGAAATATTACTATTGGAAATTCATACTGCATATTAAAATTTTAGATAATCTTGAATCCATTACTTAGTTGCCACTTATAATCTTAATATTTAATAAAATGTATTAAGCTGTAGAGTATTTTTACATAAAGAATACTAGTTACATAGAGTAATAATAAATTTTGTTGATGAATTGCTAAAATAGATCAAGGGATTATTATTGTTCAACTTCTGTATATTCAATGCATTTAAAAATTAGATGACATGAATTATTATTGCAAACTTCAGAAGCATTTATTGTAGAAATACACAAAATTAAAATGAATACTTAGTTCATTAGTCAATATAGACAAGAGAAATAGAAACTACATGTTTATCGGTACAAATCTGTATGAATTTCCTTGGCATGATTCTAAGCCTCAGAACACTTAGAATACATTTTTAATTGGAATGAAGATTACAATTATTTATAGGTACAATATAAATAAATAATTTTCAGAATGGAGACTTTTAAAAGTTAATGAAAACAGAGCTTAAAACCATTTTTTACTCTGAAACTAATTTTCACACACTGGGAAATATCAGAGGACCCATACTATATTTTTGCACAAGTTCTTTAAGTGAGTTTGGAGTTTATCAAGACTTAGAAAATTATCTGGAAATAATAAATTAATGCCTGTTAAGGAATGGTAATCTATAATGAATGAAAAATGAAGTTGAATAGGTTTAGAAAGATCTGTTGTTTTCTTTTTTCTGGGCTTCTTCATGAAACTCGGTGACTGACCTACACAACATTTCCAATGTTATCAATAAGGCCTCAGTGTGTACTCCAGGACATATTCTCAAATTCTCAGGCAATTCCTTAAGAATATTTGGAAGCTTCTGAAAGATTTTTGTATTTCTAGCATAAAGATCCAGTAACCAATCAGTATGAGCACTGGTAGACTCTTTAAAACTCTTACAAGCTATAAGCAGTTCACTGAGATGAGTTAACCCTTTGAAAGCTAAGAAGAACTCTGAAGATAAATTAAAAATGGAACAAAAATTAAGGATCATCCTACTAAGTAAAAATGAGCCAAACTCAAGTTGTTGGTAGTAAAAATGTTTTTCTGCTTGTGCATGAAAGTTTTCTACAGTGTCTTCTATTTTTGTAACAGCAAATAGTTCTTCCTTGATTTGAGGTGAGACTATGAAATCCAAGGGCAATTCTCCATTAGAGTTTCTCTGCTGTAAAAGTACTGGTCCTGTGTAAAAAGAAAATGCAAAATGTTAAAGATCTTTATTTTGTAAGTTTAACAACTGATTTCCCTCTTTCTTCACACCCCTCAAAAGCATTTAGGGCTCTGTAAACAATTAGTGTATATTAATTTATGCTGACAAAATTAACTAGCTATACATATTGACGTTTAATAAAGTTATATTACAATAAAACAAAATTTCAGTTGTCTAAAAAAGTTTGACTAAAAATACATGTTTTAATTAAACAAATAATACATAAGTATACATGAGAAAAAAGTAATGATTTATATAAAACTTTATAAATTCAACTTAAATGAGATTTTGAGTGTTCTCAGGAGAAATTAACAAAACATATTCATTTAAATTCTGTACAAGCGTCTTAAGGGTACCTCATGTTATCATCAAAAAGATATTACAGTATCCAACCCCTATCATGGCTAGTAAGGGATTTGGTAATACAAAAACTGCAGAGATAAAAAAAAAAAAACATTTTTCATTTTACTCTTGCTTATTTCAACTTTTAGTACTAATAACAAAATAACAAAAATCAAATGTCAATTATTTTGGATTACTTCCACTCATTATATCCAAACTAAACATATTTACTTAAAAAGTATGGTAGTAAAGATTATGTAGGAGGGACAACATAACAATAACTCAGCCTTGGGTCACACAGCAAACTAAAGAACTACTTTGTATTATGTGTCAGCCAAACCTTCAAATTATTAATTCACACCTCTATAATAATGTTACAAGAGTATAAAGGTTTTAGGACACAGTCAAAGTTCTCTATGATGTAACACAGAAGATATTTTCATAAAAATAACAAAATGTTTAATCAATTTTATCAAACATAATTAAAGGCTTGGATATAACATACATTTGACATGAAAAGATTAATCATTGAAGCTTTATGATTAATGCACATTTTATAGATAAAAATAATTCTAGAAGAAAATCAGATTTCTTTGTACTTAATTAGTATCTCAGAAAATTAAAAAGTTCCAAGTTTTTCCCTTGAAGGAAAAAAAAAAAAAATTAGGACCACAGGATAACAAAAGTAATTTAAAGTTTTAGAGACACATAAATTCTTAAAAAACCCCACATTTAAGACTGAGTGACTCACAATATATAACGTAGATTACAAAATATTAATAAGGCAAAGAAAAATCTATATAACTGCCAAAGGACCCTGACTTAACTCTTTGGAAAATGACATCATCTCACTAATTTCCTCTAAAGGGCCTAGGAAAATTCACCTTTGTTGTTAGAGGCCATACTTGACTGAAGAACTGAATTTCATACAATAGTGGGTCTTACTTTACTTAGACCATCTAAAGCAACGCCAAATATTAGGTTGTCAGAAATATGGTTGAGAAAAAAAAATAATACTAGAGTTCAGTAAACACACATGCACACACAGAGAGAGTAGAAGAATTGAAAGCTATATTGATTATGAAATGGTGTCAGTAAAAATAGACACATTAAGGCCTTTAGGGGGCAGAAGAAGACTATAAATAACCAAGTATCTTATACTACCATTCAATACAGTTAAACAGTCTTTTTAAGATGAGTATATAGTAATATATCTACTATATCTACATAGTAAGAGATATCTACAAAGCATGTCTTTTTGTTTGCATGTACAATCAAGTAGCTCTAATTACAGGGGAAAAATTTAACTAATGTTAAATTCTAAGTTGAAATTAGTATAAAACCAATAAAATAAGAAAGTTGAGTCTTTGTTTCTGCAATATAAGCTACTCATCAGTTATGTTTTATGTTTTTTTTTAAATAGAAAAAAATTTTAAAAATTTTGATGTAGAATGTATTATTCAGTTCAGATAAAGAAGAATGTCACTGTAAAAAGTTTGCTTGCTGATTAAAAAAAGAGATAAAAATGAGTAAAAAGAGTAGATATATATTAAGTGCAAGTTACCTCTTGAACAAAATCCCACAGAAAATCTTCCCATTTTAACTTAATTGCCTGCAAAATGTGAATGAAGAAAAGATATCCTTGGATATCAACAATATAGTCTATAAAGAAATGACTCATATAAAAAATAAGACTGACCAAGTTTGTAGTTATATACAAATAATGAGGCAAGAATTTTAAAAAATCCAAGCAATCACAACCAAATATATACATTCATTTATCTAAAAACTTTTGCAAATAACTCGTTCAAAAAACATTATGTAGGGATCTCTGGTGGTGTAGGTCATAGCGAGCTGGGATGCTAATCCAAAAGACATTATGTGCTTTAAATAAAACTATTAATATAGAAATCCAATATATCTAGTTAAAAAATACATTCTCTTTTATTGATTTAAATAGATATAATAATATAGTAAATGCATATTACAGAAAGGCTTTCATCCCTTCTGATAAAAGATGCTTACATTTGAGCAGACTTTTTAATCCTCACTTTAAATTATATAAGAATAAAGGCTTCTTTCAATATATCTCTTAAATATAAAGTGTTATCTACCTCTGAGGAATTCATCAGAAAAATGGATAATTTATCAAAAACAGTTTAGCATAAATGCACTCACCCCCATGCTGGAGTAGCAGCTTGCCAATTTCTACATGTCCGTTTGACAGTGCATCATGCAAAGGAGTCACCCCGTCCACTTGAGTGAGCAGATCTACCTCTGGACAACGCTGCAAAATTTCCTGGACACACACTGTGTTGCCATAGTTACAGGCTTCATGCAAAGGCGTCCAGCCAGCATTGTCTATATTAGAAATCAAGGCAAGTTTTAAAACAGCGAAAGTGGGACTTTTGGTAGTAAAGTGTGCATATTGTACTTCTTTTATCAGTATGACTTTCAAACTGCCTCATATATATACATATATATAATGTTTTGATAAATACGCATAGCCTTGTCCTTCTGATTTTTAGAAAACACATTACATTAAGGAAAAACAATTTAAAAATATAATGTTGGGCTCTAACTAACCTACAGATAGCAAAAAAAAAGCTTTATAATGAGTTAATACAAAGCAATAGATCATGGATTCCTTGGTTTTGGTAATTTTAAAGATATCTTAGATAAGTTTATTTAAATGATTTTTTTTAATATTGACATAGAACTATTTAATATGATAAATATGAAAACTAAATATCAGATAGAACACAGATTTACAGCTTACCTTTAACATTGATGTCTATTCCTGGTAAAGAAAGAAGAAGAATCAATTTTTCCACTTGGTTATTTATGCAAGCTTTATGCAGTGCTGTTTCTCCTGCCATAAAAAATTAATAGATTACTCCAGAGAAGACAAGATATTAACGAATGACAATAATCAAAGAGCATGAACTAGGAGATGTGGCCCCATGCCAGAAAATTATTTATTGAGTTTTCTTTTTGACTGGTTTAAACATCACTTGCATTAAAAAAAAACACAAAAAACTAGGGGGAGGGAACCTCACCAATCCAAGAGCTTCTGTTCTATCAGCAAGTCAGCAATGAAATTCTACTGCAAAAGGTTTAACACAGGCATTGTCTCCTCCTAGTTCAAGGTTTAAAGCTTCAATCCTGCTATAAAACCCCCAAATGATCAGAGAACACCAAAAATACTGGGTTTTACAGCAATGAAAGTTTTAGAGTGCAATTGCCCTCTCTTAAATTTATTCATGAACCTACGTTAACTGTATGGCTCTTTTTTACACAGCATTTATAGCTTAATTCAAATGAATGTTTCTGGCTAAGCACGAGTGCCTCTACACACTCAAGTATAATTCAGAACTTCAAATCCATTAACAGATGGTTTGCTGCTTCTCAATAGGCTGTCTGGCTTGGCTACAGCAGTACAGAGAGGGAGAAATGAAGGAATCTTAATATAAACACACACACGCACACACACACACACACACACACACACACATATACACACACAGGGTGGGGGGAATCCTTAGTACCATTTAAAGCTCAACAAGGGTGACAAATAGAGTAACAAGGTTTTAAGGTATGCTTTTTTGGGAAGAATGCAATTAATATATGCTAGCTAGAATTCATTCTATATCCATATCTCTGTTACAACCAAAATGAATAAGATGGAAGTGATAATTAGATGATGGTAAGGGAAATTTTAAAAAGTTAAATTGCTTAGGAAGCAAATGAAACACTGAATCATACTCTTTCTTGCTATAAAATACTAAGTAACACAATTTTAGAGTGCTCAGTTTTACGATTATCTCTGCAACTTCTACCAAAAGCACTTTTACATGCACAGAAAAGCTTTTGAAGTTGTTCTCCACCATTTCTCAGTTCTCTTCCTCCCTCCTAGTTCCTTCTGCTACTCAGCTTAAAGTCATTCATATTCATTTTATTTTCTGAGACAATAAAACAAAGAAAAAGTATACTGATTTGCAACATTAATATCTAAACTCTCATCTAATATAATTCTGACATTTTGAGCCAAATGGGAGTTATTCTGAATTTGTATGATGCAGTTATGAACTTACATAATTTTGAAAAATAACACGATTTCTGTCACTACTTTAACAAGGTCACAATGATAAACACAATTCTATTAAAAATACAACATAGCTCATAAATAAGAGAAACTTAGGCTTTACTTTGGCCAGGTAGAGTCCTGGAAGGTACTTTTATATTTGTAAACTAAGAGGTATCTATGTGGAAGAGGTGTTAGAGTGAATTATTACAACACTATTCTTGTTATTCTACCCTTTAGGTACTTAGGTTCCAGTATAGTTAGAACCAAAAGCCAAACACATTTCATAGTCTGGGCTCAGTGCCTGGAAGAAAAGAGTCCATATGCTTAACACAGCTATGTAACATAGCCTACTCCTCATTCTTTGTTCACAAAATGTCTAAGACTGAAAGAGATGAAGACTGACTGAATTATACTTTCAAATCAGAAAACACTGATTCTAAGCAGCACACGTTGAGATGGATTAGAAAAGTAAGGCGGGCAAATCTGGAATAAGCTCAACAAATACTATACACCATGTTTAGTAATTGTAAAAGTATGGAGAGAAAAGAAGAGAAGGAATACTCTTATATACGTCTATATTTATAAATGTTATGACCATTTCCTTTGTACTGATGACAGTTCAAGAAAACAATATGTTATACAAGAAGGTATTCTCAGTATTTTTCAAGATTTAAGTTAAAGTATTCATTAGGGTAAGTATGTTAAACCTACAAGTACTAACTAAATCATGAAAAGTTCTTAGCAAAAATGAATTAAGATACTTGGAATACCTTTTAGATTAGTTTTGTGAACATTTAGCTTTGTAATTAAAGAGAGGCAATTCTCCTTGGAATATGACAGTTCTCCTTCTGACTTCTTATTCAATCTTTTACATGATGAGGAACATTTAGTAAGGTTCAGCTCTCTGAAAGCAAAGTCAGAAATAATCAAAACTTGGTTTTCCAACATGACAAGCCAGTTTAAAAAAAAAAATACAACCTTCTTTTCAATTAAACCACCTTACACATTCAAATCTATACTTTCTATTTTAAAATTTGTTTAAACTGCTTAGAAACAAATTTTAATGTATTTCTTTTCACTTTGTTAAACCTCACATTCATATCCATCATTGATAGTTCATGAATATGGAATGTAGGGTAAAAAGAAAAATGGAACAAGTAAACCTCTGGGAGGGAATATGCAGTAAAAAATTAAAATCAAGATATAGGCCTTTACACCCCATTTTATTCTGAACTGCTGCTATGTAGCTTTGAGATGGAATCAATCCATGGCTAACCCTCCACTGGGTTTCCATGGGCAGAAATCATGAGAGGAGATTGCCCAACCTTCTCCCACAGAGTAGCTGGTAGATTTGTGCCTTTGGGATTGTAGAACAGCTTCTTATCACTAGAACTCATTCTGACGCTATCTGCTGATTTTTTGAAAGAAAAAAAAAATTATTTTTTTGTAGAGAATACTTCAGGTTTTCAGAGTTCTTACAGATCAGGTGTTTACAGGAGGGTTCTCATTTTGAAAGTTATTATAATAAGAAATGCTGTTGTTATGTGCCTTTGAGTAGATTATGACCTACCCTATGAATAACAGTTCTGAACCCTGCCCTATCTTAAGCTAATCTCACTATTTCTAACATACCTGTCTCCCGTGCCACAGTCATGATGTTACTTCATCTCACCCAAGGTTTTCCTCTACTGAAATGGCCTTCCAAGCATAATGTCCTTCTCCAAGGATAGTTGCCTCCTGACAACATGCCCAAAATGTATGAGAATTTCAAAATCACTGCCTCTAAGGAGCAACCTATTTTACCCTCTCCTGAACAGACTTGTTTGTTCTCTTGGCAGTCCATGGGAGGTTCAATACTCTTCTCTAGAACCACACACAAAAGTATTAATTCTTCTGTCATCCAGCTCCCAGATGCACTGCAAGTAACTGAAAAGATCATGGCCTGGATCAGGCATACCTTAATTTCTAGACTGATATCATTGGTCTTTAGCACTCTGAAGAGGTCCTTGACAGCAGATTTTCCCAAAGTAACTTGTCTTTTGATTTCCTGACTGCTAGTGTCAAAAGAGAGAGTTGACTGTACAGCTAATCACAAATTAAATACTTGGGAGTAAACCTAACTAGAAACACAACAGATATTCAAATAAAATTACAAAACATTACTACAAGAAACAAAAAAAGACCTGGAGAAATGGAAGAATATACCTTGCTCTTGGATAGTAAGAATCAATATTGTGAAAATGACAATCCTACCAAAGGCAATTTACATGTTCAATCCAATACCGATACAAACACCAATTCCATTCTTCGATGAGATGGAAAAGGTAAGCTCCAATTTCATTTGGAATGGAAAGAGGCCCTGAATAAGCAAAGTACTCCTTAAAAAGAGAAACGAGGTAGGAAGCATCTCACTCCCTGATTTCAAATCTTACTATACTGCTGTGGTGGTCAAGACAGCATGGTACTGGTACAATGATCAATGGAACAGAATTGAGAACCCAGAAATCTACCATCTACCTATGGTCAGGGATGTGTCCTATCTCCATACCTTTTCAACCTATATGCAGAACAGATTATCTGAGAGGCTGGGTTCTATGAGGAGAAGTGTGGCGTCAGGTTTGGTGGAAGATCTATTAACAATCTGCGTTATACAAATGACACAACCCTGTTTGCTGAAACTGAGGAGGACCTGAAACACCTGCTGCAGAGGGTCAAGGACTGCAGCCTTCATTATGGATTGAGGCTCAATGTCAAGAAGTCAAAGATTCTCACTACTGGACCAACCAATTGGCAGCATCAGGATGGATGGTGAAGAGATTGGAATTGTTAACAACTTTAGTCTGCTTGGCTCCATGGTCAACACTCTTGACACCAGTAGCCAGGAAATTAAAAAACGTATTGCAATGGTAAAGTCTGCTGTTAGGGACCTCTC
>NW_006399793.1:13545807-13576853 GCF_000299155.1 Elephantulus edwardii | reverse complement strand
AAAAAAAAAAAAATACCATTTGACCCGACAATTCCATTACTGGGAATATACCCTAAAAAAACCAGAACTGCCACTAAAGTAGATATATGCACACCCATGTTTACTGCTGCTCTGTCCACAACAGCAAAGAGTTGGAAGCAACCCAAGTGCCCATGGATAGAGAAGCTGTAGTATATTCACACACTGAAAAAGAAGAACTCATGAAATATTAAACATAATGGGTGACACTGGATGAAGACATTATGCTGAGTGAAACAGCTCAGTCACAAAAGGACAGATACTGCATAAATCCACTGTTATAAAACAGGACATCAGGGTTGGTGGGAAACTAAGAAAAGAGGGGATAAATAATGTACACTGCATTGAAACAGATGAGGGAGAAAACGGTTTAAAAGGAATATATAATTAGGCATTATCTGCATGACAAATCCAGAACAAGAACTGCATACATAGTAAAGTGGATGGGGTGGGGGATTGGAAAACAATGAAAGAATTTTTTTTCTTTTCAAAGAGAAAAGCGAACTGGGGTGGGGAGGTATGAAAATGTGCAACAATGAATGGAAATCCCAGTTCTTTATAAACTTTCATTAAAATATAAATTAAAAAAGGTTGTTGATTGCAGATAAGTGTAAGATGAAACTGTTAATAACCTCAATCTCTTCTCCATTTATCATGATGCTGCCAGTTGGCCCAGTGGTGAGAATCTTTGTTTTCTTGATGCTGAGATGCAATCCATATTGAAGACTGCAGTTTTTGACCTTCTGCAGCTAGTACTTGAAGTTCTCCTCAGTTTTAGAGAGCAAGGCTGTGTCATCTGCCTACTGCAGGCTTTTGATGAGTCTTCTTCTAATCCTGATGCCACATAAAATCCAGCCTCTCTACTGATCTGTTCCATATAAAGATTGAAAAGATGTAAAGAAAAGATTAAGTATATAATTTAGTGACATTAATTACATTTGCCTTATTGTGTAACTATCTCTGACATACTCCTTTTTTGATTTTGAACTAGGCAGTGTTTTCTTGGTATTTGTACAATTTGTTCAGTGGTCTAAGTACAGATCTTGCATGAGCATAATCAGGTCTTGCATGAGCATAATCAAGTTGTTCTGGGATCACCATGTTAGCCATAATGTTTGTGATCCCCAGAGTTAAATTCCTTTGCATAGTCAAGGAAACACAGACTTTTTTCTGGCACTCTGTTTTCAGCCAAGGTCTTTCTGACATCGGCAATAGTCTTCCTAGTATCACAGCCTCTTCTAAACACAGCTTGTATTTCTGGCAGTTCTCTGTTGATGTCCCAGTCATTTTTGGATAATCTTCAGCAAGACTCTGTATGTGTTTGTATGTGATATTAGTGATACTGTTTGAGAATTTCTATGCTCTTCTTGATCTTTTTTGGGTATAAGAATAAAAATGGATCTCTTCCAGTCAGTTGGCCAGGTAACCCGTCATCCAGATTTCTTGGTACAACCAGGTGAGCATGCCCAGTGAAGCATCTGTTTGTAGAGATATGTCAACTAGTATTCTATCAATTCCTGGGACTTTATATTTGGTCAATTCCTTCAGAGTAGCTTGAACGTCCTCCTCCATCACCATTGCTTCTTGATTATATATGCTGTTTCATGAAATTCTTCTGTGTCAGCCAATTCTTTTTGGTACAGAGACTTGATGTACTCTTTTAATATGACCACGTATTCTAAAATTCCACCCCTGAGAATATTATATAAAAAGAGTAAAATAATTATATAATTTTTTTTGCCAGGACAAAAAGATTTTTACTTTTTAACTGTGGCAAAATATATATAACCACATGTTTGCCATTTAAATAATTTTTAGGTGTTTAATTCAGTGACATTAATTACATTTCCCTGATTGTGTAACTACTTCATTACTTGTTAATAATACAATTTGATGAAAGTGTATTACTTCTTTGAGGAAACAGAAAATGTTACTCGTGTTTTAATTGGTAAAAAAATTGCTTTTTCTCATAAACAGAAAAACTGTTAAACAAACATCATACATACAACCATAAAATTTCAAAACAATGTATCAGGAAAAGGATTGTACTTCAGAACAGCGTTGGTATACAGCACTACTTACTCTTGTAGTCCTTCCACATGTTTCTGTTTAGTACCATTAAGCATTAGTAAGGCTCTCTGGGATTCAAGGCAAGGTCGCTGCCCTGTTTTCTTTGGTATCTGCATCTTTCCAACCCCACGCAAAGCAGTTTTCCCCAGTGCTGGCAGATAGGAATTTACCTATAAAGACATAATAATTATTGCTTTCTTACCTACAAATACCTGGAAACTAGCCAAAAAAGTTCATTTGATTCATTTCACAATTAAACTTGGTTATTACCCAATTCCATTTAAACATCTAAGCCTATCAGGAATGTTACTATTATTATTGTGTGCTGTCAAGTTAGATGGACTTATAGCTGACCTTCTAGTTGGTTTTCAAAAGCAGTCAACTGCAAGGGAGGAGACTGCTCACTCCTTTCCCAAGGACGGTTGGTAGATTTGAACTGTGTGCCTTTGGGATTGCAATGTAGCTTCTTACTAGTAGGTAATCAGAATTCTCTACAATGCTACTAGCTACACATCATAAAATCAAGATCACATGATCAAGAAGAAAAACACTTTTTTTTTTTAAAAACACTTTCCTGAATATATTTCTCATTCAATTTTGATGTTCATTTAGGAAAGTTTTTATTAGCTTTATGGCCAACTTGTTATGACTCTTTAACATATTTTTCTATAGAAAAACATCTGATGTATATATACAATTGATGTTTTGTCACTTCCAGTTGATAATGCCTTTCTCTAACAAAAAGCAAGTCTGGAATATGAAATAAAACAAAAAAGAGCAAAACCAACTAAAGATATAAGATATTAATATCTATAGACAGCCAGATAAAAACTGGAAAATTCTGATGAAATGCAGCTTCTATATGCAAATTTGTAAAGGATAAAAGTTTATTACTGAAAATTTGGTTAGAAAATACCATTAAAGACTATGTAAATTATCTTTGTTTGGATCTATATAAACATAGCCTTATGAATTATGACAACTGATTAACAAGCAGAATACTGTATTATTTTTCCAATATCAATCTTTAATTATTTTCAAGTAATTAGTTCATTCACCGATCACTCTATTTCTGAAATAAAAAGATATCAGGTCTTAACCAAATCTATAACACCTATAAGTTAATTTGTTCTGTCTTAATATTGAGGTATATTTAAATATTGAGCTGCTAAAAGAAAGGCAGCAGTTCAAACCCACCTCATTCTCATGAGAATGAGGGAGCAGTCTCCTCCTTGTTAAGATTTCTAGCCTCAGAAATCTGAAGGCAGAATGCTATGAGCTGGAACCAACTCAATGGAGTAATAATTTAAAATTAAATTTATGAATTCACTTCTTGGGAATGAACTAGAATAGAGAGATATTTACCATTTTCTGAAGTGAGAGCGGCTCAGAAGAAATACTGATGGAACTTTGTAAACACAGTTTTTTAAAGACTGCTTCTGCAACAAACATTTGAAGCCAGGAGGAGGAAAAGGAACAAATAAAAATTTCTAATTCCTGTGAAGAAAAGTCTGTAGAAAAGAAAAGAAATAAATTTCTTTCTAGAGACTGGATTATGTTTATCCAAATGATAATTCTCACACAGTAAGATATCAACATAAAATAAACAGATCAAAAAAAAATACATATTTCACTCCCTGTCTCTCAAGAAAAATGCTTGAAAATAACCATTGTTTTATATTATTTTAAATAAAAACTATGAAATGACAATGTATGCATATAGACTGATATAAATAAATAAATGTTAACAGACAGGACATTTTCTTAATTGTTACATCTTTCCTTTAGAGGGCACAGTAGAGAGAGAGCTATGCTGCTGGCTGAAAAGGCATGTCTCTCCCAGGAGTTCAAATCTGTTGGCCACTCTTCAGGAGGAAGGTGGGTATAAAAGGAGCTACAACAACATAGGGAAGGTTGAGACTGACTTCTATTTGCTCCACACAAGTAAACTGCCACCATTACCAATATCCACAGTATAAAATATATACTGTTTGGACCTTACCATTTCCCTGGACTTACGGCTCCCTAACAACTACTCTCAGGAGAGGCAGAAGGTATGTGTGTTGGCATTAGCACCAACAGAACCTTAGGAAAAGCATAGTTGGGACCTTAATACCTTCCTGAGTCTTTGTATGCTCAGGCATGAACAGTTCCCTACCAACCAGCCCCAGGAGAGGAGACAGGTATGTGGACCAGCTACTAGCACCAATTGAGTCTTGGTGGCTGCATTGTTGGTACCTTGCCACTTCCCCAGGTCTCTGTCTACTCAGGCGGGAACAGATCCTTCACAACCAGTTTCAGAAGAGGAGACCAGTACTTGAGTTGGCCATCAGCAGCACTAGAGACTTCAGGACATCACTGTTGCGATAGTGCCACTTCCCTGGGCCTGTGTCTGCTCAGGAGGGAAAGACTCTTTCCTCACCAGCCACAGGAAAGGAAACAGCTGGGTTAGTTGACCATTACCACCAATTGAGACTTAGGGTTCACACTGTTGGAACACTGACACTTCCCTGAGCAAAATATACCAGGCAACACTTCTGGGACTTTGCCTACCATGGGAGGAAACTGTCCATTCTCATCAAACTGCAGGACAAGACTGATGGATGAGAAGCCTGTCACAGGACACAGGGAACAGATATGCCCACAGAAAAACAACAGGAAAGATTGCCACTGAGAAATTGAATCAGGACAACACTCAAAGTCTGCAAATTATCAATAGCATCACAAAGATAAAGAACTGACAACCACAGACACAACAGAAACTATCTCACACATACCAAATAGAACTTCACATAATGTCAAGGAAGCAGGAGACAGCTTAAACATTATGAAAAAAAACAAAAACAAAAACAAAATCAACAAGAAACCCACCAACTCAAAACTTCTAAGAAAGCAGACCATTCAGCAGAGACAATGAATAATCTAGAGATAGGGGGACAGAAAAAAAATATATCAACTTGGAATTACATGACTACCTACTGAAAAAGTTACAGGTAGAAGAACTGAAAAGATAATAAAGAGGTACAAGAATTTTAAAAATCATCAGAAGACTGACAAGGTACAACCAAAACAGGACATAAACAATAGAAATTCATGAAAATGCAATCCAGAACTTATCGATTCATGTTGATCCTACCTGTACGGAACAGACTGTTCTATAAGGTTTTGAAGACACTCATATTTCTGACAAAGACTGACGAACCTTTCTTTCAAGGTATTTCAATTGTTGCTGTGTATCATCAACTTGGAAATGACCCACAGGAAGAACTACTAATCCTTTTTGGTCAGTAGCTGAATGTCTTAACCATCTGTGCTCCCCAGGGACTCCTTGTAAAATATATATATATATCAGAAGAAACCTTTTAAGAGTCTCTGGGAGGTATGAGTGGTTACAACTTTCTGAAAGATTAGCAGTTCTAACCTATTCACAGATACTTTCAAAGACAAGCCTGGAGATCAAAGATCAAAACCTTGAAAATTTTATGGAACAGTTCTGCTCTGCACTTAGAGGTTACTATAAGTCTTAGTTGACTTGATGACAACTAAGAAGGCTGCTTATAATAAAAAAGAACACTTTTAATACATGGCATATGGTTAAACCATTTCCTTAAACAAAATCAGTACTAAAACAAACATATATAATTACATTGACAGTCCCTCTTGTTAGTCCTATTATCAATCTCAAATTCAAAGAGGTTTCATTACTGAATGAGAGCAAGGACTCGTACTAGCCAACTACTTAGTTCTCATTTTATTAAATATGTCAGAATTCTGCTATTTTTCAAAGGAACTAAACTACTGAGTAGGATTGGTTAAAAATAAATGATAAGAAAGGTTCTAAAGACAAATCATTTTGAGTTATAAACTGTTAAAGTCATCTAACTAGGAAGTGTCCCGTGTGGCCCAAGTGTACTCTTCTGGCCATTTTGAAAATGATCTTCAGCAGGATTTTATTTGCAGAGGAAGACAAAGGATGCCTGACCTGAGCATCATGCAGAGCTCGCTGCCTCATGGCATGCCTTCACTCAACCTTGGTTTGAGTCCTTGTTCTACTGCCTTTATCACGTTTTCAATCTTGAGCAGGTCTATTCACCACTCTGAAGTCCCCTTCTTCATTTGTGTAAGGGGAAAGTAGTAACACCTACTTCGAGTTACAATTAGACCACTTGGTGGAGAGGAAGGTGGTAATGAAGATAGTGCTAGAGCCAGAAGTGCTAGCTGTCTGGTAGGGTGCAAGGTCTGGACCTAAAAAGAGCTTTGGGGGATGGCAGAGGGGTAAAGCTGCCTGGCCCTTGCAAAGAGCTGTCTGGCCCCTGGGGAGAGCTGCTTAGTGTGTATGAGGAAGTTTACCTAAGAAACTTTCCTCCATCGTTTCCTCCTGAATAAGCTGTAAGGAACACCTACTTCCAAAACCCTTTTCTCTGTAACTCACAAGTTTGTTCTTTCTAGGTTTGCTCCCTTTCCTACAGGAAAACAGTGAATCTTGTTCTAGAACCTGAAACCTACACCTGGTTCAAGAGACAAAAGGAAACTATAACTGCCAGCTAAAGAAGTGAAGGTGGATGGAGCCTCAAAGTTTAGCCAGACACTCCTGCTGGGCTCACTCATGCAAACACTTTGCAGTCCAAGAGCAGAAAAGGTCATGATAATACCTTCTAACTAAACAAGAAGGCGTGAAGCTTCAAATCAAGTCCACGATTAAAGTGTTAATGTGGGCCCCCCTTGAATTTCATCCCAAATGTCTCTGTTTAGCACGAAGTAGCCAGAGTTTGTGCCCTTATTCCCAAATGGGAAACCCACAAATAAAAAAGACAATTTCTTTGTTTAAAAAAAAAAAAAGAGAAGAAAATGAATCACCATTGGAGTATACCACCATTACCCTGTCTTTTCTGGTCCCCACTGGATCTTTCTCATTTCCTTTACCCACTCTCTCCATCCACCAAATTGTGCAACCATGTGATTTCATCCCTACCCATCCTCACTCTTCTGTTCCCATCCTTTACTCACTCTGGATCCCATACACATACTTTACAATTAAAAAATAAAAAAGTAAAAGGAAAAAAAAGTCATCCAATCAAGGACAGCTAGTCAACAATAACAAAAAAATAGTAATCACCCCTCTTCATGCAATAACAAATATAATAATTAATAATAAAAGAGAAAAGGAAGAGAGCTCTGGTGGCCTAGTGGCAAGAAGCTGCACTGCAATCCCAGAGGTACATGGTTTAAATCCACCAGACGCTCTGCTGGAGAAGGAGGGGCAATGCCCTTCTGTACCAGTCTGATTTGACGGTACACACAAAAAAAATTAAAAAAAAAAAAGAGAGAAAAGGAGGAAAAAATTTATTTGATAAATTAACCCTGAAGTTACATATAACTTGTACTGTTATTCTAGACTCTTACATCACAGTATTAAATTGATTAAAGGAACACGCAAAAAGAGTTCTCTTTTATATAATTCCAAGATACACTGAAACACGTGTAACAAAACAGAATACCTGGCAGTCTAAAGTGCTGTTAAGTACATAAAAATAATTTTATATTTGGAGGCCATAATAAGTTACTTGGTTTGGCAGGTGTTTATGTTAAGCACTTATACCTTTAGAAAGAAAGAGAAAAAGAACAAAGGAAGACAAGCCGATCTTCCCGAAAATTGGCTAGCTTATCTATCTGTCCATCTACAAAAATGTTAGGATGTATGCAAGATCTTATGGAGGTCAGTAGACCCAAAATACTAGGATTCAACATGAGGTAAATGATGTGAAAATGAGCTCTGTCATCTTACTGCTTAAGTAATATTCCACCCATATATATTTTTTTTTTCAAGGTGAGGAAATAAAGGGAAAAGAGTGATAAAGTCATGCAAATAAGTTATTTTTATTTGGTTCACTCATACTTAGTTATTATCAGATCAGTCTGACTAGATGGAAAAAATAAATGCAACTTTAAATGCTATAATAAGAAAGATAAATTATACAATATTAGGTTCATGGGGAAATAGGCTTTAACCAGTTATATAACCCAAGTAAATGCATGTGGCTTTATTATATAATAAGTCATTGAATTCAGTGAATTTCTTATTATCATGCTGCTAAAATATTCATGCAGGAAGAGATCTGAAAGCTGTTCACATAGCACAGATAAGAACAGAGACTGATAATGCTTTCTACAGAACCTGAATGATTAGAAATACTGAAAATAGTGATATCATGTAAGATTCTAGAACACCATACATTAAAAAGCCATTTTTTCTTGCCAATGTAAAAGGAATAAATTGAATTTTTTTCTAGTTAAAATTTTTATTTGCATAAGATGGTTTAATTTTAATTTTAGCTACAGGATAAAATAATTAATACGCTTTAACATTATTATGTAATAATTTATGAAATAATTTATTTCCAGAAAGCATTTTCTATACTGTCATAAAATATTCCATTTTTATGAATTCATCAAAATAATATTTAAAAATAATAATGATGAATAAGAAAGCTCTGTATAAAGGAAGATAGAAATACAACATTGCATATATGGTACCAGCATATAAAAATGCTCAGAACAACCAGAATGAAAAACATTTAAAAAATTAATGGTGCAAAGATATCTGATCCAAGTAATGGTATTATCAGTTGCTTCATACTCTTGTGAAAGTTAAGACAATGAATATGGAAGATAGAAGAATTTATGCCTTTGAATTATGGTGCTGGCAAAAAATATTGAATATACTATGAATTGCCAAAAGAAGGGGGCTGTGCTGCTAACCCAAAGGTAGGCCTTCTTTAGACAGTTCTAATCCACTAGAGGCTTTGTGAGAGAAAGATGGGAAAATTCTTCCTGTGTGATTTATCTAACTGGAGGATCGGCTATAGCTCAGTTCTGACCAGAAAACAATGAGTTGTTTATTTTTACTAAAAAAACAAACAAATCTGCCTAGGAAGTGCAGTCAGAGTGCTCTTTAGAGGCAATGATAGTGAGATTGTCGCATATGGGACATCATACTTGGAAAGGTGAGGGTCACAAAGGAGAAGAAGACACTTAAGGAGATAGAGCGACAGTGACAACAATAATGGGCTCAAGCATAAGGGAGACTGTGAGGCAAGTGCAAAACCAGAGTTTTGATCTGCTGTACACAGAATCATGAGTCAGAGTAAACTTGACAGGATCTAACAGCAATTATGGGCAATTTTCAGCTCCTTCTTTACATTGTTTAAAGGTACTTTTTTTAAAAAAAAGATTCAGTCATATGAATATGATTTAAAGATGACAGACTTAAAGATTACAGAAAATCAAAACTAATTTCTCAAATGAGTCTAAGAAAAACACGTCTATACAAATGTACTTACCATCACATGAAAGGGAGACATAGCTTCCGAAGTCATCAGACATGTGTCGCATAACGTTTCTACCCATCTTAAGACCTAGAAAAATCCAATAATCTATTGCTGCTCCAAGAATTCCTGTCAATATGTAAGCTATCTCATGTATGAAGACCTGTTGAGATAGAAAACGACAATACTTTAGTATTAGATATGGTTGAGGACTCCAGCAGATCTCTCAATACAAGATATCCTTTGATTTCTTGGCTTCTGCTTACATGAACATTGGTTATGGATCTAATGAAATCCTTTGCCATTTCAATCTTTTCTCTGCTAATCATGTTAGTCCAGCTGCTTGAGGTATTTGGTAAGTATCAGTATGGTGAAATTTAATACAGGACAACAAACCAATAAATCAATGATTATATAAAAACTACAGTAAGGCACAAAACCCTTACTTAAAATGTGTTTTATCCTTGTGCTTCAAAACATTTCCCTAGTCTAGAAAATTAATTATAAACTATAAAGATGAAGAGGTGTGAAAATAATATTTTAAAACATCTTTGATTTAAATGTAAACATTTTTCCACAAAGCCATAAAACTAGCTGAAATTCTTGTATTTTTGGTACTTGTTGTCAAGGCATGGCGGATGTGTGGGGAAAAAAAATAGCCTACCAAAACCCACAAAATAAACTGCTGAGTAGGAAGGTATGTGAATGGGACTTAATAAATTTTCTGATATCTGAAGAGAATGCAAAATTCTATGTTCTGCCATTATACTATGCCAAATATGGAATTGGTGACAAAGAAATCCCTGGCACTTTGAATAGTAACTACCTAATGGATTTGTTTCACCCAGTCTTATTAGACAATTTTTATAGGCCTGTAAACACTATTTCATTAGTTTTTGTTAGGTGCTGTTGAGTCAATTATGACTCACAGAGAACTTATGAATAAAAGATCTTCTATTCTGCAGATGACACAACTTTGCTTGTTGAAACTGAGGAGGGTTTGCATTTGCTGCAGAAGGTCATAACAACAAAACAACAACATATCAGATCTACAGAAGAAGTATTTCTCAAATGAAAATCCAACCTCAGGTTAAGTAGCAAGTACATAATTCCATCACTCTCTAGGGCAGTAAATTGCAAAATGGGAGGACGAGGCTATAGATTGTGGAAGATAGACCCCAAAATGCTAGAATGTGGGGGGATCACAGCTGTAAGTTTAAGGAAGCACAGTTCACCTTTTAATATGACAAGCGGCCATGATAAAGAACCTTAACTACAGTTTGATCATCCTAGATCAGGAGTCATGGTTGGGCATCAGTACCACTTCCTCTCCTAGTTTGATTCGTTTATGTCTTACAGCTGAGGATATATGGCATGAGTTGGTGGTGGCATTATTGGAACTATCACCACCTGAAATAACCTGGGGTCAAGAATCAAGTCTTGCACCTGATCAAAACTGACTGCCTTAAGCACCAAAAAACTTTGCAGGAAGTTGAGAGGCCAACCTGTAATAAACAATCCATATAAGTTAAATAAAAGTCTGTAGAGTGTCATAGTTAAGGTTTAGGTTATTAAGAAAATGGATTTGGCCACAGTCACTGAGCTGCTTCCAAGGACTCAGCTGTCTCTCCCTCGAGCCCCAGCACTTCCCAAGGCTCTGTCCCTGCTGCCCACCTTCTGCCGGCCGTTTCCACTGAGAAAAAGGAATCATGTCTTATGTCCACTATCTAGAACCTCCCCCACTCTTTCAACCCCTCTGCTGATGAAAGTAAGGGTGATGCCTGCTTCCTGCTGGGACTGAGGATTATATCCATATAAGAATTCAACAGAGAAACGGCAGGAAGACCCTTACAACTGTCCAAGGGATTGCTGATTGCTGATAAGTACAATAAAAAGAAACTAGTGAAGGCATTTAAGAAGAAATTTTCCTACAATGGTACTGTAACTGAGCATCCAGAATATGGAGAGGTAATTCAGCTACAGGGTGGCCAGCACAACAACATATGCCAGTTCCTTGTAGAGTTTGGACAGTCTAAGGACGACTAGCTGAAGGTTCATGGGTTTTAAGTGCTTGTGGCTCACTGAAGCTTAAGTGAGGCTTTCCTTGCAATGAGTAGAAAATTTCCCTTCTGCCCTTTGTCACAAGTTTAAAACTTCACAGCTTGTATAATGTAACCATTTGGGGTCCACTTTTAACTTGGCTAGTGTAACTCATGCAATAAACTGAAAAGAGCTATATGCTGTCTAGTCTGGAAGTCCCTCATTTAAACAGAGGTTAAGCAGTAGGCGCCTGACAGTGCCTTCATGAAACAAAGCAATAACGTGATGTTTCAGCCGAATTCAGAGCCCCAAGATCATAGATGGCTATGTCTGACCCAAAACACCCCTACCCCAAAAGAATGTCAACCCACCACCTGAGCACCCCCAGATGGAGCTGAGAAGAGGATGGGGTGAGACTACTGTACCACTAGAAGGAGTTGTGGTAGCAAAAGATCATTGGTGTCTTCAGCCGGGCAAAGCAGGCAGAGCTTAGGAGTGAGATGGGCCATCTAGCTTGCCACCTAGGTCTTTGTTCTTTCTGACCAGAAATGTCCTGAAGTGTTGTCAGTCCCAGAAAACACCTGGATGTGAGGCCAAGTTTAAACTTTGGACACGGGAACAAGCTAACATACCAGTCATAGTTAGCCGTAGAGCTTGCAACTTAATAGCCAACAGCTGCCCAATGCCCTGTGAAGGAAGAACTGGTTCTCCGTGCCCCCGCCTTCAGTTTTAATGTTATGTAATGTATTTAAACATGTTTTCAGAAGAAAAGAAAAAAAAGAAAATGGATTTGTTGTTGTTATGTGCTGTCGAGTCTCTAACGACTCATAGTGACCATATATACAATAGCTCTGAACTCTGCTCTATCCTAATTATATTGTCTGACACACCTTATGCCTCATTAACCCCAATTCACTGAGTCACTGAATCTTATCCAGGGTCTTCCTCTCCTGTGCGGTCCCTCCACCCTCACAAGCGTGGTGTCCCTCTACAAGGACTCCTTGCAACATGTCCAAAGTATGTCAGACAGAGCTTCAGAATCCTTGCCTCCACGGAGCAGCCAGGTTTCACCCTCTCAAGGTTGAAACTGTTCTCCTCACAGTCGATGGTATATTCAGTACTCTTCTCCAGGCCCACAGCTCAAAGGCATCAATTCTCCTATTATCCCTAGTCACTGTCCATCTTCCTGGTGCATAGCAAGTAACTGCAAAAACCAGTCTCAGTCTCTTTAATCTCCAGACTGACAGGGTTGCTCTTCAGTACTTTGAAGAGGTCCCTGACAGCAGATTTCCCCAGTGCAATTTACCTTTTGATTTCCTGGCTGCTGGTATCAAGAGTCTCTGGACTGTTACTAGCTAAGGTTTAGGTTATTAAGAAAATTATTTAGAAGGTATTAATTAGAAGGTAATAAGGTATTTAGAAGGTATTAATAAAAAAATGGCAACTAAATCATAAAAGGAGTAAAATCTTCTTTGGATAAGTGAAATATTTGTTAAAATAGTGAGAAGAGAACATAAATACCTTCAGTTTGAGAAATAAGAGACAAATATGATTTACATATATATCATATGCTTCTTGAGTCACTGGGGCTCTGTCGTTGTTGTTACGTGTCATCGAATAGCCTGCAACTCATAGCGACCCTATGCACAACAGCCCTAAATCCCCATTACCCCAGGCACTGAACCAATCCACCTCATAGAGGGTTTTCCTCTCCTTTACTGTCCCTCCACCCTCCCAAACATGATGTACTTCTCTAAGGACTGATCCCTCCTTGCAACATGTCCAAAGTATGTCAGATGAAGCTTCAGAATCTTTGCCTCAAAGGTTCAGCATGGTTTTAACATCTTCAGGATGAACCTGTTTGTTTTTTTAGCATCCATGGTATTTTCAATACTCTTCTCCAACACCACAGCTCAAGGCATCAATTCTCTTTCTATCCTCCCTAGTCATTGTCCAACTCTCTGATGCATAACAAGTGATTGCAAAGACCATGGCCTGTATCAGACGCATTTTCAATTACGGAAATACAAAGAAAGAATAGTTGTAAGCAGACACCGGTGATTAGAACATGGAGTGTGAGAACTATGAATGTAGGAAAATTGGATATTGTTGAGAAAGAAATTGAACACATAAATATTGGCATACTAGGTATTGTGGAGATAAGATGGACCTGAATGGGGCATTTTGAGCCGGACAATCATATGATTTATTACTCTGGAGATGAAAAGGTGAGGAAAAATGGGGTTGCTTTTATAGTTAAAAAAGTCATTTCTAGATATGTCTTGAAATACAATATTGTAAGTGACAGGATAATATCCATACGCATACAAGGAAGTCCAGTCAAAGCACTATCACTCAGATATATGCACCAACAACCAGAGCCAAAGAAGAGGAAATTAGAAGATTTCTACCAGCTTTTACAGTCAGAGGCTGATCGATCATGCAATCAAGATGCATAATAATAATAATGGGTGACTGGAATGCAAAAGTTTCTTACTGGGACTCTACAGGACAGAAAATAGTGATCCAAAAGTTTCTCAGACTGTAAATCTTTAGATAAGCAGAATGCCACATCTTTCATCCATATAGTGGTTAGGAGGTTAGAACCTTTTAGTTAGCAGCTATTTTTAATCACTGTGCCACTGGGTTTCCTATATATCATACAGCTCCTTCTTATTAAAACTCTTTCCTAATAGACATTGGTCTATTAATAGACATTGGTCAATATAGTTCTATTATCTGTTAATACACATAACTTTCAGTTTATAAATTTTGTGATCTTCCGAAACCTGAAGGATGTCTAAAATATAATACTTGAGAATCATGGTCTTCTGCCTCACAGATCGGAGATGTTCCACAATACTGCATTGCAACAGATGCTAACTGCTCTAGTACTCCTACAGGTACACTTCCTTTTATTGCCCTCTGCATTACTGAATTTTGCAGCTACTCCATCTTTCAAAAATGGAAGAGCTGTGACAACCTTTTGTCATGTACACCTACTGGTACTATTTTTCTAACAGCACTTGCTCCTGTAGTGTCTCTCGGTCACATTTTGGCAATTATTGCAGCATCTCAAAAGTTTTTCATAATTACACACTTAATAGACTATAGTGTAAACGTAACTTTTATAGGCACTGAAAAGTAAAAAAATAAGTAAAATTCATGTGACTTGCTTTATTGCAGTGGTCTGGTGCCAAATCTATAGTATCTTTGAGGTACACTTGCACAGGAAAGATGCAAACAAAATGCACATATTCTGCCTCTTTCTTATTTTAAATAATGGCATTTGAAATATAAGAATGCATGTTATAGTGGAGACCTGGGCTCTAGTAATGGCTTTGTCTTAACAAACTACAACACCTTTAATGTTGCTGTTGTTGGGTGCTGTGCAGTCGAGTACAACTCACAGTGACCTATGAACAAAAAAATCTGAACCCTGTTCTATCATACACCATCCTCATACTTCCTGAAGTGAGCACACTGCAGACCTCACCATGTCAATCCACCTGGTTGAGGGTCATCATCTTCTTTGCCAACCCTCCACCCCTCCTTCCCAGGTTCAAGTCTTACTCCAAAGAATGGCATCTCTTAGCAACATGTCCAAAGTATGGGAGGCAAAGCCTCATCATTTTTGCCTCAAAAGAGCACTCTGGCTGCCCTTTCCAAGACGTATTTGTTTATTTTCTTTGCTGTCCACAGAATGTTCCGTGCTCTTCCCAAACACCACAGCTCAAAGGCATCAATTTTCTTTTCCTGTCATTCTTATTCACTGTCTAGCTCTCAGGTGCATAGCAAGTAATCAGAAAGAACTTGGCCTGAATCAGATGCACCTTAGTCCTCAAACTGAAATCGATACTCCTCAATAATTTGGAAAGGTCCATATCTGCAGATTTTCCCAGTGCAAAACATCTCCTTATTTCCTAACTGCTAGTACCAAGGGTGTTATTGTGGATCCAAAGCAAGATGAAGTTACTTAAACTCTTTTGGCTCAATTTTTCTTTAAACATAAATGAGCTTCCATGTCTCTCTGTAATTGTACAGTTATCCTTTTATATCATTTAGGATCTCTAACTCAAAGTGTGATTAATCACCAAGCTTGAACATTTGCACCTCCTCTGTAACCTTGACACAGCTCACCTCTGCTCTTTGCCAGGAAAACCCAAAGCTTTTTCAGATTAATGACAATGAAACTCACTGTAATTTTGTCACTCCGCGATACTTGTTGATTGACATTATGACAAAACAATATTAGCATAAACTGAGGACTTCTGTTTAGCTAATGACTTAAATTGAATGCTTCAACTCAGCAAATCAAGAAACAAATGCTTTACAGTAAGGAAAATGATGTCTGTGAACATGCATGGAATTCTTGAAATTGAAAACTGCCAAAAAAGATTTAATTAAGTACAAGAATGAATTCTAAAAGGTAAGTAATATAATTAAAAAAAAAACACCGACCAGTTTATTTCAACTTAAGTAATATAAATTTTAGACACTATATTAATTTGTAAAGTTTAAAGCCAGTTCTCATAACTGATGGAATAATTTATTACAGACTATTTCACAAATACAATGCTTTTATTTATAAATGTGAACAAAAATATTAAAGGTAAACATGAATAAATGTTACTATTAACATCACCATTTTCTGAATAATATCTAATCTGTGGCAGTCCTTGACAATTAAATAAAATTGTAAAAAAGTATGCTTTATTACTGCTTTTAGTTATAAATAAGCTATTTCATTTACATAATCAAATGGATAAAACAGTCTCATAACAACGACAAAAAGTATTTTCTATCCTTTATGAATCTATTTACAGGAAGTCAATAGCCTCCTGCTAATATTCAATGTGGCTATGAGTTTTAGTTAAAAAAGACTATATTTATCCTATTTAAAAACACCTTTGGTCAACAGTATGGGGCTAAAATCCAGTTTGGAAGTTGTCTGCAGCATCCTCATTCTACAGAAATTTGTTTGCTGGGTCTGGTGAGGATTAGGGTAGAATGTTGCCTCAATAATTGGTGTGAGATAGCTGATTTGGCCTCCTATTTTTAAAATGCATTTCGTCAGTAGTATGGGGCTGGGGCTGGGGCTGGAACCCAGGTTGGAAGTCGCCTGCCGCAACCGGATTCTACAGAGGTTTGTCTGCTGGTACAGGTGAGGATTCGGATGGAATGTTTACTTGTCAATGCATGTGAACTGATTTGTAGCAATGGGCTCAAGTGTGTTTTGGATTGTGGGGATGGTGTAATATATGGCAAGGGTTAGATCTGTTGTCCACTGAACTGCTGTGAATCATAGAGAGAGCTCTGTTGGCCTAGTGGATACAAAGATGATACCAAGCCAAAGGTGACTGATTTTAATCTGTGGCCCTCAGGCCTAGTTTTAACTGTTTTTGGTCAAACATTCTTCTAAGTTGTGTAGCACTGGTCTGTCCATTTGCTGTGCATAGGTAACTGTGGTTGCTGTAATGCTAAACACTGTGACACTGATGTGTCAAATGTGATAATGGTTACCTATAGTGGACCGTGTTTGGTGGACCTTTCTGATTAAAACAAGCAGGAGTCGCATCCAATTCCGAAATAGTTTGCCCCTGGAAACTATGAACATGGAGAAACAATGAAAGTTATACAAATGTTCAGGTCTTTCATTTGTAGGGTTGCTATGAGTTGTCTACAGCTCGACAGTACTTAACAACAACATACTTTCATTTTTAATACATTTCAACAATACACTTCTTTTTGAACTAGGCAGGCTCATGTTACTCTCACATATTATTACATAAATGAAAACCTCAAACTCATTGCTACCGAGCTAGAACTGACTCATAGCTGGGTTTCCCTAGGCTATAATTGCCCATCTTTACCCTGTGGAAATGCTAGTGGATTAGAACTGCCAGAGGAGTATTGCCTTTGGGTAAATGGAGCAACTCCTTACAGACTATGCCTTCAGAGCTCCCTATCACTAATAGGATTAATAAAAAAAGAAATCTGGCTAAACTCAGAACAGTCTATCCTTTTAAATGGCTTTAAAAAAAATTAAAAGGCCGAAAATAACTTTTTTAAAGCATGTGTCAGCTATTTTCTCTAAGCAGAATTTTTAAAATTTAAAAATTCTTGGGTTTCTCATACTGAAGGCTTAGAAAATTCAGATAACTCCCTTTAAAGAAGAAGCCTAAAAGCACTACATATAACATGCAATATGTTTCTGAAAAGGCAGACAAAGATACAATTGCTAAGCCAAAGTATAGAAGAAAGTGAAAGGTAAGTAAACAAGAGTTTGTCTTGAGGACATCTGCTGGTGCCACAGAAAGAAGAGGAATATGGAATCGAGGTTTTGGGAACTGAGGTGAGAAGGAGAATAAAAGTCACAGTCTGGGACTTAACTGCTATCAAGCTGGAACAATGAATGACTTCATCTCAGTGCAAAGGTGAAATTAGAAACAAAAATGCATGCATTTAGAACCCTTCAATTTCACTTGGACTCCGCAGGAACTAAAAAATGTAAATATTATATTAAAATTTCCCTTCATTGGGTAGCACACTCCAGTCACAGTCAAATGGAAAGTCTCTCTGGAGAAATATATGCTGATCTTTCCAAATGACTTCATACTATTATAGCAAATGCTACCTAGTAAATAATATAGCAAATGATAAACAGTTTGCAAGACAAAAAAAAATATGAGAAGGAAACAAACAGATCCACAAAGACTTCAGATATAAAATAATGAGACATTAACTATAAAATAATTACTGACATACTCAAAGACAAAAGAAAATAGAAAATTTAGTAGGGAAGTGGACATGTCACAACAGTCAGGGGGTTGGGAAAGTGGAGAAGATTAGAACTGCAGAAAATAATGAAATTCAATGGTCATGTTTAACAGTAGATTAGACACAGCTGAAAAGTGAGTAACCTGGCAAAACAGACTAGAGATACTATCTAGAAACTCTATGAGAGAAAGGAAAATACATAAAAGGTGAAAATCAGAAGAGCTGGTATACATCAGTTCAGCTACAATTTAAAAGTAAAGGGCACAAAATGGATCAAGGAAATATTCCAAGAGAAACTACATAAAGATATTCCTCAAGATAGACATTACAGAAGTTCGATGCCAAAGAGCTTTCAATCTTAACTGCTAAGCCTAGTATCCCTCCAGAAGATATTACTGTATTACTGTGCTATCAGCAGCTATAGAATTACGACTAATAAGTAAGCTATTTTGTCAGTTATACCAATAATATACATTACTATATAAAAGAAGCAAAACAAATCTGTCAAGTAGATGCAGCAAAGTAAATTACAATACTTTTATGCTTGCACTACACTAACAAATGACAGAAATATGGGAAACATATTTTGACCACTCGTTTTGTATGTCCTGTACCATCGAGTCAGAACTGTCCCAGAGATGACCATTCAGCATGTTTTCAAGACAGTCAATTACACAGGAGGAGACTGCCAATCTTTCTCCTGTGGAGCAGCTGAGGATTTGAACTATGTGCCTTTGGGTTGGCAGTGTAACTCCAACTAAGCCACCAGAGCTCCCAATTTTATATAGTCATGATAAATTCCCAGAAAGGAAAAATCATATGTGGTACATTTTTAAATAGTATTCACAATCAGAAAAAGAACAAAAGCCCAGTCAAAAAGAGCAATCCCTATTAACAACACAAACTCAACTATTTAGAAATTTTACAACACAATTTTAAAAATATCTCTTCATCAGAGTAGTAATAATAAATGTCCTTAAAGTAGAGGTGACTTTTATGATATATATGGAATAAAACTTTTAAGATCATAATTTGCTAATGTTACACAACTCAAAATAAGACCAGTTACAATATTCATTAAGAATACCAACATGGAATGCTCCAGGAAACTGGAAGTTTCAAAAATGAACTAGAAACACCTGGAGATAGATTTCCTAGGCAACAGTAAGCTGAAAAGGTTGAGTATTAAATATGCTGAAGGTGATTATCTTATAGCTTCCTATGATAGGAATGACAAATTGAATGGAATGGAATGGTATTGCATTTGTGGTGTTAAGGGTTTATTAATTATTTTAAATGGTTTTCCTAGTCATGTACTTTGGTTTTCACCACACAAATGGGAAAATAGGGTATGCATCAAATAATATTTAAGGGATTGGCCAGTTTCCCCAGCCCATCAAATTAGATCCTATCAACTAAGCATATTTAAGAGCAAAGAGGAGTCTTATGATTAGTAAGGAAGAGAAAGTTGGGAGTGCAGGACATGCATCCTTCCAGGCTAGAGATTCATGTGCTAAACAGTCAGGGATCTACATGAGAGCAGCAGTTGCTTAGGCAGATGAGAGACCAACATGAAAGAGCTGACTTGGAATTGCTGCTCTACAAAGCAAGAGCCAGGGGCCATCACCCAAGCTTGTTGGTGGACTGAGGAAAGAACCCATAATTGGTAGGATTATGGAGACATTCTAACACTGACCTAAGATGTGAAGAAGTAGGTCAGAGAGCCTGCAAGCACACTTGGGAAGCTGTTTTAGACAGAGGAATTGCATACATCTGGTTGCCACCCTTGCAGCTGGTTAACTTCTGTAATAAATCTCATAACAGTGAATATGGGTCTGTGAGGTCTGTGTGGTCACTGCAACAGATATCAGACCCAAGAGAGAAGAAAGATTGGGGTTAGTACAGTAAAAGGAGGTGGAGGAGCATGGGAGACCATGTCTGACCTTGTGGGAATTGGTCTAAATTGTGGATATTATTGATGGAGATAGTTCCCTTTAGTAAAGTTAACTAAGATCCAGTTCTGTCATGCCAATGTTGTACATACTCATTTTATAGCATTCCGCTTTAATGAAAACATGTCTAAAAACTACCACTGCTGCGACAGAATAATATCCATATATGTAAATGCTGTTCAGTCCCTTTGAGTCTTGTACAACCCACAGCTATGCTATGAACAACAGATCTGAACCCTGTCCTGTGCTGTCACATCCTCACACCTCCTTTACTGGTGACTGGAACATGAAATCTGAAAACAAAGAAATAGCAGTAGATGGAAAACATGATCATGGTGACAGAAATGATAATGGAGATTGCATTATAGAAATCTGCAAAACAAATGACCTAATCTTTGCCTTTTATCAAAACATGAATGGCAACTATACATGTGGACCTTGTGAGATGGAAGACACAGGAAACAAATTAGCTACATCTGTGTGAAGAGATGATGGAGAAGCTCAATATCAGCAGAAGGCCAGGGTGAACTAGAGACTATCAATTGCACACAATTTAAAGTTGAAGCTGAAAAAAACCGAAAAACAAGTCCACATGAACAAAGGTACAACCTTGAGTGTACCCCACTTGAATTCACAGACCATCTCAAGAAGAGGTCTGATAACTGAACACTAAAGACAAAAACATAGATGATCTATAGGATGACATCAAAAACATCAAACATGAAGAAAAAAGTTATTAAAAAAACAAGGAAAAAAAAGACTAACATGGATGACAGCAGAAACGGAATCTTGTTATTAAATGTAGAGTAGCTAAATTAAAGCAAAGAAATGATGAAGTGAAAAAACTTGAACTGAAGATTTCAAAGGACAGTTCAGGAAGACAAGCAGAATACTATAATCAATCGTATAAAGACTGGCAGTCTATCAATAAAAATTGATAAACACATTTAGAATTTCTCAATTTGAAAGAAAAGAAGACTTTAAATCTCCAAACTGCTACACTGATTTTATGAACAAAACAGTGAATAGTACAGGAATTACAAAATACAGAAAGACTATAGTCTCTGTACCAAAGGCAATCTGTAGACATCAAATCATTCCATGAAGCAGCATATGATCAAAAACTCACTGTAAAGAAAGAGTCCAAGCTGCACTGAAGGGGAAATAGGGGGAAAGAAGGGGTAAGGATGAGACAAGAGTGATGTCAGTGAATTCAAAAGTTTACTTTTCCATACACTGTGTTAGCCCCTGCTGGAAACATGATCTCCAGCTACCTTAACTACAGTCTTGCAAATCATCAACAGCAGTGCGGCCAATGTAAGAGATTGTTTCCATACAGTGAGTGTGAGTGAAGACACCAACACAGAGGCACCAGTATGACATACTGACAGCCTAAGCTTGCTGGAGGATGAGAAGTTGTCTTGACTGAAAAACTGTATACTGTGGACTAAGATCTAGGTGCATTCAGCTTGGCCCACTGCTCATCAGTTTCTGCAAAACCAGCCTGCATAACTACAGTCTAGTGAGTCATTCTCCTGACAGGGCTGAGTCTCTAGGGGACGTTCTAGTTAATCACCAAACCTTAGAGACAGAGAGGAACGGAACTGAACTAAAGAGGAGCTGTCAATGTTAGAAATCATAGATTGATAGAGCAGATTAAGCATCTGGGATTTCGTTGACTCAAGACTTCTTATAACTGGTATGCTACTAATAGTAGCAGAATATATTATAAAAACAGGAAGAAACAATTAGAATATCAATTCAGATGTTTCAACAGATGTTTCACTGGAGGTGTTTTCTTACCTCTGGCAAAAAATTTAGAGGACAGATACCTGACTAACCAACTGTTGCACATACAAGTCTGATCTAAAGAAAGATTCAACAGAATAGGGAAATTATAAAATGGGATCATTAATATCACACACAGGTAAAATTTTGTTGAAGGTAATTAAAAATGGTTTTGAATTAGGACTTTGTCAGAGAAATGCCAGAAATTCAAACCACATTCAGAAGAGGACCTGGAATGAAGAATATTACTGATCATGTGGCATTGATCTTTGCTTAAAAAATACAAGATTTTTATCTTGTTTTACTGATTCTGCAAGGGCTTGTGCTAATCACAATAAATTATGAACACTATTATGAAGGATGTGTATTTGAGAACACTTAATTGTGTTCATGAAGAACCTATATAAACACTGAGAGGCAGTAATTCTCACAGAACAAGTGAATTCTGCATCGTTAAAAATAGGAAAAAAGTATACCTCAGGTTTTTATTCTCTCAATATACACTCTCAATCTGTATGCTGCTAGGCAATACAGCATTCAGAAGAACATGACATCAGATTTGGATGAAGGCTAATTAAGAACATGTGATATGATATAACCTTCTTTGCTGAAACTGAAGATGACTTGAACCATTTACTGAAGATCAATGACTATAGCTTTCAATATGGGCTACATCATAATTCAAAGAAAACAAAAACCTTCACAACTGAACCAATAAGCAAGCAACATTATGATAAAAGAGTGAAGTTGTTAAGGATAGCATTTTACTTGGATGCATAATCAATGCTATGGAAACAATAGTCAAGAAATCAAACACTACACCATATAAGCAAATCTGCTGCAAAGACTTTTTTTTTTAAATGTTAAAATGCAAAGATGTCACTTAGAAAACTAAGGTATGCTTGACTCAAGTCATGGTATTTTTTTTTCCCCCTCCCCTCTCCCAACCTTAAGTCATGGTATTTTTCAATTCTCTTATATGCTGAGAAAAGCTATACAATAAATTTACATGCAACACGGGCGGCGGGAACCAAAAAAAAACCAAAAAAACAAAACAAACCAAAACAAACAAAACCAAATCTACAACAAAAACAAACCCAAACCCTTTGAATTGTGGTGCTGGCAAAGAATATTTTCTGATGAACAAACAAATTCTCCAAAACGCTTTATAGAATAGGGGATTTATTTTGTGTACTTTGGGTATACTATTGGAGGCACTACTCCCTGGAAGAGGACAACGTGGAGAAAGAGGAAGACTCAATGAGATGAACTGACACATTGGAAACAATGGGCTCAAGTATAGCAAGGAATGTGAAGATGGCATATGAGTAATGCTTCGTTCTGTTGTACAAAGGGTCATCATTAGAATGAAATTGATGGCACCTAAAAACAACAAAAATTAGGGAAAAAAGAGAAAAAAATTCAAATATTCAAGAAAAGTAAAGAATTAAAAAAAATAATACACTCTTGTGATCTAATCGCAGGAAGCTGTGCTGGAATTCCAAAGGCATGCAGTTCAAATCCACCAGCTGATCCATGGAAAAGGACGGGTAATTTCCTCCCATGTGATTAACTGCCTCTGAAAACGCACTGAAAAGTTAGCAATGGGTTGGTTCCAACTTGATGGAACACAACAAAAACCACCACCACCACCACCACCAAAAAAAAAGTACACAGTACTTTTCAAGAATAATTTCACAAAGTTGAAAGGTTTTAATATCTTAAGGGTGATAGAAAAGATTATTATAAACTGAGTAGCTTAAAACAGCAAAATGTATCCCTCGCAGTTCTGGAGGCTGCTATTATTCTTGTTAGGTGCCACTGAGTAAATTCCATTCCAGCTTTCAATATGGATTGCATCTCAATGCCAAGAAAACAAAAATTCTTACCACTAGCGTTCTAGGCAACATCATGATAGAAAAGATTGAAACTATCAACAACTTCATCTTAACTTGGGTCCATAATTAACAACCTTGGTATCTACAGTTAGGAAATCAGGAGACTTATTGCACTGGGAAATCCGTAGTTAGGGACCTCTCTAAATTATTGAGAAGAAATGATGTCAATTTGAGGTGCATCTGATTCAGGCCATGGTAGTTCTGATCATTTTCTATGCATCTGAGAGATGGACAAGGATGACAGAAGAATTGATACCATTGAGCTGTGCTGCTGAAGAGAATCCTATGGCCTTTTGAACAAATAAGTATGTCTTGGAGAAAGTACAGCCAGAGTGCTCTCTGGAGGCAAGGATGATAAAGCTTCAACTCACATAATTCAGGCTATTCCTTGAAGAGGGACAGGACGCTCAGAGAGGTAGAGGGTCAAGCAGGTGGACTGTTCATAGGGTTGTTATGGGTTGTACTCAATTAGATGGCACCTAACATTAACAATAACAATAACAAGTGACCCTATTTAAAAAAAAAAATCACCCAAACTCAAATTCATTGCCATAGAGTTTGAATCGAATCATAGTCAAACCTCCAGCAGATTTTTGGAGGTTGTACATCACATAGCAGTAGACTGTCTAGAGGATTTGAACTTCGACAGAGGCATTACCTGTGGGATGGCAGTGCAACTCCCTATAGACTGCACAAGCAAGGTTCCCTATGTAGATAGGCTTCAAATATTATAAATTTCAAAGTGTTAGTTTCTTTTTTGCTTCTAATTTTCCACAATTTTACAGTAAGGATAAAGGCATACCTTCTGTATCTTGCTCAGAATGCTCACCAAAAAAAAAAATCGCTTAAAAAAAAAAAGTTTCTTTTTGCTTCTAATTTTTTTTCCTGATTTTCCAGCAAGGATAAATAAAGGTATACCTTCTACATCTTGCTTAGAATCTTGCTTAGAATACTCACCTAAATATCTAAGTTTATAATTTGCAGATTCTATTTTCCATCCTTCAGAAGAATTCAATTCAGTCATGTGTGTCACTTTATAAGTAGAATCACTTTAGTTTCTAATATCTCATATAAAAAAGAATGATGTTTTCTCTGGTTTCCAGTAAGATCCTTACTTCTGAGACCAAAATCACCATATTCTTTATGACAGTATATACATCTTCTGAGACAATGGAAATTTTCTTTACAGCTCTCCTGACTCATTTCTGAGTCTTCACCAGAATTACCTCTAACTCTTTGGAGGAAAAAATAATCAGGCTTTGCCTCACATACTTTGGGTATGTTCTACTATGGGTGCTATTCCTTGGAGAAGGACAAGATGCTGGGAAGAGTGGAGGGTCAGTGAAGGAGAGGAAGACCCTCAATCAGATGGACTGACACAGTGACTGCTACGATGGGCTCTTGTGTGTCAGGAAGTGTGAGGATGGCAGAGAATAAAAGCAGAGGGTTCAAATCTTTTGTTCATAGGGTCGCTATGGTGACTTGATGGCATCTTACAACAACAACAACAACAGTATTTATAGGGAGCTCTGGTGGCCTAGTAGTAAGAAACTGTACTGCAATCCCAAAGGCACAGAGTTCGAATCTACCAGTTGCTCCTCTAGTAGAAAAAGACAGGCAATCTCCTCCTGTGTGTTAGCTGCCTCTAAAAACCCACTGGAGGGTCAGCTGTGGATCGGGTACACAACAACTATATTTATGCCAAGTATCTTTAAGGAAATCTAGGTTTTTTTAATCATATGCCTCAAAATTCTTCTAACATCTATCCAATCCTAAAGCCATTTTCACATTTTCTTGTATTTGTTATAGCAGCAAACCATTTCTGGTACCAAAATGTAGATCACTGACACAGTAAATCATCACAAACTGAGTGACTTAAAAACAAGACAGTTACCTTCTTTGCTCCTCAACACTCTGGAGAGGGTCCCTGAAAGCAGACTTCCCCAGGGCAATTCATGTTTTGATTTCCTGACTGCTGGTGCCAAGAGTGTTAATTGTGGAACTGAGAAAGCTGAAAATTGTTAACAACCGCAATCTTTTCTCTGTCCATTATGGCCCTGCCAATTGGTCTCGTGGTGAGAATCTTCATCTTTTTGATGTTAAACTTCAATCCATATTGAAGACTACAGATTAAGATGGATACTAATCTATCATGATCTCACATTTACTCTACCTAATTACTTCTGCAAACACCTATTTCCAAATATGGTCACATTCATATATAATTGGGGTTGGTACTTCAACATTATTTCAGGGTATACAGCCCACAATATTTTTTATGCATCCAGTATGTGCATGTATGTTATATGTGCTTTTATTATATTTAATTTTGTCAACTACTCTTTGTAAAACTATGTCAGAAATTGAACAAATAGATTTATGAAAAATAATTTTAGAAAATATCTTTTAATAACCAAAAAAGTAGTGTTTGGTTTTTTTTTTTCAAAAGGTTTCTTTTTAGTTGCTATTTAATGGCATCACCACGTCAACTATAATCATAGTGGCCCTATGAAGAACAGATCTGAACCCCGTCTTATCTTGTGCCGCCTACATGATCTCTCTCATACTCAAGCCCATAGTGACAGTCACTATATCAATCCATCTCATGGATGGTCTTCCTCTCTTTCATTGACCCCTCAACTTTCCCCCAGCATGATACCTCTCTCTAAGCAATATTCCTCCTTGGAAATAAGTCCAAAGTAAGTGAGACAAAGCTTAATCATCCTTGCTGTTAAACAGCACTCTGGTTATACTTCTTCTAAGGAGTTTTGTCCCTTTTGCAGTTTACATTATATTCAATATTATTTACTAACACCATAGTTCAAAATCATTGCTTTTTCTTCTGTCGTCCTTATTAACTGTCCAACTTTCATATGCATATAAACAATTGAAAATACCATGGGAATCAGGCACATGTCAGTTTTAGTAGGACACAAAAAAACCCTTAAGGGCTGCCCCTCAAGTTCTTTTATCATGGAATCTTTATAAATTTTGGGGAAAATCTACAACAGTAATTCACTATATATTGCTTTGCTGTTCTTCACTAAAAATTAAGTAAATATCTACTACATACAAAGGTAAAAAGATAAAGGTATTGACCTCCATAAGCATTAAAATAAAAAAAGTTTACAGAAAAAATATATTTAGATATGCTTCCACTTTCTTCAAATAACTCATAAAATAAAAAAAATGAATAATGTAAATTACTTTTTTTATAGGTCATTACCCATTCGTAAATTAATTTACTTACATCATTTGATTTATACTTTTCCTTGTGAGAATGTATAGTCCATTCCAGAAGCTTATTTACTGGTTTTGTCAAAAGTGCAGAGGTCTCACTTCCTGACCAGAAGACTTCAAGAGTAACTGCCTTTCCTGTAATCTTCAGACTCTGAGATTCTGACCAGTCATACAACCTAATTCGAACATGAACAAATACAAATCTTTACATAAATTTGATTGTTGTATTTACTAGAACTATGCTAATTTTTTGTGAAATAAAAAATATTAGTAATTTTTTTAATATGGAAGTCCTAACATAAAAAGACTAGAATAAGATATAAGGATAAAATATGAAAATATTTCTCTCAGTTCAATAAAATCAGTAACATCATACACACAAGAATCTATCTAAAAGTTTGAGAACATTAAGTAAAACTTACTGTGGGTATTATAAAAGCAGTATTAAAACCTAGTGAGTTTTTTAAGTAAACATTAAAAACTTCTGTGTCTGGGAATGTTTCTAAAGAAACACCTACTTTAAAATAAAAAACGAAATATTTTAGATGTCTGTATGTGATTAGAAAAATGATGTACATGAATGGAAATAGTAAAAAAAATGTGATTACAATAACCAAAACTTACTTTTGACTCAGATGTCTTACTTCACTTTCAACTAAATTAAGGAAAAATTTAAGCAGTGTCAGATGGAGCACTTTAGAGCCAATACTATTTCCTGAAATTCGGTGACAAAAATTTTCATTGAAAAGGCAAGACCTGAAGAATATGAAACGAACAATCTATAATTATATAAGCAATTCACTGAGTCACCGGTAAGCAAACTACTTCTTGAAAATATTACATTAACAATGCATTTACGTCTTTAATAATGAAGCCATTCAAGTATTTGTCATATTAAGACAGATATGTCTTTATTTTTAATAATACCTATGTTTAACAATAATATAGTGGTCTGTAGTTTTACTCTGTTTTGCTGTTTAATGTCATTAAGTACTGTTGAGATGACCAGATATCCTCTTAATTTAAAATATTCTTTACAACCTTCTCCTAACCCAAGATTATTCTCTTTTTTCACTATAGTAAATTAAGATCATTTAAAGTTATTTCTTCAAAGATCTTAAAACGAAATATTTTATTTACTTTTTTAAATCTTCTATAGCAAATATTTGCCTTAGAAATAGCAGGCCTTTGAAAACTCTACATACAACAGAACACACTCAAGACTAGAAGATAGGGCAACTGAGGTGGAGCCCTCAAGTATGGAAACACAAAGGAGGAGGAAAAGTTGTAAGCAGACACTAGTGACTGCAACATGGAATGCGAGAACCATGAATGTAGGAAAATTGGATATTGTTAAGGAAGAAATGGAATGTATAAATATTGAAATACTAGGTATTGGTGAGAGGAGATGGACTGGCAAGGGGCTTTTTGAGTCAGATGATCATATGATCTACTATGCTAGAGATGAAAAGGTAAGGAAGAATGGAGTTGCTTTTATAGTTAAAAACGCCATTTCTAGATCCATCAGTAAATATACGCTAGTTTAGTAGACTGGTTCTTTCAAATATATCACAATCAAAATAGCAAGTTAATCTTTATGTCCAAAGAGCTAACTGAAAGTTTTTCTCTTTCACCACTATGTATTCCTAAAACTGAGTAGGTAGTTAAAAAGAAAGACTTGCATAGAACAAATAAGGGTCTTCAGTTGCAAAATATAATCATAGTAGAAAGGTGGAAATGGTCGTTAATTTAGAAGAAGAAACAAATGAAAGAATTCCTAGAGATATCAACATCTACAAGATAAAATAAGGTTATATATAATATTCCCAAAGATTTTGATGGCTAATTTTTTTTTAAAGTATTTGAAATACTGTTGCAAGGATAGGAAGCTCTGGTGCAGAGTGGCAAGGCATTGATGCCAACCCAAAAGCATATGGTTTGAATTCACCCTCAACTCGCTGGAGAGTCAGGGTATAAATTGGTTCCAACTCAATGGCACATATCATCAACATTCTAAGGCTAGTACAGGATCAGGCAATGTTTTGCTCAGTTGCATGAAAGGTTGTTATGAGTCAGTGCCAATATGATGGCACCTAATAACACCACAACATAAACTATATAGAAGAAAAGCATGTGCAGAGGGCAAGAAAGAGATGACATAATTGAAAATATTACGTTCTTCAGCTAAGGGAGTAGGATGTAATAGCTGGCCAAACATCGGTGGTTCAAAGCCACCAGTTGCTCTGAGGGAAAATGGGGCAAATCTACCCGTAAGCAATTTACATCTTTTGAAAACACACTGGAAGGTCAGGTATGAATTGGTTCTGACTTGACAGCAATGAGAGCAAGTGAACGAGTTACAATATTTAAATGCGTGAATGAAGGAAAAAAATCCCCCAGAAATCCTAACAAAGGTATTTAATACATTTACAGCAGCTTTAATGCTTCTGATTATCAATATTTCATTATTTCCATAGGAAATATTATTTCTCTAATTGCACTACGCACACTTATCTTTTGTTACACACACACTAAGGTAGCTCCGGAATAATATTCATTATTCTCTAAAAACTTGGTTATTTTCTACAAAATCTTTCTTCCAGGAAAACATACAATTTGGCTTCCCAGTAAGTCTATAAAAATATTACCCAAATTTATGTGTATTCATTTATTCATCCAACATTTATTTTAAAATAAACAAATGATAACCATAACTAATTTCAACCATTTAAAAAATATAGTTTTCTAATACATGCAATATACAAACACATTTTAAAAAAAAACAAGGAATAAAACAATAGTCAGAGCCACAGAATCCAACTGATAGTGACAATATTGTATAGAGTAAATCTGTTTATAATATTTATAGAAGCTAACTGCCAATGCTATAATCTTTACACAAGTAAACTGCCACATCTTTCTCCCAAAAGTTGCTGTTAGGTTTGAACTGCCAACCTTTCAGTAAGCCAAAAATTTAACAGTTTAACCAATGTATCACACATTTTTTCTTAAAGAAATAAATGTCTTGCTTGAGTATCTAAAAATATGTAATTTATACTAGATAAAATTTATCATTTCTCATGAAATTTTTTACCTTATAAGCACTTCTACTAGACACCATGCTCCTTTCATGCAAGTTGGACACTGAAACAACTCTAAATAATATCTGGACATGGCTGGGGACTTCCAAGGAGGATGCAGGCGAAGAAGAGCTGATAATATATGAAAGTATCGACCAGAAAAGGTATCCATGTTACCCTATTAATTAAAAATAAATATGGCACTATAGCTAAAAGTAATTTTAGCAAATAACTAGCCTATCTTACCAAACATATTTTTCTAACAAAAGATATCAAGGAAGTTATCATTCATATTGACTTAATGAAACACTGCAATAGAAAAATGAATACACTTTAAATAGCTATACATTAGGAAATCCCAGCTACTTGGACCAGTTTATATAAAATTTCCACCTCATATGACTATCAGTAAGAGTTCCCAAATATATTTTAAAAGGAGCTAAAAGTAAGAAACTTTACATGGAACATGCTTACTTCTTACCAACATCCATCTGGCAAAGTTTAGTGCATTATTCCTTCAAATTGGCACCTTGATAATTAGAAAGGCACTCGGAAAAGCTGCTTAGTTAGTTTAACTGGTTTTCACAGTTTAAAGAGTGTGTTCATCCTCATACACATTGTGAATAAAAAATCATTACTAGAAATGTACTGAAAGAATATTTATGCCCATGGAAGGAAAAGAAATAATTTTTTCCAAGAGAAAATAATTTTGGATTTGTTTTTTTTTTTAGATTTCTGATTGCTAATTTATTTAGTTAAGCAAAATACATAGTAATTAACTCATAGAGGCCCTCTACGGGATATTTTTTTTAGCTTAGCTATTTTTTATATCAATTTTTTAATTTTAATAATTTT
>NW_006399793.1:13529565-13545178 GCF_000299155.1 Elephantulus edwardii | reverse complement strand
TTGCACCATTTTACACTCCCACCAAATAGTGAATAAGGGTTCCAGTTTCTCCACAACCTTGCCAGCATTTGTTGCTTGCTGTTCTGTTAAATTTTGCCATTCTGACTGGGGTGAGATGATATCTCATAGTTGTTTTGATTTGCATCTCTCTTAGGGCTAGTGATTTTGAACATTTCTTCATGTGCTTGTTAGCCATCTGAATGTCTTCTTTGGTGAAGTGTCTGTTCATATCTTGTGCCCATTTTTCAACTGGATTATTTACCTTTATCTTGTGGTTAATTTTGGATTTTCTGAGGAACTAATAACCTAAAGTACTCATCAGAGTACTATCCAGAATATACATACTAAATAATCCAAGCTGATTTCACAAAGATAAAAATTTAAAACGGAAAAAATTTAGAAATAAATGTATACATTTCCTGTTAGTGAGGGAAAGGGTGAATAGAAAATAGACTATTAACATACAAATAAATGGGGAAATATTCACATTTACGCAACATTTTAAAAAATTCTGTAACTCTAAGCTTACCTGGAGCATATTCTCTAGAAGACCATGAAGAAGGCACACAGGAGGTATATAATGTGCTTGTAAAGAGGAAAGTTCCTCAATTGCTTCTTTAAAAAACTGTCCTTCTATAAGGCTTTCAATTAAATTAAACACACCTCTGGGAAATTCCACATTTTTAACCTAAAAAGGAATGATTCTATGACTTAAAGAGTGAATTTGCAGTCTTGTATTAGTTTTAATTTCATAATCAGTAAAAAAGCAGATAATCCCTGAGAAACTATTCCATAAGGTTGTTATGTGGCAAAAGAGATAATGTATATGCATTAAAAAAATTATTAACTGTTACACCTACTATTTTCTGTTGACACAAACTACATTCCCGAAAGAAAATCCTTATGAGGAATTTGCATAGCTTCCTTGATACTATGCAGACCCTGGCCAGGACTACAACAATTCTACATAGTTATTTTGGAATGAAATGATTTTTTTCATCTTTTAAAAACATGTAAACAAATGTGGCATAGTCTATTCATTGTGCGTTGGGCTGGGCACAGCCCTAAGAGTGCAGCAAAGCTAACTCTAACTCAATGGTGGTACCTCTCTGGTGGTTCAAATCCATCAGCGGGTCGGGGGGGGGGAGAAAGATGGGAAAGCTCGTTCTGTGCAGTTAACAGCATCAGAAAATCAGACGGAGGATCAGCTAGGAGTCGGTTTCAAATTGAGGACAATGAAAAAGTCAGCCAAGGGAAAGGTTGGTGGTTTGAACTAACCTGTTTTGGGAGAAAATGAGCTGGTTTATTTACATAAATGTTAAGAGCTCTGGAAACCTGATGAAGGACTGCTGTTAAGTCAGAACAGACTCTACAATAGTGGGTTTTTCTTTTCTAACATTATATTACTATATTATTGTAATATCAAGAACTAACAATATTTTTAAAAAGTGTTAACTGCTATATTGTTGTGTGCCATCAAGTCATGTCTGACATACACAATTGCTATAGTATCATAAATTAAATAGAAGTACATTCTAAGCTGTAAGAAATTAAAAAAAAGAAATTTATATTGATAAAAATATTTTTAATGTCTAAAATTAAGTTATTACTTGACTGAATATTAGAATAAAAAGCACTGTGAAAGGCCACAGGAAATTAAACAAATAATTTTAAAGAAATGAACAGCAAATAATTAACTTCTGTAAAAGTTAAATATAAAAAGTTACTCGTAAGAGTCTGGAATGAGGGTTGCAGAGTGGAGTATACTTGGGGTGGGGGTGGGGAATGTGTGGGGTGGGAGAGGGGATTGTGTACCAATGAAGGAGTTTGTCTTTTGCTTTTCAAGGAGAGGAGCGAACTGGGGGTACTGGTTGGGGTGGGGTGGGTGGGGAGAAAAGTGCAACAATGAATGAATGGAATTAAAAAAAAAAAAGGTTACTCTAAAAAGAGTAACTATGGATCTCACCAATCAAGAGCTTTGAAATACCTGTGAACAGGTTTTTTTTTCTACTGAAAAGATAAATAAATCCATTTGTAAGGTCTCAAAGGACTATTTTCCTTTTTGTTTAGGGAGAGACATTACAAACTCGAATGAAAGTTTTGTTGAACAGATGCCACATTTTTTTCCCTCCTATTACTACTACTCAATACCAAGATTCTTACCTCTATATTGCATGCTGATTGTTTATCTATTCGAATGCAGTTGTATCTGACAGCCTGTAAAGGAGAAATATATAAAGAAAATGAAACATTCTTATGTCTAAAGTGTACATTTCATCTTGCAAAGCAAAAAAGTTTGGCCAAACTTACAAAATAGATTTAAAAGTAGCTGGAATTAATTTGATAGCCACTTATCCAGACCACTGACTTCTATCATTTTAGGGAAACAACTCTTTGGGGTATGAAATTTTCTCATTTTCCCTTTAAAAATGAATAAATTTTTAAAAAATGCTATTATTTTTATGTAAACACAGCTGAACTGTCATCATCTTCCATTATTATTTATTGTTCATATGTAACAAAGTTTTTAGTTTTAACTACTTTTTAAGTGTACATTTCCATGGCATTAATTACCTTTACAATGCTGTGCAACCATCACCAATTCTATTTCCAAAACTTTTTCATCATCTTATAATATTGTAGTACAAGGTGGAGTCTTTGAACTCCTTTATAGTCTGATAATGCAAATGACAGAGCCATTTGCAAAACAATTTGGTAGTTTCTTATGAAATAAAAATATACTTATTTAAAAAAATATATATACTTATATATGTAGTCAAACTAAAGTTAACTCCGCAATAAGGGATATACCTTTAACTTGCTGGTCTGTCTGATACTTCTCTAAATCTGAACATTCACATTAAGACAGACTAGGAAAAAGGATTGGCCATCCACTTCTGAAATAGCAGGCCTCTGAAAACCTTATGTACAAGAGAACACATTTAGATAACAGAAACGGCAAAGACAGTGCGATTGGCACAGGACAGAGCGGAGTTTAGGGCTGTTGTACATAGGGTCGCTATGAGTCGCAAGCGACTCAACGGCACATAACAACAACAACTAAAACAATATATGTAGTCATATGTAGAAAGAAGAAGAAAAGATGGCTCTGAGTTGTGATGTTAGAGAAGAATCTTGAACATACTATGGACTGCTAAGAAAATTGGTCTGTCTTGGAGAAAGTGAAACCAAGTCTCTCCTTGGATGTTAGCATTTTGAAGCTCCACCACACTTAATTTTGGGCATGTGGCCAGGAGAGATTGGTCCTTAGAGAAGGACCTCATTCTCAAAAGGGTGGATGGACAGCATAGGAGAGGGAGACTCCAGATGAGATGGACTGATACAGTTACTGGGGTGATGGGAGTCAGTGTGTCAGAATTAGTGAGACTGGCTCAGGACAGGGAAGGGTTCAGAGCTGCTGTACAGAGTCACTATACATAGCAGGCAACTCATTGGCACATAAAAACAAAAACATACTATGACAGGTTTGAAAGCTGGAATGGCATCCAATTCCTAAGTAACATCTCTCTGGAAACTATGAACTTTGATAAATGTCGACAGTTGTAGAGAGGCTTCAGGACTTTTGGTCATAGGGGGTCATACTATGTTCATCTCTCATACTTTGGACATAAAGTGAGAAGAGGCTATTCCTTGAAAAGGGATATCATGATTGGAAAGGTACAGGGTCAGTGAAAGAAAGGAAGATCCTCAACAAGATATATCAACATGGTGACTGCAACATAGGGTTCAAGTATATTAGAAATAGCACAGAATAGGACAGGATAAAGATCTGTTGTTGAGAAGGTCACTGTGAGTTGTACTTGATGGCACAGAGGAAGAACAACATAAACAAGCTTTATTCCTAATATTAAAAAGGTATAAAACCCTCAAATATCTTTCAACTGATAAGAAGGTTATGTAAACTTTTACAACAGTAAAACCAATCTCTAATAAAAGGCTAATTATTGACATAATCATTAAGAATGAATTTTAAATGTATTACATTAAATCAAGGACTACCAGACTTGTGGTTTTGTGGGACATTTTACATGCATTACAAATTTTATATGCATTATAAATATTCAGCACTGCTTCTGTGTTTTACAAATACCTAAATGTTTAGATTCTCTGCTGAAAGCAGAGAATACCAGAGGAATGTCTATCTGTGTTTCATTGACTCTGCAAAGGCATTTGACTGTGTGGATAATAACAAACTGTGGCTGACTCTGAGAAGAATTGGAATCCCAGAACACTTGATTGTTCTAATGCGAAACCTATCCTTAGACCAGGAGGCAGTTGTCAGAACAGAGCAAGGGAACACTGCATGGTTCAAAATTGGGAAGGACGTACGTCAGGGATGCATCTTATCTCCATACCTTTTCAACCTATATGCAGAACAGATTATCCAGGAGGTTGGGCTCTATGAGGAGAAATGTGGAGTCAAAATTGGTGGACGATTTATCAACAATCTGCGTTATGCGGGTGACACAACCCTGCTTGCTGAAACTGAAGAGGACCTGAAGCACCTGCTGTGGAGTGTCAAGGACTGCAGCCTACAATATGGATTGAGGCTCAATGTCAAGAAGACACAAAGATTCTCACCACTGGACCAATTGGTAGCATCAGGATGGATGGCGAAGAGATTGAGATTATACACAGCTTTAGTTTGCTTGGCTCCACAGTCAACAGTCTTGGCACTGGTAGCCAGGAAATTAAAAGGCACTTTGCCATGGGAAAGTCTGCTGTTAGGGACCTCTCCAGGGTACTGAAGAGCAATGGTGTCTCCCTGGAGACTAAGGTGTGTTTGATACAGGCCATGGTCTTTGCAATCACTTGCTATACATCAGAGAGTTGGACAATGACCAAGGAGGATAGAAGGAGAATTGATGCCTTTGAGCTGTGGTGCTGGAGAAGAGTATTGAGAATACCATGGACTGCTAGGAAAACAAACAGATTTGTCCTGGAGAGGGTTAAACCGGGTGTCCTTGGAGGCAAGGAGTCTGAGGCTCTAACATACTTTGGACATGTTGTGAGGAGAGACCGGTCGCTGGAGAAAGGTCATCATGCTTGGGAGGTTGGAGAGACAGCGCCGGAGAGGAAGGCACTCTATGAGGTGGATTGATTCAGTGACTGGTAATCGGGATGGGAGTGTCAGAGACAGTGTGCGTGATCGGCACAGGACAGAGCAGAGTTTAGGGCTGTTGTACATAGGGTGGCTATGAGTCGCAAGTGACTCGACTGCACATAACAACAACGATCAATTAACTAAGAATATTCATTTAAAAGATATTAAATATAATAAGGGATAAAATATATATTTCAGCTACAGAAAAGGACAGGAAATGATATAAAAATTTTAAAACGCCAAATTTTACCTGAGCTCTGAATATGTGTTTCTTTAAGGTATTTTTAATTTCCACAATTTCCACATCACTCTTCATAACTTCAGGTTTAGCTTTTTTAGTACATTCAGTAAAAAGAGAATTCTTAACTTCTTTCTGTGTCAACAAAATGACATAAAAATGAATATAAAATTAACACATTTACACTGCTAATCATAGTAAATATCTTCAATCAAGACTGTATAATGAAATAAAAAGGAAAACAAGCATTTTCATTTCATTGTTATAAATAGGATAATCCAGATTAGTATTTAATCTATATATACATGTAGTCTTAAATTCTTTTAAAAAACTTAGTCCCTTGAGTTTGTGGTATTATTCTCTATTTCTGTTATTCAAGAAAACTAAATTTCAGTTGAGTATTTTGACAAAAAAAAAATCTTTGAATCCATATAAGAACATCTTTTTGTTATTTTTTACATTGACTTTCATACAATAATTCATTCAGAATGCATTTTACTCATATACATTGTTTTATATAATCTTTTATTTACAATGTGATTCATTCCATTTTATATAATTATTTATTTTGATCATTGCCTTCGGGGCCAGGACTTTTTGAGGGTGAGATTTCATCTTCTGTGAAGGGCCTGTTCAGGTGTTCTACATATATCTGTGACAATCTGGGTAGGGTGTGGGTTTCTTGGAATTTATCCATTTCCTTTAGGTTTTCAAATTTTTAGAATTGTTATGTGCCATTGAGTCAACTACGACTCACAGTAATTCTATGTACAATAACTCTGCACTCTGCTCTATCCTGAGCCAATCTCACTGTTTCTGACACAACTATTCTTATTACCACAGTTATTGTGTCAACCTACCTCATCCAGAGTCTTCCTCTCCTGAGCTGTTCCTTTACCCTTCCAAATACATCCTTCTCCTCCTGGCTATATGCCCAAAGTGAGACAGAGTCTCAAAATCCTTGTCTCCAAAGAGCAGCTGGGTTTCACCAATTCAGGACAGATCTGTTCGTTTTCTTGGTAGTTCATGGCATGTTCAATATTCTTGTCCAACACCATAACTCTAAGGCATCGATTCTTCTTGTCATCCTTGGTCACTGTCCAGTTCTCTGATGCATAGCAAGTGATTGCAAAGACCATAAACTAACATCCTTGCTCTTCATAGTCATGTAATGCACTTTTGATTTCCTGGCTGTTGGTGCCAAGAGTGTTGATTGCGGAACTGAGCCAGCTGAAACTGTTAACAATCACAATTTCTTCTCAATCTATTATGATGCTGCCAACTGGCCCAGTGGTAAGAATCTTTGTTTTCTTGATGTTGAGCTTCAATCATATTGTAAACTATCCTTCTGCAGCAAATGCTTCAGGCCCTCCTTAGTTTCAGCAAGTAAGATTCTGCCATCTGCATAATGCAGGTTGTTGATGAGTCTTCCTCCAATTCTGATACCGCATTCTTCTTCATGAAGTCCAGCTTCTTGAATAATCTGTTCTGCATACAGACTAAAAAAAAAAAAAAAAGAAGAAGCTAGGACATATTCTTGATGCACTCTTCTGATTTCAAAACATGCAATATTTTCTTGCTCTGTTCTGTTGACTGCCTCCTTGTCCAAGTATAGGTTTCTCATGAGCACAATCAAGTATTCTGGGATTCCCACTCTTGCCAATGTTATATTACATTATTATTGATTTAATTTCAGATAGTTCTGTTGTAATGTTATCTCTTTCATTTCTTATTTGGTTTATTTTTATTTTCTCTTCTTTTGTTAAGCTTGCCAATGTCTGTCTCTGTTGACTCTTTAGCTCCTGGTGTTACTGATGATTTCAATTGTTTTCCTATTTTTTTTATCCCATTAATGTCAGCTTTTCCCTTTATAATTTCCTTCCTTCTAGAGGCTGTGGGATTAACTTGCTGTTTTTTCTCTGTGTGGTGGAGGTATTAAATCAATAATTTTACTTTTCCCCTTTATTTGTTTGTCTACTGCTATGAACTGCCTCCTTGAGGACTGACTGCCTTAGCTGTGTCCCAGAGGTTTTGGTATGTTGTATTTCTTTTTCATTTGTTTCGAGGAACTTTTTTCACTTTTTATTTCTTCAACAACACAGAAGTACATATGCAGGCTGTTATTCAGTTTCCATGTGAGTAGCTTTTTTATCCTTTATCTTCCTGTAGTTAATTTCTAGTTTTATGGCATTATAATCATGCTTTTCTATTATTTCTGGGAGCTCTGGAGGCCTACTTGCAAGAAGCTGCACCGCAATTCTGAAGACACCTGATTTGAATCCAGTAGCTGTTCTGCAGGAGAAGGATGGGCAATCTCCTCCGTGAGATTAACTGTCTCTGAAAACATACTGGAGGGTCAGCTATGGGTCAGTCCCGACTCGGTACATTTTCCATGGATTTTCTGGATTACATTTTCATGCTTTTCTCTTCTTTTTAGTACTGTGATGGCTATATCCTCAATGTTTTGTGTTGATTTTTTTAAATTCTTCTATCTCTTTATTTATGGCCTCAATCCTTTTTTCCATAATTTGTGACTTCTCATTGATATCTTCATGTAACGTTCATGTAACTCCTCATTGATTTATTTCTTCTGGCTTCCTGTCTCTCACGTATTCACTTAATCTATGGTTTCAATCCTTTCTTCAATCATACCTCCATGTCAATATGTTTCTTCTGCATCCCTGTCTCTGGGGTATTCATTGGTTATGCAATCTTATATGCTTCTGGAGACTTGTGCTTTCTTGACATTATGTGAAGTTCTTCTTTTTTAAGTGTGAACAGTTTTTGTTCTGTCTGCTAACACCTCCTAATCTTTCTGATGCTTTTAATAAGGCTTTTTTAAAATATTGCCTTCCAATTAAGTTTCCCGGTGCAAGTCTTCCCTGCTGGTCATCTATGGGTAGTTCTATTACCTGTTTCCTGTGAATAACCTCTCATCTGCTTGTCCTTTGAGAGGCAGGGAGCTGAGATCCTTCCTTTTGCCCAGTAACAGGCCCACTTTTCTGTCTTGCCCTGTAGTTTGATGGATAGGGAGGTTTCCCCCAGGGGTAGAAAAAAAAGCCTCAGGAGTGCTTCCTGGGATATGTGGTTCAAGGAAAAGTCCCAGAAACGTGACAAGGTCCCAGTAGTGCAGCCCCAAGTCTCAGTAGTTGCAAAACGCCATGTGCCTTCCCATCTCTTAGGGCTAACTCTGGGGATGGCTATTTTGTGCATAAGAAGACAAAACTTCAGGGAAGTGTCTATTTCTCCACTATGCAGCTCTCAATTTTAGTGCCACATAATGCCCCTAGTCACACTAAGGCTGGTTCCGAGGCACTGTTCCCAAATGGCCTTTCCCAAGCAAAGATTCAAGGTAGCATCAATATCTCAAAAATTCAGTTCTCAATTCTAGCCATCCTCTATTGTCAAAGCATACCTGTATCTACTCTTCAGAAGGTGCTGGCTGAAGGCAGCTATTTCTGCTCCAGAGTACAAATATTCAGGGAAAGAACAATTTCTCAACAATGCCATAAAAAGTCTTTTTACTGTGGACTAAAGTCCACATTCATGGGATCTCTAGTGGTCTAGTGGTTATGAGCTACACTGCTAATCCAAAGGTAAACAGTTCAAATCCACCAATGACTGTGAGGGAGGAAGAAAGCAAATCTCCTTCCTTGCGATTTATAGCCTTTATGAGTCATACTCAACTTGATGGCACCTAACATCATCAAAACCTGCTAGAGGATCAGCTATGAGTCAGTCCAACTCCACAGAATATAAAACAACAACAAAGTTATTCAAAAGATAAACTATGAATAACATACCCACACAGCTTGTGTGTCTTTAACACAGTAAGGAGTCATAAAAATACTATATGTTTAAATTATACCCATGAGCCCTAATGATATTGTGATTAAAACATTCAGCTGTTAACCAAAAGGATAGTGGTTGGACACCATTAACCATTCTTGAAGAGAAAGATGAAGTAGTAGGCTTCTATAAAGATTTATAGTTCTAGGACTCTATCCTATAGATTTGCTATGAATAGAAATTGATTCCAATGCAATGGGTTTGGTTTGTTGATTTTAGGGAAGGCCAAAAACCCAGAAAACAAAATATTAAGCTTTTACCTGATCTCTATATAGGAATTTTCTTAAGGTACTTTTAATTTTGTCACGGTCAAATTCTCTCCTGGAATCCTTATGTTTTTTGCGGACTCTTTTTGAAGTATAACTTCTTTGAATATCTTTATCCTTGTTTTTAACTTCCTTCTATATATATTCAGAGAACAAAAATTAAATGTAAAAATAAATGATATCTGAAGTCAGACCTAAAGAAACTTAAAAAAAGAACAACACCACCCATTTGAATATTACTAGACATGTGCCACTATAAAGAATATTACAACTACATCATAACCACAGGTGGGATGGCTATGAATTTAGAAAACATTTTGGAAACAGTTGGGAATTATCTAGTACAGTTGAACATGCACAATACTCGAGACTCTTAGACTCCCAAAATAGACTCTTAGAACTATATAATGAACTAGAGAGCTCTTAAACATGTATCACCAACAATCATGTAAGATAATGTTTATACTGTTCATAGGAGAATCACTCATAATTACACAAACCAAAGCGTAATTACAAAAAACAGGCACGAAATTAAAATGCTTATCAATATGAAAAGGAGTAAAAATATATTATTGTGGCATGGTCTGGCAATGAAATATATAAAAGCAAAAAAAAGAAAGTCATTGAAAATTTGTATTAACAGTATCAGCACAAATGGTTTAACAACTCAAAACATTTAATAACCAATAATACTATGTGCTGTTAGTGATATATATAAAACTGGCAAAACTATAAATAAAAGCAGGATGATAATTAACACAAATCCCAAGACAGAGAATACTTCGGTTTTTAAAAATGAAGATGCAGTTGGGAAACAGCACATTAGTTCTCAATACTGGTAATGCGCTATCTCTTAAATTGGTTGGTGGTTACATAAACACTGTTTTTATAACCTGTTATAAAAGCTGCACTGAAGAGAAATCCAACTGATTTTTGTATATTGATCTTGTATCCTGATATAATACCAACTACAATAGCCCAACACAAGATGAAATACTTAGGCATAAAGCTAATTAGGAGATACAAAAGACCTACACAAGGCATAAAGCTAACTAGGAGATACAAAAGACCTACACAAAGAAAATTACAAAACATTACTGCAGGAAACAAGAACCACCAACCCCCCCCCCAAAAAAAAACAAAACAAAACAAAAACCCTAGAGAAATGGGGTGATACGCCATGCTCATGGATTGGAAGAGAAAATATTGTAAAAATGACAATTCTACCAGTGGCAATATACAAGTTCAATGCAATCCAATACAAGTATCAATTTCATTTTTTAATGAAATGGAAAAGGCAATTTCAAATTCTGTCTGGAATGAAAAGAGACCCAAAATAAGCAAAGCATGACTGAAATAGAGATCCAAGATAGGAAGCATTACACTCTCAGATCTCAAATCATACTACACAACCATGGTGGTCAAGACAGCATGGTACTGGTACAGTGACAGACACAAAGATTAATATAAAAGAACTGAGAATCCAGAAATCAACTCATCTACCTATGGTCAACAGATTAGTGATTTACACATACACAAAAACCAACTCAATGTGGATTTGGGACCTAGGAATATAACCAAAAATTATAAAGTTCATCAGAGAAAAACTAGAAACGACCCTAGAAACCACAAGTTTATGGCATAAACAAATTTCCAAGCATAATGATAAACTTACAACTAGGAGAGAATAAAATAGATGAATGGGACTTTCTAAAAATCAAATCCCTATGCACACCAAAACAACTTTTCCAACAGGGTGAAAAGAAAACCCACAGTAAAAAAGATTTGGAAATAATATATCTGGATAAGGGAGTCATATCTAAAATTTATAGAATACAGCAGCAACTAAAAAAGAAAAAGGTAAACAAGCCAATGGCAAAATAGGCACAAGATATGAATAGAAACATTACCAAAGAAGAATTTCAGCCAACAAACACATGAAGAAATATTCAAAATCACTAGCTATCAGAGACATGTAAATTAGAACTATGAGGTATCACCTCACTCCAGCCAACAACAGTAAAGTTTAACAGGGCAGAAAATTACAAATGCAGGGAAGGATGTGGGGAGACTGAAACTTTTATTCCCTGTTGATGAGAATGTAAAATGGTACAACAGTTATGAAAGGTGGTATGGCACCTTTCCAAAAGTTGGAAAGAGAAATACCTTATAACCGAGCTATCCCAATTCTGGTAAAATACCCTATAGAAATTAGAGCTTCGACTCAAACAAATGCATGCATACCCATTTTATGGCCACATTATGCACAATAGCTAAGAGATGAAAGCACCCCAAATGTCCAACAAAAAAGAAATAAAGAGAAAAAATTGTGGTACAGACACACAATGGAATATTATGCAGCACTGAAAATTAATTAGCTTGTAAAACACTATACAACATGGGTGAACGTGGAAGACATTATGCCGAGTGAAATGTACCACTAAAATAGAATAGAACTGACATGGAGGGCAGGTTGGGAGAAGAATAGGAAAAGAGTGGATTGATAAGGAATACTACATTGGAACAGATGAGGGGAAAAGGTGGGTGAAAGGAATGTATAATTAGGCATTGCATGTATGACAATTAACAATCTGGAACAAGAGATGCATTAAAAAGTGGACTGGGGAAAGGGTGAGTGAAAGAAAGGGAGGAAAATGTGCAATAATGAATGAATGAAAACCCAACCTTTCTGTAAACTTTTGTTAAAATCACAATAAAAAAAAGGGGACAAATGTTCAAAGCATAGTTTAAAAAATAACATTATATTGGAATGGGTGAAGGGAAAGACAATCTGAAAGGAATGGATGATAAGACCTTATATGTATGGCATTTAACAATCTGGAACAGGACAAGTACTATAATGTGATTTGAGGAGGGCTACTGCACATGTGTGAATGAATGAAAATAAATCTCGGTCAACTTTCACTAAAATCATAATTGAAATAAGAAGAGAAAAAACTACATATATGCTTTTAAAACATGTAAGTATATATATTTTTCAAAAGAAATAATTTCATGAATGACACATATGGTCAATTAAATGCTTTAAAATCTAAATAAATACATTTTTAATTTAGAAACTTCTACCTCATGTCCATGTGTGTGTCTTCTTATGGTGTCTTTCATCTTGACAAATTTTGAATCTTGACTGGAGTCTCTCAATTTTCCTTGTTTGTGATGTTCAGTAAAAACAGAACTAATATTAACGTCTTCACTATGGGTTAATATTTCTTTCTGCGTGTTTGTAAAATACATTCGTTAAGAAAATGGATTAAATGTAGCAATAATACAACCATCACAAATGACCACAGATAATCCATTCAAAAATTAGATTTTGTAAGATACACAAATAACATTAAAAAATAGTAAAGGTCAGTAGATTATAAGTTAGGTAAAATAAAAAATTTAAGCGTTTCAATTCACAAAGTTTTCACTCATGTTTAGTTGATGTAGGTGCTTTCATTTTAACCACTTAAAGTTTTCTTGTCTTTAAATTTTGTCTTTTTACTCCTTTAGTAAAAATATTTAATAACTCAAAACATTCAGTAATAGCCAAAATTAAAGTATATTGTTAGGGACACAAGTATAACTGGTAAAACTATAATAAAAGCAAGAAAATAACGCCAGTTCCAAGACACAAAATGTTTCTGTGATTATTTTACTATTTTACAGTATTTTCCCAAATGTAAAATTTCAAAATAATTTTTAATTTACCTCAAATAGAATGTTACCATTATTGTGTATAACAAGCAAAACATCTCAAAATATTTTAAAAATTATATACACACAACACTAAACACAGTAAAAGAACATTACAAATCATTTTGTTTTCTCATACTAGAGCCAAAACCCCCCAAAAAAACCTTAAAAAATTCTATAAATATATGTACCCTCAAATTCTTAATTTTAGTAATTTTCATATCTTTCATGAAATTTCTATTTTCCCAATGCTCAATTAAAATAAAATTCATTGTAGGAAAAATATTCTTAATTTACATTCTTTCCTATATGTAAAATATTACTTGCTATGCATCAGAAAGCTGGACTATGACTAGCGATGATAGAAGGAGAATTGATGTCTTTGAGCTGTGGTACTGGAGAAGAATTTGAATATACCACGGATAGCTAGGAGAACAATCTGGTTCACCCTAGAGAGGGTGATACCAGGTTATTCCTTTGAGGCAAGGATTCTGAAGCTTTGTCTGACATACTTTGGACGTGCTGAAAGGAGGGACCAGTCCTTGGAGAGGGACATCATGCTTGGGAGGGACAGCGCAAGAGAGGAAGACCCTCATTGAGATGGATTGATTCAGTGACTTGGGTAATGAGGTTAGATGTGTCAGAGACAATAACATTGGGACAGGATAGAGCAGGGTTTAGGGCTGTTGTGAAGAGGGTTGCTCTTAGTTGTAAGCAACTTGATGGCACCTAACAATAAGATGCAGAGCACATTAAAATATAGAGTAGAATATGGTTGAAAAGGTAAGACTGTTAAGAATCCTTTGGAAATTTGTAAACCTTGTTAAAGATTTAGATCTTCAACCTAAAAACAATGGGAAGCCACTGATGGTTTATGAGAAGCAAAATAACAAGATCATATTTTAGAAGGAGAATCTTGGCTGTTCCTTCTGGAGAAATAGAAAAGGGAGGATTAAGAAGAATTTGGAGTTTATACCAGGAGCCAATAAGAAATTACAATGAATTTGTACTTGGGGTGGTGGGAGGGGTGCGGGGGGGATTATGTACCAGGAAAGGAATGTTTCTTTTACTTTTGAAAGAGGAGTGAACTGGGGGGTGGGCTGGGCGGCGAGAGAAGTGCAGCAATGAATGAATGGAAATCCAAAATCTCTGTAAATACTCATTAAACTTATTTTAAAAAAATAAAAAAAAGAAATTACCATGAATTTAATATGATTTTAGTAGAAATGGTGGAAAAGAGATGAAAATCAATTAAAAGGGTTTGAGTGTTCACCACATGTAGGAATCAAGAGAGAAGAAGTCTTTAAGGAAAAGATTCTGACACAAAGAATGAGATAAAGGTAAGTGCAAAGACTAAGGAATAAACAGATTTTTTTTCTGCAAGTTCAAAGTTCAGATTTTAAACTGACTGTGGTTTTTCTTTACTGTCAGTGATCTTTCCTAATGAATTCTTTTTTATTTATCTCCTAGAAGGCTTCTTTGAGAGTGAGATTCCCTTTTAAATAAGCTGAGGAATGGTACTTATACTAAATATGGGGAAGGAGGTAGATGAGCAGGATAGGAAAATAATATTAAACTTTTAGAAATAGCTTCTTCTGTTCTAAATGGAAAATTAAATCACCAAATTCTTAAACTATATTATAGACCATTGCTATTTTAGTATACTCTGACATTAAAATGTTTATAGTATCGGATCAGCAGAGCTTTGGTAGTTTATGAGGAATTGTGTTGCTAACCTGAACTCTGGTGGTTTGAATTGATGAGGGGCTCCAAGGGAGCAAAGTGGGCAATCTCCTCTCATGATTTACAGCCTCAGAAACCCAGTGGAGGATCTGCAATAGTCTAGTTCCAACTCAAGAGCAATGAGATGGTATATTTATTACAGATCACTATAGTACTATGAATACCAAGCAAGAACCTCTCAAATACAAAATTATTTTGAAGCACTATACAGATATTCCCTTACAGTGTATTTTGTCATCACTGTGTGCTGTCAGTACAGAAGTGACTCATAGCTGACCCTTCTGTGGGTTTCAGAGGCAGTAGCTCGCACAGAAACAAATTACCCATCTTTTTCCCGTGGTGGAATCAAACCATGTGCCTTTGGGATTGCAACACAACTTCTTATTAGTAGGCCACCAGAGCTCCCTTACAGTGTATTCTACTTATGTCAAGTCATACTTAATGATCATCTATTTGCTTGGATTTTTCTGAGAGGCCCCTGTCATTAGTAAGATGCACTACATACAATGCTGAAGCATATAATTTACTGATAACAAGGAAGAGTCATAGGAACAGAACCTTGTCTAAAGTCAGGGACTACTTGTACTTTTAAAATTTGGAATATAATTTGTTGTTGTTCTGTGCCATCAAGTCGCTTGCGACTCATAGCGACCCTATGTACAACAGCCCTAAACTCCACTCTGTCCTGTGCCA
>NW_006399793.1:13511527-13528830 GCF_000299155.1 Elephantulus edwardii | reverse complement strand
ATCCCTGGCGTACCCCCTTCCCAGTTTTGAACCATGCAGTGTTCCCTTGCTCTGTTCTGACGACTGCCTCCTGGTCCAAGTATAAGTTTCGTATTAGAACGATCAAGTGTTCTGGGATTCCCATTCTTCTCAGAGTCAGCCACAGTTTGTTATGATCTACACAGTCAAATACATTTGCACAGTCAATGAAACACAGATAGACATCTTCTGGTATTCCCTGCTTTCAGCCAAGATCCATCTAACATCAGCTACAATATATATATTTACTTTTGGTTGTTATGTGCCATCGAGTTGACTACGACTCATACAACAGCCCTAAACCCTGCTCTATCTTGTGCCAGTCTGTCTCCGACACACCTAATTACCCCAGTCACTGAATCAATTCACCTCATATATTTTATAAATATTTAAAAATACTATTTATTTTACTTACTTCTAAGAGAAAATCTCCTAGGTACTGAATTGGATAAAATGGAGCTTGAAAGTTATCTTTTTCTTTCTCAGCCTTGATTCTTGCATTACTGGCAATCACATGAGTTATCCCACTTTGTAAACTCTTTGATAAAAGAACATTTGCCTTTCCAGCCTCCAGGACTCTGAATAAAAAATATATATATGTCAAATAACCAGAATTAATTATTTCTCAAGTATTAGAGATTGAATTACATCTCTGATAAAGTTATGCTGAAATCTTAACCTCAGTTAAGTAACAATCCATTTGGAAGATTTTTTTTCTTCTGTATATACTAATAAGGTCTTCACAGTGGAGGATGGGTTCTAAACCTAATATCTTCTACAAGAGGGAAGAAGACAGACAATGATAGACATATATAAAGGTAATGTAAGAAATCACTGGACAAGTCAAAGAATTCCAAGGAGTATTCAGGGCTACTGATAAGAAGGGACCATTTCCTAGAGCTGACGCCCTGATAATGGACTTCTAGCTTCCCAAACTAGAGACAACTGAATTCTAGTCTTTAAAGTCACCTACTCTGGTATTTCATTACAACAGCCTTAGAAAATTAGACATCAAGTATATAGGCAGATTTTCTGAAGGAAATATGAACTTTTAAGTTATTTTAGCTACTAAAAAATTATTTCAATATTTAAATTACCTTGAAAGACAACCTAATTTAACTCCAATTGGAGCATTTTAGACCACAAGAATGGAAGCAGTTGGCAACTCTAAGAAATTTGCTTTCAAAAAAGTTTAATTGTGATCTACTGTAAGAAAAATATTTTACATTTAATTCAGTATATATACAAATAAATATACATGTCAAAAGTTTCATGAAGTTCTACTTAGGCTTAGGATTTAGAAAGCACAAGAAAATACAGTAAACATTTAACAAGTAATTGAGAAAATCATGAATTTAAGCACATGATTTTCAGGGAAAACAAAATTGAAAGGATAGATAAGCAAAAAGCTTTTGCAGTGACAAAATGGAAAATTCCATTATCAGTAATGTGTGGAACAAGCATATAGAAAATCAATGTTTATATAAGACCAAAATATATTATCAAGCCATTGAAAGTACTTCACATGGAACAGCTAGCCCAACAACAGTAGAGTACAGTTGTTTTCTTTAAAGACACATGAAGCACTCATTAGACAATATTCTCATCCAGAAAAAATATCTTAACAAATTTAAACAGATTATAATGACAAAAACGTTATGCTCTTTAACCACATATAGTTAAAGGAGAAATCAACAGCAAAAAGATATTCAGAAAATCTCCAACTATTTCATAATTCTCTGACAAATCTGTATGTAAAATAAGACAAAGAAATAAAAAAGAAAATGTAAAAAATACTCTGAACTAAAAAAAAAAAAAATAATACTGTGAACTGAGTCAAATGTTGTTGTTGTTATGTGCCGTCGAGTCACTTGCGACTCATAGCCACCCTATGTACAACAGCCCTAAACTCTGCTGTCCTGTGCCAATTGCACTGTCTCTGACACACCCATCCTGATTACCCCAGTCACTGAATCAATCAATCCACCTCATAGAGGGCCTTCCCCTCCTGAGCTGTCCCTCCACCCTCCCAAGCATGATGTCCTTCTCTAAGGACCGGTCTCTCCTCACAACATGTCCAAAGTATGTTAGACGGAGCCTCAGAATCCTTGCCTCCAAGGAGCCACCCGGTTTAAACCTTTCCAGGATGAATCTGTTTTCCTAGCAGTCCATGGTACTCTCAATACTCCTCTAGCACCACAGCTCAAAGGCATCAATTCTCCTTTTATCCTCCTTGGTCATTGTCCAACACCCTGATGCACAACAAGTTAATCCAAAATTGTAGTAACTTATAAAGTGGTGCTTAGGAGGAAGTGACATTAGATAACAGTGGCTTATTTTTTCTTTTCTTAAATGGTTTAATTTTAAGGAGCTAGAAAAAGAAAACTAATTAAGCCCCAAGAAGAAAAGAATAAAACCATGTACAGAAATCCATTAAACAAATGAACAGAAGAAACTTATGAAACAAATTGCATTGCTTTTAAAATTCCAATTCCAAATTCATCATTATTACACAGAAATACAATTTGTTATATTGTGGTCTTGCTAAATTCATTTGTTAGTGCTTGAAATATTTGCAATTGAGAAAATTTTAGTATATGTTCACGACTTTTCAATTCTGTAACTTTTATTTCTTTTCTTTGTCTTATTGCACCGGCTAACTTTTCAGTGGAAGAAAGAGTTTGCACTGAAATTCTAACATAAACATTAGCAGTTCAAATCTACCCAGTGACACCCTTAATGAAAAGCCTGCAATCTGCTTCAATAAAATAGGACAATTTATTGCTATAAAATTGGAACTGACTCACAGCTGACCCTCTAGCAGGTTTTCAGTAGCTACAAATCACATGGGAGGAGAGAGACAAACTTTTTTCAAGAGCAACTGGTAGTGCAAGTCCTTAACTACTGGGCTACCAAGCTTCCTGCTTCCATAAAGACTCGTCAAAAAATCATATTCAGCCATCTACTATGTAACACATGGGATTTTCCAAGAATTAGAATAGACTAAATAGCAACTAGTAATAGTACTTGATTATAAGAGATCTACAGTTAATAACTAGTCATCGTTGATGGAGAAAATCTGTATCATGAAGATAGTGTGGCTGTTAGGCCACTGAGTCAACTGACTCACAATGATTCTACGAGCAACAGATCAGAATCTTGCCCAACCCTGCTCACTGTCACGATCTCTCCAAGGTTTAGACTGTCTTTGATGATGCACTTAAAAAAAATCCTTGACAATATATATCCAAACAGAACTCAGCAATATATTAGAAAGGGATAATATACTATGATTAAGTGGAGTTTTTCTAAGGAAAGTAAATTTATTGTAATATTTAAACCTGAATCAATATAATCAGCCATATTAAGAGAATAAGAAATTAAAAAACCAAATTATCACAATAGATGAAGATTAATAACCTTCAGACACATTTAAAAAGCATCTTGAAATATATCTAACAATAAATTTAACAAAATAATGTATATAAGATATGAAGACTATAAATAAGAAAAATTAAAGATTTAAATAGAGATAGAATTAACTGATCAGAGCTCCAATAAAAGTACAACATGCTTTTCTGCACAAACTGATTTTAAACTGTATATGAAAATATACCGAGTTCAGAATAACTAAAACAATACAGAAGATTAGAAAGATAAAGGATACACAATTTCAAGACTCATTATAAAGCTACAGCAACCAAAACAGGTAAACAAGTACATGTAGATAAGGGGAACAGAACAGGAAGTTAGCATTCACCCCACATACAAAATCAATTCACTTAACACAATAATGCCTCAGTAACTCAGAGTAACTGGAACCCTTACAGAAGGCTAGTGAAAATGTAAAAAGGTTCAATTCTTTGGAAAACAGTTCAGCATTTTACATTAAATATATACTTGTCAGGTGAGACAGCAACTTTATCCCTACATAACAGAAGGAAAAAAGAAAAATAAGCATATGAAAATATAAATTTTCATAGCAACGTAATTCATACAAGTATAAATGGTTAACATTCCAGTTGTCTATCAGAAGGTATAAATTAATAAACAAACTGGTATATCTGAGTACTGCTCAGTATTATCAATGAAACTAATAATAACAAGGGAAGCAAAGAGAGTTCACTAGACGAATCTAAAACAACACTAAAAAAAAGATTTCAGTCTATCAAGTGACACATATACTGAAATGAACTCAGGTAAGTGATCAATGAAAAAGTAACAATGGTTCATTTGGACATTAGTAATAGCAAAGAAATGAAAAAGACATTCACGCAAATAAAAACTGTTTTCTCATTCATTACTTCATTTTTTAAAAACGAGATCTCATCTTACCTTACAAGTGAATCACTTCGTTTATCAGCTCTAACTAGGAGGACAACATTCCATCTGTGGAAGGCTCCTGGAGCACCAGTGCGTTTCAATTCTTCACGCCATCTTTTAGGTGCAGATTGCATTTGAGGTGAATAATGGGAATCTTTTTCAATTTTATATCCCCATTCGTAAGTTGTTTCATCAAGCCATCTGCCACATTTGGCACTATGAATTATGTAGTCCTTAGTTAGTACCCACTTTCCTGGAAAGCAAATGAACTGTCATTACAAAAGAATACTGATCTTGATAAGTGGTAAACAATAAGACCAAATATCAAATAAAATCCAACCTTTCTCAGCATGAGGTTATATTTTCAACACTGATTCTTTAATATAAAATTTAGTTATTTGAACTTTTACTGTTTTATCCTTCAGTTTTGGGCTTAATGGATATTCTTCCCACTTTGTTAATGAACTTTTTCAATCATGATTATAGTATTGCTCCACTTTGAAAAACAGAATTATTAGATCAGAGAATTTCACAGGTTAAGTCCATTTTGTAGTTTACTAGGACACTGTTATTTTTTTTTTTTTTTAACAGCAAGGGAGAGCACATACATTAATTTCTGGGATAATAACGAATATTTTTCTATTAAATTACTCTAAAACAAGTAAATTCACCTGACTTAAATGTGTTTTTGTTCATTTTTATTATCAGTGGACATAAATAGAGTGACATTCAAGAGCAATCACAACAGTGAACCAAAGAAGGAATATCAATGGTGACAAATGAAGGCAGGAAATTTTGATGTAATAAGGATTACGAGATTTAGTATCTTAGAAAAATAAAATTAGATGATTACTACTTCATAACATGAAAGAGATGAGATTTATTAGGGAAAAGATAATTGAAAAAACAAAAACTAAAGTTGTTGCTCAATGAAAAATCATGAGCAATTCTAAGAATAGCTAGGACTTCTACAAAAGCTATGCTTTGGGCATTGTTTGCCAAATCCTTTTACTAAAGGAATTTTTTTTTCATTCTATATACTACTGAAAGACATGAAATCTTTGGTGTAGTAAATATTTCTTAAAGATACCTACTTTTATGTATTTTTAAATGACAAAGTTTCACTCAGAAAATAAAAACTTTATCATAAAATATCTTCAGAAAAATTTAAAAAATATGTGCTTTTGTAGTAATGATAAAACATTATCTTTTTAGAATCTAAACTCACTAAGGTATTTTTTAACTATGATTAATTTTTTTAGTACAAAGCAGTTATATTTTCAGGGAAGGACAGTAAACTTACCTGCTGCACAAGCTGCTAAAAATTTTTCACTCTTACATACACGCTCAGCTATAAGATGTGTACAATTTTTGTATTTCTAGAGGGGGAAAGAATGCACAGAAAGAAATGTTACTAACTTAATACTTCTTTACGACATAATTTATTCTTACATTTGGTGGTGGAGTCATTATTTAATATTCTTTTTCAGCTATACTTGAACATTTTGCTAAGTTTCTGTACTTACCTCACTCTTAATAAAAGTGCAATCTAGTTTTAAAAGCAATTTGCCCAAAGCTTCCTTCTCTTCCATCTTAAATCCTGTCATCTGGATGATATGCTTTGGAGTATAATCTTCCATCTAATATACATAATAAAGATAAAACATAAAGAAAATATCCAAACAACTAGAAAGTTTTTCTTAAAACCAAAATAGAATGAAATAAACATATGGCTTAATTAAAAATGTGAAAATTACTTATATGTAAATAAAAATATATTTCAAAAGTAATCTGAAATGAATCACAAGACTATCCTTGACAGACTGGGAGGAAAATGTAGAACTCAAAATCGTAACAAAAACACCAGCATTTCTGGACTGCTTAGTCAAATACCTATGAAGCTTGTTATTAGGTATCTCGTGTTTAGCCCAACTCATGGTGATCCTATAAACAAAAGATCTGAACTCTATCGTATCCTACGCCATCCTTACAATCTCTAACATAAGCCCAACTGCTGCTGTTACTGTGTCAATCCATCTTGTTGAGGGTCTTCCTCTCTTTCATTAACTCTCCAAAGAAGAGCTTCTCTGAGAAACATGCTCAAAGTATAGGAGACAAAGTTGTATAAACTTTTGAAACACACTGGCTGCACCTTCTCCAAGAAACAAGTCTTTTTTTGGCAGTCCATGAGATATTCAGCACTTTTCTCCAACACTAGAGTTCAAAGATATCATATTTTTCTGTCATCCTTAGACACGTCCAACTCTGATGCATAGTAAGTGACTGAAAAGACTCTGCCTGAATAAGGCGTAACTTAGTCTTCAAAGTGACATTACTGCTCCCCAATAATTTGGAAAGATGCCTGGTTGCATATTTTCCAAGTGCAATACATCTCCTGACTGCTGGTACCAAGGGTGTTGATTATGGATCCAATTAATATGAAGTCTTTCAGAGTTTTAACCTTTCTCCCTCTATAATGATGTTGCCTATCGATCTAGTGGTAGAATTTTTGTTTTCCTGATGTTGAGATGCAATTAATTTTAAAGGCTAAATTCTCTGATCTTCTGCAGCAAGTGTTTCAAGTCCTCCTGACTTTCAGCAAGCAAGGTATCATCTGCACAACGTAGGTTACAGACGAATATTCCTCCAATCCTGATACCACATTCATCTGCATAGATTCTAGCTTCTCCAATAATTTGTTCAATACATAGACTGAATACAATGAAGAAAGGATACAATCTTGATGTACATCGTTTTTCATTTTAAACTATGTTGTGCTCCCTTACTCTGACTGCTTAATCATCCTTCAAGTCTAGAACTGAAATTAACCTGGTGACTTAACTTTCAGTCAAATAATGAGCACAGATGATCAATAACATGAAGAGGAATGAACTTTTCAGAATAATCAACCACTTGAAATTAAAAAATGAAATTCACCTAGAGAGAAGTAAAGCTCATAAGACAAGAAGAGATAGAAAAGAAGGATATACAGAAATGAGAAGAGTTGAAGTATATGAAATGTTGTTGTTATAGAGACAGTAATTTAATGTCATTAATGGGTATGAACTGTTAAATGGAATTATCAATTTACTCTGTAAATTTTCACACAAATCAAAATAAAAAGTTAATTTCACAGAAGTGTTCCCCCCCAGTCTGATTTAAGTAAAATTACAGATATTTTTCTGACTTAAAAATTGAAAGTGTACAATAATTTTCTTGAAAGAGAACAAATGGTACTGACTGATAATGAAATAAAAAAGACCAGAGAGCTCTACACCTGAATCAGGTGAGATTAACAATATTACCGAAGTATTAAGTCCAGGATGCACTGAAGACACTTGAAAAAACAAAGTCCCAGGAATTGATGTACTACCAAGTGAGGTGCTTCAAATAACACACCTTTAGAGACTACGCAAGAAATTTGGAACACAGCTACTTGGTCAACTGAATGAAAGAGAACTATCTCTGTGTCCATTAAAAAAATGAAATGATTCTCACCACAACAAGATAAAGGTAAATAATCCACTAAAAAAATGGACACAGGATATGAACAGACACTTCACCAAGGAAGACATTCAGATAGCCAACGAACACATAAAGAAATGTTCAAAATCACTAGCTCTAAGAGAGATGCAAATCAAAACAACTATGAGATATCATCTCACCCCAGTAAGAATAGCAAGAACAGCAAGCAACAAATGCTGGCGAGGTTGTGGAGAAACTGGAACCCTTATTCACTGTTGGTGGGAGTGTAAAATGGTGCAACCACTGTGGAAAATGGTGTGGTGCTTTCTCAAAAAGTTGCAAATAGAGATACCATTTGACCCAGCAATTCCATTACTGGGAATATACCCTAAAGAAACCATAATCACCATAAAGCAGATAATATGCACACCCATGTTTATTGCAGCTTTGTTCACAATAGCAAGGAGTTGGAAACAATCCAAGTGCCCATCAACAAACGAATGGATAGAGAAGCTGTGGTATATTCACACAATGGAATACTATGCTGCATTGAAAAACAAGGAACTCATTCAATATTTTAAAAATGGGTGAGCCTGGAGGACATTATGCTGAGTTAAGTACCTCCATCACAAAAGGACAAATACTGCATGGTGCCACGGTTGTAGAATGGGACTGACATCAGGGTTAGTGTAAGACTGAGAAGAATGAGATAAATTATATATACTGCATTGAAACAGATGAGGGAGAGAACAATTTAAAAGCGAACCTGATAGGGTATTATGGCTATCACAAGAGTCCAGAATTAAGGTTGCATAGTGGAGTTTACTTGGGGTGGTGGGAGATGGTGCCCTGGGTGCAGGGGGATTGTATACCAATGAAAGAATTTTTCTTTTACTTTTCAAAGAGAGGAGTGAACTAGGGGGGAGGGCTGGGCAGGGAGAAAAGTACAACAATGAGTGAATGGAAATGCAAAATCTCTGTAAATGTTCATTAAAATTAATAAAACTTAAAAAAATATGATCAAGTAAGAAACAAATAGGTGACCAGAATAGTACACTACTATAAAATTATCTGAATATTTACACATTTATATTTACTCTTTATGAAAAACAAAGCAATATCACATCTTACACTATGCTTTGTAAGAAAGCATTTTTATTCTTAAGGGAGTTTTCTCATCAACAATAAAAGAGTAGATCACTGAGATTTTTTTAAAAATGAAATGATTCAATAAAATATGGAAAATTTAGGATAATAATATTACTACCCGGACACTCTATGAACTTTGATAAATGTTGATGGTTGTCGAGGGGCTTTAGGTCTTTTGATTATGTGGTCACTATGAATTGTGCTCAACTTGAAGGCAATTAACAACAACATTATTAATATTATATGCAAGTACAATTATTTCTGAAAAGAATTAAAATATGGCTGGAGCAGTGTATCCACAAGGAAATACTAGAAATTAAAACTGGATTTAGAAGATGTCATGGAACAAGGAATATCACTGACGATGTCTGATGGATCTCTGCTAAAAGCATAGAGTATCAGAAAGATGTTTACTTGTGTTTACAAAAGTGCTCATCTATTTGGATCAAAATAAATTATGGATAATACTGAGGAGAATGGGAAGTCTATACACCTAATTGTGTTCCTAATTGTGGAACCTCGACGTAGACAAGGAGGGAGTCATTCAAAGAAAACAAGGGGAAATACTGCAAGGCTTAAAATCAGGAAAGATGCGTATTAAAGATATAAAAGGTCTCTCGTCGGCGTTGACCGCGGAAGTGCCGGCAGTAGCGGGTTGGTGGCTGCTCCGAGTGCCAGCTTACGATGGGTTGCGACGGAGGAACTATTCCCAAGAGGCACGAACCGGTGAAAGGGCTCAAGAAGGTTGAGAAGGTTGACAAAGATGCAGAGTTAGTGGCCCAGTGGAACTACTGCACTCTAAGTCAGGAAATATTGAGGCGGCCGATAGTTGCCTGTGAGCTTGGCAGGCTCTATAACAAAGATGCCGTCATTGATTTTCTGCTGGACAAGTCTTCCGACAAGGCCCTTGTGAAGGCAGCGTCTCACATTAAAAGCATGAAGAATGTGACGGAACTAAAGCTTTCTGATAATCCCGCCTGGGAAGGGGACAAAGGAAACACCAAAGGTGACAAACACGATGACCTCCGGCAGGCGCGCTTCATCTGCCCGGTCGTGGGCCTGGAGATGAACGGGCGGCACAGGTTTTGCTTCCTGCGGGGCTGTGGCTGTGTTTTCTCTGAACGGGCCCTGAAGGAGATAAAAGCGGAAGTCTGCCACACGTGTGGGGCTGCCTTCCAGGAAGATGATGTCATCGTGCTCAATGGCACCAAGGAAGACGTGGAACGGCTGAAGACGCGGATGGAGGAGATAAGACAGAAAGCCAAGCTGAGCAAGAAAACAAAGAAACCCAAAGCGACAGAAACAGCCTCAAAGTCTGATGTTCCCGAAGAACCCGCGGGGCCGTCTGACGTTAAGACGAGAAAGCCCGGGGAACCCAGCCTTGACTCTCGAGAGAAGATAGGCAGCTCGGCGCCCAAGAGCACAGCCACCAGTGGGATCATTCCCGGGAAATCCACCAAGAGATCTATCGCCGACAGCGAGGAGGAGTCTTGAGGCCTACAAGTCGCTCTTCACCACCCACAGCTCTGCCAAGCGCTCCAAGGAGGAGTCGGCCCACTGGGTCACCCACACCTCCTACTGTTTGAGTCCCCTCCCCAAGAAGCCCCTCGGTCCCTGGGTCACCCACACCTCCTACTGCTTCTGACACCCCCCCAAGGTGACCCTTGGTTCCCTTGGGGCAGGTTACTCCAGTCTCTGTGGACCTGTGTCAACTGGTGTTCCACTGAAGATTGTCCTCAAACCTCACAACCACCACGGTCCCTTCTGCTACCCAGGTGGGCAGTGGCTTTGGGGGTGCACGTCCTGTCTCCCCACTTCCAGGTGGAGGTGCACTGGGCTCTAGGAGGAGGCTGGAGGCTGCGCTTTCTCTGCTTGAAATCATTAAAGACCCACATTGCTCACAAAAAAAAAAAAGATATAAAAGGTTGTTTCCTTTTGTCATACTTACCTTTTCTGAGCAAATAATATGAGAAGCTAGAATATATGAACAATGTAGCATAGGAAAAAGTCTCATCTGCATTATGCAGAGGATAAAATTGCTTGTTGAGAGTGAAGAAGACCTTAAACTAAACTCTTTCAATATAGATTATGCTTTAGTATAAAAAATATAAAAATCCTCACAACTGGACCATTAAGCAATATCATGATAAATGAAGAAAAAACTGAAGTGTCTAAGAGTTCTTTTTTTTTTTACAAGTTCATATGTTTATTTCAAAAGTAGGCAAATAATCTTGCCACTTTTAATTAAACACACATACAAAGAATCTTAGATTGATCACTATTAAACCATAAAATTTACATGATAAAAGGGGCCATTTGAACTACAAAAGAATGCAATATATGTTGATCATAGAGTAAAATAACTTTACTGACATATTAATGGTGTATGTGTGTGCATTTATTTATTTATTAATGGCTTTAACTGAAACATTCCATGGCCACATTTCATTTTACCTGGATTCACAATCAACACCATGAAAGAAGCAGTGAAGAAATAAAAACATGTACTGAATTGGGCAAATCTGCTGCCAAGGACCTCTTTAAAGTTCTGAAAACCAAGAATATCAGTCTAAAGACTAAACTGTTCCTCACCCAAACCATGGTATTTCCAATTGCTCCATATGTATACAAAAGCTGTACAATGAATAAGGAAAGCCAAAGAAAAATTGTTGTCTTTTAACTGTGTGTTGGCAAAGAAAGACAATATACCTTGGAATGTCAGAAGGCAACTCTGTCTTGGAGGAAGTACAGCCAGAGTGTTCTTGATAAGCAAGAATGATAAAATTTCATCTCACATATATTGAGTATGTTACTAGGAGAGGACAGTCTCTGGAAAAGAACATCAAGCTTGCAAAGGTGGAGGATCATCAAAAGAGAGGAAGACTCTCAATGAAATGGACTGACAACAGAAACTACAACAATGGACTTAAGCACAGCAGAAACTGAGGACAGTCTCAAGGACAGTCTCTTGATGGTAGGACCAAGTAGTAGTTTTTTACTGTTTTATTCAAGGTAGAAATTAGGTAGATTTTTATGGCATCCAAAAATAACAAAGCACACTAAAGAATGTATAAATCTACAGAAAACTATCATTACATAAATATTATACAACGAAAACAATTAAGTTTTAAAATTCTGCTTATTGCTACTATTTTTTCGGAAAAAATACATTTGGTAAAGAAAAAAATCAGATTTTATCTAACCATTTAAAGAAATTTCTGACATATAATAAAGACTACATCTGAGTCACTGTAAAAGTTGGCAGTGGTACACAACAGTGAACCAAATTCTAAATTTACCATTTCATAATTTCAATATATACTACTTTTTCTATTATGTGTAGAATCACATGATTTCCAGGTAAAACAAATAACTTCATATTTCTAATTAGAATACAGATTTTTGTTTTTCTACATGAAGTTGGAAACTTAGAACTAAATCTAACATTTTGGAAGAAATCTACCTGAGTTTAAAAAAACACAAAACCAACAACCCACCACAGAACAGATAAATCAAGGCTATTTTTCATTTCCTGAAAGTCTTGTGAACATAGATCCCAATTTAAAATACACAAAATCTGGAACCTATGTGAGGCAGATACTTGTCAGAGAAAAAAATACTCAAAGATTCTCTAGAAATATTAAACCAGTTGCTTTCAAACCCATTGACTCCTGGGGGACTCCATGTGTCAGAGTTAAAACTATGCTCTAGTGGGTGGTCAATGGTTGATTTTGCAGATATAAAATGCTATGTTTGTCTCTTAAAGTGTCTGAGTAGACTTCCAATCTTTTGGTTCGCAATCAAGCGCATTAACAGTATGCACTATCCAGGAATCCCTCTAGAAATATTAAACCAGCAAAATCCAATCTATCTGTGATTATCATTTGGTGTATAATGGAAAAGGAAATCAATCATTGTTTTAATAGTTCCTGAAAGTTACTGTTGAATACTTGTGCTTTAAGCTCAACATGTTTTCTACTATTTAAATTTTATTATGTACTAAGAGTTTCAAAAGCTATTAGTTTTAAGGAATTAAATGAAAAAAATGGTTTTAAAACTTTGTGTACTTTACCATTCTGAAATATAGAATATGCATAGAAAGCTACTGAAATTACAAAAAGCAGTAAGAAAATAAAAGTTCACCATAACGCTACACCCAAAATGTTTTAAATACTATACTTCAAATTTTATTTTACCACTTCTTGAGAACATACATGACCTAAAATGATAAGAAATAAAACATTCATACCATATTCCTTGTCATATTAATTTTTAGTTGTTGTGTACCATCAAGTCAAAACCGACTACTAGTTGACCCTCAAGCAGATTTTTAGAGGCAGTAAACTTCACAGATGAGACTGCCCATCTTTCTCCCACAGATTAGCAGTGGATTTGAATCATGTACCTTTTTCATTGGTAGCACAATTCCTCAACACTTAACAGAATTTGCAGTTAGTTGCTATCAACTCAGACTCATGAAGATCTCATGTACGCAAAGCAAAATGAATCCATGGATTTTCAAAGCTGTGACATATTGGAACCATGTTGCCAGGCTTAAAGCCCATCCATCTCTTAAGGATTATCATCAGGCTTGTTTCTCAAAGAACCTCTGCATGTTTTTCTTTTGCTTTTCAGGGAGAGGTGCAAACAGTGGGGTGGGGGGGGGTGGGCGGGGAGAAGGGTGCAACAATGAATGAATGGAATTCCAAAATCTCTGTAGATGTTCATTGAAATGAAAAATAAATAAATTAAAATATAAAAAAATAGATATGTTTAAATCTGCCAAATCTTTTTCATTGTGATAACAATAAAAATGAGTCTTAAAAAAAAAAAGAAGAACCTCTGCATGTATTTAAACCATCAATCATTTGGTTAGAGGTCAAATGCTTAGCTGTTTGTTCCATCCAAGATTTCCTTTTAAAACAAATTAATAATATGTTATTGTTTGAATAATATTATTGAGGTTGCATTTTAGTTTAACATATATGTTATTTGGACTTACTAGAGAAACTGCATAAAAATAAACATAATGGAAAGAAATAATTTTCCCTATTTAATAGCATTTTCTTTCAAAATTAGAGACCATAGTCAAATAAAAACAGGGCCAATTAAGTAAAATAGTAGAAACCAGGAATACTTTAAAATAATTTTTCACTTGTGAAAAATAATTACACATGAAAATAAGATGAAATGGGGGGGGGGGGACCAAAAAGGAAAGAGTGTAAAGAAACAGGAGAAAACATGGGGAAAGTTCTGCTTCAAATATTATGTAAATGTTAATATATAACAGACAAATCAGAAAATGGATATTCACTTACAATCTGTAAGAAAAACTGGACTATAAATTTTTACAGAACTATGAATCCCACTCTAGGTACACAACTAGAAGTTTTTTTGTTTCCTTGTTTAAATTAATCTAACTAGAGAGGGTGAGACCAGGCTGCTCCTTGGAAGCAAGGATTCTGAAGATTCATCCGACATACTCTAGACATGTTGCAAGGAGGGGACGTCATGCTTGGGAGGGTGGAGGGACAGAACAGGAGAGGAACTCCCTTGATGAGATGGATTGATTCAGGGACTGGGGTAATGGGGGTAGGTGTGTCAGAAACAAGATTGGCACAGGATAGAGTAAGGTTTAGTTAGGGTCGCTATGAGTTGCATACGACTCAATGGGACATAACAACAAGAACAACCTAATCATATATTTCCTACACTAAAGTTACCTATCTGAAGCAAAAGAACTTACATGTAGCAATGCTTCTCAATATCAGCCTATAGAACAGACCAATGCCCTATACTGCTGATGTAATTCATAGTTGCATGGAGAATGAATACCTATATATGCATCAAGATGTATAGTACTAGAGATACATATTAAATTAGTGGCTTGATGATTCTTTCTATGACCCTTCAGAATTAAGAAAACAACACACATTAGCATAAAATATAAATGAAATCAAAAGAGAATACTGTACAAAATGGTTCAGTACATGTCAATGATTCAGAAAATTATAAAAAGTAGTCTCAAGTTTCATGTAGGTTATATGCTCTAGGATCTAGAGATCAAGATATAATTTTTGGAATTTTCTCAGCAAATGAAAGCAAAGAAATATACAAAATACATTTTCACAACTCCTATTTCTAGGGAACTTATAAAATTTCTTGCAACTTCATGGGTATGGTCCTTCAAGCTTTTGCATAGAAAATACCAACTTAAAGCAACAAACGGAAAAGAAAACAAAAGACATTTATTTTTTACATTTAAGTTTTATCTTCACTGTGAGAATAATAAAAATTATATATAGTACTTGATTTTTATAACTTAAGAATTAAAAAAAATACTGTATTTGAGTTAAAATTTAAATGTACTTACATTGAACTATATAACTCCACAAGTAAGAAAATAATGATTGTGAACAGAGCTGTCATTTATTTCAAAGCAAGCAAATGTCTCTGTGGTATGGACTTTCCCAAAATATCTTCCACATGGGCCTATCCCTGATGCCTGAAATTCTTTTGCCATTAGCACCAGATAGAAATGCAAATAAATCTTCAGTATTCCTCACCATAATTAAGAACATTTTATTACATGCTAGCTTTTTAGGTCCTTAGAATTCTTTACAAATGATCCAAAACTAGAATTTGTTTGAAGGAAGTAAAAGATGTAAACAATTTACAGGAAAGAAAAGAAAAAAAAAATAGAGAGCAGGAATACAGATATGAATGCATAGGTCTGATTCAGTTTGGCAGGATTAGACAACTGAGTCTAGCAGTTGGGTAAAAGAGCAGAGTTCTGAAATAAAGGAGGACAGGAAAGCTTAAAGAAGTCTTAAGGAGGGTAATATAGACTAAACCTTTGTTACCTGGCATTACAATTTATGATTATTTATATGTGAAAGAACTTGGAGAACATGTAGTATAGATTTTAAATTATAATTAACAAACATTTTAAAAAATGTTTATGTATTTTATATAAGTTAATCTTTTTCTAAATGAATTTCTACTAAATTTTAATACAAGCTTATTATAGGATATTTGAAAATTATGAACTGTTGTAAAATAAGCAAGAGCCATAGGGGATGGCCATACCTGACGTTTATCAATTTCAAAAAGGGGAGCTGTCCCCAGCAAGACAAAACCAATTCCTATGAGGTGAGAAATGTCTCCCACATTTCCATACCTCTATCTACTCATCTCAACACCAATCTTACTTCTTTACTAGGTCCAACCACTGTGATAGGTCACAGAACACAAAGAACTATTATTGGGGAAGTAAAAAAGCTGGAATTTGGATTAGTAGCAGAATATATTAAGGACCATTTCTGAAATGTGCTCACACTGGTTCCTCATCTGAGAGCCTCACAGCATAAGGCCCGTGAGTGTTAAAAAGTCCTCAGTCCTGCCAATATTGGCTCCCTCACCCTAACTGTTCAACAAACTTGGGTAAAGTCTCTTAGCTTAGCTCTGGTTCTGTCTGTGGAGGGACAGCAGTCCCAAGGTAGCTCCAGCTCTTACTGGTTCTCCAGTTTAGTCAGGGGTACTGCTGCTATAGTTCTAGCTAGAGCAAGAATTTTTGGAGGCAAGAATGATGAGGCTTCACCTCACATTCTTTGTACATATTGCTAGGAGGTGTTATTTCTTAGAGGGGGACATAATGTTATGAAGGGTGGAGGGCTGGGGAAGGAAAGAAGGCCCTTGAGCAGGTGGAATGACACAGTGACTGCTGTAATGCATTCTTGTGTGTCAGGAAGTATATGGATAGTACAAGACAGGACTGGGTTCAGATCTTTTGTTCACAGGGTTACCATGAGTCATACACTACATCACGGCATCTAACAAGGATGTTCAACATTCACCTGCTGTTACCTTTTCACTGGTAAGGAAGATCTTCTCTCCTGCTGGGTCCACTCAATATAATGGTGAGTCTACACAACTTTGTGAATAGGTTACTAAGCCCTATTCACATATTCTTGCCCATCCACATAGTAAAGCAAAACTTAGCGGTTACAAAAGAAATTTTAAACATTAAATTTTACACGCAAATATATAGGGAGCTCTAGGGGTTTAGTGGTCAGGAATTGCACTGCCAACACAAAGGTACACAGTTCAAATATACCAGCTGCTTGAGGGGATCAAGTTGGGCAATCAACTCCTGTGTGATTTACTGCCTCTGAAAATCTACTGGAGGGTCGGCTCTGGGTCAGTTCCAACTTTGTGATATAAAACAAAATATATAGAAAAATTAAAATAGCAAAAAATAAGTCCCCAGGAACAGATGGTATACCAGTTGACGTATTTCAGCTAACAGATGCTGCCGTGGATGTGCTCACCAAGCTGTGCCAAGAAAT
>NW_006399793.1:13509011-13510622 GCF_000299155.1 Elephantulus edwardii | reverse complement strand
GCCTGATACAGGCCATGGTCTTTGCAATCACTTGTTATGCATCAGAGAGTTGGACAATGACTAGGGAGGATAGAAGGAGAATTGATGCCCTTGAGCTGTGGTGCTGGAGAAGAGTATTGAATATACCATGGACTGCCAAGAAAACAGATTCATCCTGGAGAGGGTTAAACCGGGCTACTCCTTGGAGGCAAGGATTCTGGGGCTTTGTCTGACATACTTCGGTCATGCTCTAAGGAGGGACAGGTCCTTGGAGAGGGACATCATTCTTGGGAGTGTGGAGGGACAATGCAAGAGGGGAAGACTCTCTATGAGGTGGACTGATTCAGTGACTGGGGTAATCGGGATGGGTGTGTCAGAGGCAGTGCAATTGGCACAGGGTAGAGCAGGGTTTAGGGCTCTTGTACATAGGGTCGCTATGAGACCCAAACAACTCGATGGCACATAACAACAAGAACAACAACAACATAACATTATTAAGAGGTGGTTGTTGTTGATTGCCTTCAAGTAAAGCATGACTCAAAGAAAACCCATGAACAAAAGGCCTGATGCCCATCTACAAGTATAAACATTTATCAAAGTTCACAGAGGAGAAAGTATTCATGTGCAGATGTTTTTCATATGTTGTTGTTATGTGCCACTGAGTCACTTGTGACTCATAGCAACCCTATGTACAACAGCCTTACACCCTGCTCTATCCTGTGCCATTCTTATAATCTATAACACACCTACCCCATTACCCCAGTCACTGAATCAATACTAAGGTATAGACTCCAGCACCACAACTCAAAGGCATTAATTCTCCTATCATTCCTAGTATTTGTCCAGCTTCCTGATGCATAACAAGTAATTGAAAAGACTATGGCCTCTATCACCCACACACCAGTCTCCAGTCTGATACTGTTGCTCTTCAGAATTTTGGAGAGCTTTCTGACAGCAGATTTTCCCAATGCAATGTAAACGTGCATACTTACGCATGTGAACATATTATATGTACATTGTTGTTTGTTGTTATGTGCCATCGAGTCGTTTGCAGCCCATAGCAACCCTATGTACAAGAGCCCAAAATGCCGTTCTATCCTCTGCCAACCTCGTTGTCTCAAACCCATTCATTCTTACCACTCCACTCACAGAATCGAACCACCTCAACGAGGGTCTTCCTCTCCTGTGCCGTCCCTCCACTCTCACAAACATGATGTCCCTCTCCTTGCAACATGCCCAAAGTATGTCAGACGAAGCGTCAGAATCCTTGACTCCAGGGAATATTCTGGCTTCATCCTCTCCAGGACAAATTTGTTTGTTCTCCTAGCAGTCCATGGTATATTCAACACTCTTGTCCAGCACCACAACTCAAAGGCATCAATTCTCTTTCTATCATCCGTATTCACTGTCTAACTCTTCACTGCATAGCATGTAATTGGAAAGACTATAGCTTGGATCAGATGCACCTTAGTCTCCAGCCTGACGTCGTTGCACTTCAGTACTGTGCAGAGGTCCCTCACAACTGACTTTCCCAATGCAATTCGTCTCCTGATATCCTGGCTGCTGTTACCAAGAGTGTTGACTGTGGAGCCAAGCAAACTAAAACTGTTAACTATCTCAATCTCTTCACCA
>NW_006399793.1:13492386-13508591 GCF_000299155.1 Elephantulus edwardii | reverse complement strand
ACAGATAGACATTCTTCTGGTACTCTTTGCTTTCTGCCAAGATCCATCTTACATTAGCTATAACATCCCTAGTACCGAGACCTCTTCTAAATCCAGCCCGCACATCTGTCAGTTCTCTGTTGACATATTGTTCCAAACATTTTTGGATAATTTTCAGCAGAATCTTGCTTGCATGTGATATCAATGATATTATTCGACAATTTTCACACTCTGTTCGGTCACCTTTCTTTGGAATGGGAACAAATATTCATCTGTTCCAGTCAGTTGGCCAGCTGGCTGTCCTCCAGATTTCCTGGCACAACCTAGTGAGCACATCCAGGGCAGCATCTGTTTGTTGAAATGAATCCATTTGTATGCTATCCACTCCTGGAGCCTTGTTTTTTTGCCAATTTCTTCATAGCAACTTGAACTTCCTTCTTCATCACCATAGGTTCTTGCTCATATGTTATTTCATGCAATTCCTCTGTGTCAGCCAATTCCATATGATGCAGTGACTCTGTGTACTCCTTCCATCTTCTTTTTATACATTCTGGATCATTCAACATTCTACTCAAACTATCTTTAAATATTGCCACCCATGGCTTGAATTTGTTTTTGAACTCCTTCAACTTAAGAAATGCTGAATGAGTCCAGCCTTTTGATTTTCTGACTCCATTTCATTAGAGTATCTTGCTTTGTCATCCCGAGCTGCCTTTTGAAATTTTCTATTCAGCTCTCTGATTTATTATTTCTTCCTTTAGCTTTGGCTTCTTGGTGCTCTAATGCGATACTAAGAGTCTCATCAAATACAAAACTTTTATATAAAATTAAATCATGAACATTTTTCTATGTCATTAGATAATCTTTAAAATCATAGGTTTTTTCAATACTTTTAAAATGTATTTTTTATTAATTTCAATGAACTTTTACAAAGATTTTGGATTTCCATTCATTCATTGATGCATTTTTCTCCCTGCCCTCCCACCTCCACTCCCAGTTCACTCTACTCTTTGAAAAGTAAAAGCAAAATTCCTTCACTGATATACAATCCCCCGCACCCGTACACGCCACTCTGCAACCTTCATTCCGGACTCTTATGATAATCATAATGCCCTTATAATATATTGCTTTTAAACGGTTCTCTCCCTTATAGGTTTCAATACAGTATACATAATTTATCCAGTTTTTCTCAATCTTCCCCTAACCCTGAGGTTGGTCCCATTCTACAGCAGTGTCATTATGCAGTATCTGTCTTTTTGTGACTGAGATATTTCAACTCAGCATAATGTCCTCCAGGTTCACCCATTTTGAACAATATTGCATGAGTTCCTTGTTTTTTCAATGCAGTGTAGTATTCCATTGTGTGAATATACCACAGCATCTCTATCCATTCATTTGATGATGGGCACTTAGGTTGTTTCCAACTGCTTGCTATTGTGAACAAAGGCATGATGAACATGGGTGTGCATATATCTGCTTGCACATCGGTTATGGTCTCTTTGGGGTATATTCCCAGTAGTGGAATTGCTGGGTCAAATGGTATCTCTATTTGCAAGTTTTTGAGAAAGCACCACACCATTTTCCACAGTGGTTGCTCCATTTTACACTCCCACCAACAGTGAATAAGGGTTCCAGTTTCTCCACAGTCTCACCAGCATTTGTGGCTTGCTGTTCTGTTAAATTTTGCTAGTCTTACTGGGGTGAGATGATATGTCATAGTTGTTTTGATTTGCATCTCTCTTAGGGCTAGTGATTTTGAACATTTCTTCATGTGCTTATTGGCCATCGGAATGTCTTCTTTGGTGAAGTGTCTGTTCATATCCTGTGCCCATTTTTCTACTCGATTATATACCTTTATCTAGTTGTAAGGTCACATGAAGAAGTGGGTAGCTATTAATTATTACGGTTTAGTAAGCTATTTAGATTTTAAACCTGTTCTTACTACTAACTATGGCGAATTCTTTGTAAAATTCTTCTTTTTTGAGGAGAAAGCAAAGTGCAAATGAAATAATTTCATCTACGTTGAATTCATGGGTTTAAAAAGAGTTAACATTTGTTAACAGGGCAAGTAATCTTAAATAATAAAGTAATCTTAAATTCCCATTCCAAAGAAGGGTGACCAAACTGAGCGCGGAAACTACAGAACAATATCACTGATTTCACATGCAAGCAAGATTCTACTGAAGGTTATCCAAAAACAACTGGAACAGCACATCAGCAGAGAACTATAAGAAGTCCAGGCTGGGTTTAGAAGGGGTCGTGGTACTAGGTATATTGTAGCTGATGTCAGATGGATCTTAGCTAAAAGCAGGAATACCAGAGGTGTGTTTCATTGATTATGCAAAGGCGTTTGATTGTGTGGATCATAACAAACTGTGGTTGACTCTGAGAAGAATGGGAATCCCAGAACATTTAATCGTGCTAATGCGAAACCTATCCTTGGACCAAGAGGCAGTCATCAGAACAGAGCAGGGTAACACCGCATGGTTCAAAATTGGAAAGGGTGTACGCCAGAGATGTGTCCTATCTCCATACCTTTTCAACCTGTATGCAGAGCAGATTATCCGAGAGGCTGGGCTCTATGAGGAGAAGTGTGGCGTCAGGATTGGTGGAAGATCTATTAACAATCTGCGTTATGCAGATGACTGCTTGCTGAAACTGAGAAGGGCCTCATGCAGTTGCTGCAGAGGGTCAAGGACCGCAGCCTTCAGTATGGACTGAGGCTCAATGTCAAGAAGACAAAAATTCTCACCACTGGACCAACTGGTAGCATCAGGATGGATGGCGAAGAGATTGAGATTGTTCACAGCTTCAGTTTGCTTGGCTCCACTGTCAACATTCATGGCATGAGCAACCAGGAAATCAAAAAACATACTGCGTTGGGAAAGTCTGCTGTTAGGGACCTCTCTAAAGTACTCAAGAGCAACGGTGTCTCTCTGGAGACTAAGGTGCACCTGATACAGGCCATGGTCTTTGGAATCACTTGTTATGCATCAGAGAGTTAGAAAATGACTAGGGAGGATAGAAGGAGAATTGATGCCCTTGAGCTGTGGTGCTGGAGAAGAGTATTGAATGTACCATGGACTGCCAAGAAAACAAATTCATCTACTCCTTGGAGGCAAGGATTTTGGGGCTTCGTCTGACATACTTTGGAAATGTTGTAAGGAGGAACAGGTCCTTGGAGAGGGACATCATGCTTGGAAGGGTGGAGGGACAGCGCAGGAGGGGAAGACCCTGTATGAGGTAGACTGATTCAGTGACTGGGGTAATCAGGATGGGTGTGTCAGAGGCAATGCGACTGGCACAGGATAGAGCAGGGTTTAGGGCTGTTGTATATAGGGTCGCTATGAGTCGCAAACAACTCGATGACACATAGCAACAATGCAACAATCTTAAATAAAAGACTAAAAGGAGTCAGTTAAATAATATTAATAGTAACTCTTTGCTATGTGTTGATTCCAAGACATAGTCAATGGTTTGATCGTTGTGTTACTAGGGCTCATTAGACAGCGTTAGGTCCTTGTTTTGGAGTACTTTTCAAACGTGGTTATGGTCTATTCAAACCACAACCTTTTTCAATTACTTCCTATGCATCTGAAAGTTGAACAATAAATATAGAAGACAGGAAAAAAAGGTTGTTATGAGTCATAGTAATCAAATGGTTTGAGTAAAATACTGTTATACACACATAAAGAGGAATCTTTCTTTTTATTTTGTCTTTTATAGATACGGTATTTTTACAGATTGAAAGTATATAGCAAGCCTGCATCAAGCAAGTTTTTTAGCACCATGTGCTCATTCCATGTCTTTTTTGCTACTGTTTTAAAATCTCAAAATATTTCAAATTTTTAATAATGCTATTGTGCACTAAGAAACATAATAGTTGTTGTTATTTGCCATTGAGTTCCCTGCAACTCACAGCGACCCTATGTACAACAGCCCTAAACCCTGCTCTACCCTGCATCAATCTGTCTCCAACATATCTACTCCCATTACTCCACTCACTCACTCAATCCAACATGTCCAAAGTATGTCAAAGCTCAGAATCCTTGCCTCCAAGGAGCAGCCCAGTTTAACCCTCTCCAGGACAAACCTGCTTCTATTCAATACTCTTCTTCAGCACCACAGCTCAAAGGCATCAATTTTCCTTTTATCCTCCCAGGTCACTGTCCAGTTCTCTGATGCATAGCAAGTGATTGCAAAGACCATGGCCTGTATCAGGCGCACCTTAGTCTCCTGACTGACATCACTGTTCTTCAGTACTTTGAACAAGTCTCTGACAACAGATTTTCCCAATGTAATTTGTGTTTTAATTTCCTGGCTGATGGTACCAAGGTTGTTGATTGTGGAGTCAAATAAACTGAAGGTGTTAACAATTTCAATCCCTTCACCATCTATCATGATGCTGCCAATTGGTCCAGCATGAGAATATCTGTTTTCCTGCTTCAATGCATATTGAAAGCTGTAGTCCTTGACTTTCTGCAGCAAGCACTTCAGGTCCTTCTCAGTTTTAAGCAAGAATGGTTGTGTTATCTGCATAATCAGATTGTTGTTGAGTCTTCTTCAATCCCGATGCCACAATCTCCTCATTGAGCCGATGCCACAATCTCCTCATTGAGCCCAGACTCCCATATAACCTATTCTGCACACAGATTGAAAAAGTATGGAGATAGAATATATTCCTGACATACACCCTTCACAATTTTGAATCATGTAGTGTTTGTTCTAACGAATGCCTTCCGGCCCAAGTATAGGTTTTGCATAAGCATGATCAAGTGTTTTTGGATTCCCATTCTTTTCAGTTAGCCACAGTTTGTTGTGATCCACATAGTCAAATGTCTTTGCATAATCAATGAAACACAGATAAGACATTCCTCTGGTATGCTTTGTTTTCACACTGTGAAATAAAAGGTGTTTGACTTTTGACTCACTGTATTATGATAACTGTTTTGATTGGGGAAAAAAAGAAACACACACCACTATATCCCTGAGGAGTGTTGGTATACATAAATACAGTGGTTGCAATTAGGTGCCATTAGTCAAGTGTGACTCACTGCAACCATATGAACTGAGGTTTTAATCTTGCCCTACGCTGCACCATCCTCATGATACCTGCCACACTCAAGTCTATTGCTGTAGCCACTTTGTCAATTAATTTCAAGGGACTTCCTTTCTTTTACTGATATCTCTCTCCAATAACTGTTTTTTCCCCCCAGAAATATGGTTAAAGTAAGTGAGATGATGTTTCACCACTCTTGCCTCTAATGAGCCCTTTGGGTGTATTTCCTTTATGATAGATATTATTTTTTCTTTTGCCAGTCCATTCAATACTCTTTACCAACCTTCCAAGACATCAATACTTTTTCCCAACCTCCAGAGGCATCGATGATCCTTCAATCTTCCTTATTTTTGTCCAACTTTCAGATACATAGGAAACAGACGAAGCTACTATGGCTTGCTTGGGTTAGGCATGCCTTCATCTTCTAACTGACCTCCTTGTGTTTTAGAACTTAGATCCTTGACAGCAGACTTTCACAATGTAACACATCTTTTCATTTTCTGATTGTTGTGACCATGAGTACTGATGTGGATCCAAGCAAAATTAAATTACTGACAACTTCAATCTTTTCTCCATCTATCAAGTTACCTCAGTTGTCTCACTAACTCTGATAAGAGTAGTCCACTGTTGCAGTCACTGTGTTAATCCATCTCAATGTGGGTGTCTGTTCATCTCTTTTACTGACCCTCCACCCTTGCAAGTATATCAATTTCAAAGGAATAACCTCTCCAAGCAACATGTCCAAAGTATGAGAGATGACGCTTTGTCATCCTTGTTTCCAAGGAGTACTCCAGTTGCCCTTTTCCAAGACTACCTGTTTATTCTTTTGGCAGTATATGGTTATTCAGTATTGTTCTCCAATACTGACTTGATGGTATTGAACTTATTGGTTCAGTGGTGAGGATTTTTTTTTAATGTTGCAAAGTAACATATTAAATTCTGTACTAGGTGTTCAAGTCTTCTTTATTTTCTATAAGCAAGAATGTGCCATTTGCATAAAACAAGATCCTGATGAGTCTTCCTCCAACCTTAATGCCATTCTTTTTCATATGGTGCAGCTTCTCAGTTAGCTCAGCAAACAGATTAAATAGGTAGGAAGAAAGGATACAGTCCTGACATACCACTTTCCTGATTTTACTGATGCAGTGTACTCTTGTTCTCTTTGGAGAATGGCTTCTTATTATTTTATGTATAGGTTTTACCTGAGCACAATTAAGTGTTCTGGGTTCCCATTCTTAATTTAATCTATAATTTGTTTTGATTCACACAGTCAAATGCCACTGCATAGTCAATAAGATAAAAGCATGTATTTTTCTGGTATTTTCTGCTTTTAATTAAGATCCCTTTGATTTCAGGTAACATTTATCTCGAGTCATGCCTCTTCTGAATCTAGCTAGACGTTCTGGCAGTTGCCTGTATACAAACTGTAACAGTTACTTTTTAATAATCTTCAGTAAAATTTTACTTGCACATGATAATCATGATTGTCCTTGCTGATGTGTGCCGGTGAGTCGGGACTGACTCGTATCTGACCCTCCTGCATGTTTTCAAAGGCAGTAAATTGGAGGAGACGGCCATGCGTCTTCCATGAAGCAATGGTGGATTCGAATCATGTGCATTTGGGATTACAATGTAGCTTCTTACCACAAGGCACCAGACTGCCTATAGATATTAATGATATTGTTCCATTAATAACTGGAACATGGACTTCATCAAGTATGAGTCTAGGAAAACTGCAAGTTTTAAAAAATTAAACAGAACACATAAAGGTTGACATTTTATACATTAGTGAGGTGAGATGAATTGATACTGGCCATTCTGAAACAATCCCATTATTTACTATGCCAGAAGTGTCAAACTGAAGAGGAATCTTATGGCATTCATCTTCAAAAAGAGTATTTCAAGATCTATCCCAAAGTACAATGCATGTTACTATACATTAACATACAAGGAAATCCTGCTAATACAACCGTTACTCAAATATCAAATATAAGCACCAGCCACAAAACACACAGATGGAAAAATTTAGGATTTCTATAAACGGAAATTGATCATACATGTAATCAAGATGCTGGAAACAAAGAAGAATTAGTAGTTGGAAAATACAGGCTTTGTGACAGAAATAAGGTGGAGATCAAATGATAGAATTCTGTACAATTAATAATTTATTCATTGTAAATATTTTTTTAAGGAAACAAAAGTGGAGACTATGTACATGGACTCACACAAATTAGAATGACTGTATATGTGGGAAAAGACACTGGGGTTCCCTTTCAGAGTTTGGGGTGCAGAGCAAGGGAGTGAAAGAATTAGGAAAGACCCAGTGGGAACCTGAAAAGGTGCGCATTGATCAATGGTGATTAATTTTATAAAACATAATAGAATGATAATGTGAAAACACAGTGTGAATAGAGGAATGCATTAAACACAATGTTATAAATAAAACACCATATATAGAACTTTAGTATAAAAAGCCAAAAAGACATTGGGGAAGCTTAACACCAGCAGTCAAAATCAGGTCAGTCTGACTGTAAGAGAGACCATAAAAAAAAATACATAGATACATAACCAAAACTCACTGTTGTGGAGTCAATTCTTTTAGATCAAGTACTACCCCATGAGGTTTTCAAGGTTGTAAATATTTACAGAGCTGTTGTTAGGTGCCCTCGAGACAAGTATGACTCATAGTAAACCTATGAACAACAGAGCTGAATTCTGTCCCATACTGCACCATCCTCATCATCTCCGACACACTTAAATCTACTGCTGCAATCACTGTGTCAATCTTCTCGTTGATGGTTTCCCCCTCTCTTGCCTACACTGCACCTTTCCAAGCATGATGTGTCTTTCCAAGAAATAGTCTATCCTGGCAGAGTAGACTACTATATTTTTCTCTTGGGAGCATATGGTAGATTTGAACCACTGAACTTTTTAGTTAGCAGCCACTGATTTAATCTCTTTGGAGCGCTCACGCTCTCTCTCTCTAATCTTAAGATATGTTCAAGTGTGTGTATACATACATATACGTACTAAAGCCTAACTAACTTCCATTAAAGCGATAAATGACTCACAGTTGAGCCTCCAGAAGATTTTCTGAGGAAAAATCACGCCACACAAGAGATGGCTCATCAATTCCCCTCAAAGAGCAGCTGGTGAATTTAAACTGTCTCAAGAGCGAGCATTTCAAGTCTTCCTCACATTTCACAAGCAAGGTTGTGTCATCTGCATAATGTAGTTTACTGATGAGTCTACCTCTGATCATGACACCATATTCTTCTTCATAAAGTCCAGCTTCTCCAACGATTTGTTTTGCATACAGATTAAATATAAATGGAGAAAGGATACTGCTCTGATGCACTTACTGAACTTAAACCAAGCAGTGTTCTCCTGGAGAAAAAAGAAATCATATCACTATCTTCGTTCAACGAGATCTCAGCTCCCCACAGATGCCAGACATCCACCCCTGTGAAGATCCACTAAGATAGACAGATATGGAATCCTCCACAAAAGCAAAACTTAACCACCCAATAGCAAGCAAGCCATCACTATCTTGAATCTACCAAGAAGACTCACTTAGTGCAATAAAATCACTTTGAAACATGGTGCTAAAAGTAGAGAGGCACACTCAAGAGGGCAAGAGTTGCTTACCTGTACCTTTACTCAATGACACATAATAACACCATTCCCAGCGACTATGCCCTGCGCTGACTGTGGAACAGACCACTGAAGCTGAAGAAAATACCACAAGACCTTGAGTCTCTATCCCACTTGAGTTTAAAAATCATCTACAGAAAAGGTTTGAGGCATTAATGATCAAAGATCAGAGGAATTATGGGATGACAGCAAAAATAATCCATGAAGAGAGCAAAAGAAACAAAAACTGAGGAGGAAGAAAAGACCAATTCCACTAGAGTGTGGAGAAATCAAAACAAAGGGAAGAAACGTAGATGTATAAAAGATTAACAGAGGATTTCAAAGGGCAGTTTGAATTTAAAGAACAAAAAACCAAATTAAAGCCTTGAGTTGCTTATACTGAGATGCTATGAGGAAAATCTTAAATGATCTAGGAAGAATCAAAAGAAGATGAAGGAATACTCAGTGTTAAGTTTCAAAAAAAATTAGGAGTCACTGAAAAAGAGTAAATGGTAAAGAAGGAAGACGTTCAATCCCCATTAGGGATCACACACATGCTAGAAAAAAGGAGATTTAAAGGAAAAAATCTTTAACAACATCACCATAATGCCTCAGAAGCAGCAGACCACCACTTACATCCCTACCCAAAATCAAAACAAACATTCTGGGTGAGGGGGGAAGTATCCAAACACAGAGTGAGCAGATCTCCCGAAAGAGGAAAAGTTATTGGAATTCTATGATAGGGAACTCAGAAGAATTATGATCAAGTGTTTTCACAAAATGGAATAAGCATAAGAAAAACAATATAATAACATAATGAATATAATCCATCACATTAAAAAAACAAAGGAAAAGAACTACATGATCATCTCAACTGATGAAGAAAACTTTTACCTAAACCCAGCACCCTTTTCTAATCAGATAGCTCAACAAATTTTTCCTCAACATAATTAAGAGCATATATGCCAAATCAATTGTCAATATCATCTTCAATAGGGAGACTGAAGGCATTTCCCCCCTTGCAAACAGGGACCAGGCAAGAATGCCCATTATTATCATGTCAGCTGTGCTGCAATCCCAAAAGCATGCAGTTTGATTCCACCAGCTGCTTTAGGGAAGAAGGATGGGCAATTTCCTCCCATATGATTTACTGCCTCTGAAAACCCACTGGAGGGACAGCTATGAGTTGGTTCTAACTTGATGGCACAAGCAATAGTGAGAGCAATAAAGCAAGAAAATGAAGCAAGATTCAAATTGGCAAAGGGGAGGTAACACTAGCTCCATATGTACGTGATATGATACTGTACATAGAAAACCCTAAATATACAGCAAGAAAACTGCAGGACCTAGTAGACCAATTCAGGAAAAATGGTGGGATACAAGTTCCATTTCTTAAGATCTGTTGGATTTCTTTATAGTTACAAAAGTATCATGTTGTTATGTGCCATCGAGTCACTTGCGACTCATAGACTCCCTATGTACATATAACAGCTCTGAACCTAGCTCTATCTTGAGCCAATTTCATTGTCTCCAACACACTTACCTTTATTATCCCAGTCTCTGAGTCAATTCATCTCATCCAGGTTCCTCTTGTGCTGTCCCTCTATCCTTCCAAGCATGATGTCCTTCTCAAAGGAGAATGCCCTCCTGGCAAGATGGAGCTTCAAAATCCTTACCTCCAAGGAGGAACCTGTTTTCACTCTCTCCAGGACAGACCTGTTTGTTCTCTTAGCAGTCCATGGTATATTCAATACTTGTCTCCAGCACCACAGCTCAAAGTCATTGTTTAATCTTCCATCATCCTTAGTCACTGTCCAGCCATCTGATGCATAGCAAGTAACTGAGAAGACCATGACCTGAATCAGGAGCACCTTAGTCTCTAGAATGACATTATTAAGTAGTCTGGAGAGGTCTCTGATAGCAGATTTTCCCAACACAATTCATCTTTCGGTTTTCTGGCTGCTGCTACCAAGAGTGTTGATTGTGAAGCCAAGCAAGCTGAAGCTGTTAGCAATCTCAAACTTTTCTCTGTCTATCATGATGCTGCCATCTTTCCTTGATGTTCAGCTTCAATGTATATTGAAGGCTGTGGTCCTTGACCTTCTGCTCAGCAAATGCCTCAGGTCCTTCTCAGTTTTGACAAGTAAGGTTGTGTCATCAATGTAACACAGGGTGCTGAAGAATATTCTTCCAATCCTGATCTCACATTCTTCCACATAAAGTCCAGCTTCCCAAATGATGTGTTCCACACATAGATTGAAAAGGTATGGAGATAGAATGCAATCTAGCATACACCTTTTCTGATTTTGAACCATACAATGTTTCCTTTCTCTATTCTGATGACCTGTTTCCTTGTATAGGTTTCGTATAAGCACAATCAAGTGTTCTGGGATTACTATTCTTCTCAAAGTTAACAGCAGATTTTTGTGATCCACACAGTAAAATGCCTTTGCACAGTCCAAGAAACACAGACAAGACATTCCTCAGCTACTCTATGCTTTCACCTAAGATCTATATAACATTGGCTACAATGTCCTTAGTGCCATGCACAGCCTTTTCTAAACAAAGCCTGCACATGTGACAATTCTCTGTTAGAGAATAAGAAAAAAATACTTTCAATTACAATAGCCAAACCAGAAGATGACATACAAAAGACACAAAGACCTATGTAAAGAAATTTACAAAACACTGCAACAACAAACTAAAGGAGACCTATATAAATGGAAGAATATACATTGTTCATGGATAGGAAGCTTCAATATTATGACAATGATATTCCTATCTAAAACAATCCACAGATTCATTTCAATCCCAACACTGATACTGATAAAGTAGACTGAAATGGCAACTTGTAACTTCATTTAGAAAAGAATGTGATCCTGAATATGGAAAGCTTTGCTGAAAAAAAAAAACAAAACAACAAACTCCAAAGTATAAGGTATCATAATCCCTGATCTTAACATAGTAATCATAACAGCATGGTACTCTACTGTGACAAAAATATAAACCAATTAGAGACCTGAGAACCCAGAACTCAATCCATCTACCTATGGCCAACTGATCTTTGTCAAAGAAGTAAAATACATTTAGTGGTGACGTGACAGCATCTTTAACACAAATTGTGCTGGGAAGCAAGATCCACATCTTATACTACACACAAAAACCAACTCAAGGTGGATCTGAGACCCAGGGGTAAAATTAAAAACTATAAATGTCTTTAGTTAGGACAGAAGCAAATTTCAAAGTCTTAAGTGAGTCCTTAAAAATGCTTGCTTGCTGAAGAAAACCAAAGACAAGACCACAGCCTTCAAAACAGATGACATCCCAACATTAAGAAAACAAAAAGTTTCATTAGTAGATCATTAAAGACAGAGGAAAAGAGAGGTTGTTAATGATGAGGCTGTTAAAGATTTTATCTTACTTGGGTCAACAATCAATACCCTTGGCATAAAAAACTCAAAAATAAAGAAAAAATGTTGCAACAGGAAAATCTATTGTCAAGGACCTCACTAAGTGCTAAAGAACTACAATACCAGTTTAAAGACTAAAAAACACCTGATCCAAGCCATGGTCTTTTCAGTTGCTTGCTATGTACCTGAAAATTCAACAATGAAAAAGATGACAGACGAATCGGTGCCTTTGAGTTGTAGAGCTGGAGATGAGTACTGAATATCCCAAGGGTTGCCAAAGGAACAGACAAATATGTCTTCGAGAAAGGCAATCAGAGCACTCCTTAGAAACAAAGATGGTGAAAATTCATCTCATATACTTTAGGAATGTTGTTAGGAGCAGCCAGTCTGTGGAGAACGACATCATGCTTGAAACGCTGGCGGGTAAGCAAAAGAGGAAGACCCTCAATGAGATGGACTGGCACAGTGAATCTAACAAAGAGGTCAAGTATAGCAGAGATGATGAGGATGGCATCATTCAGGTCCACTGCTCACAGGAGTTATGAGTCATAGTCGATCTAAAAACAATAACAATCTATGGTATGAAAAGATTTTCAAACATAAATAAATAATGTACAACCAGAATAGGATAAGCTAGATGTTATTTTTATTATGTGCCACCGAGTTGTCTGAGACTCATAGTGACCCTACAAACAGCAGCTGTGAACCCTGCCCTGTCCTGGGCTAGTTTCACTGATTCCAATACACCAACTCCAACTGTCCCAGTAACTTTATCAATCCACCTCATCCAGGTCTTCCTTTCCTGTGCTGTTCCTTGACCTTCCGAGCATGATATCCTTCTCCAAGGATCAGTCCTCCTGGTAACATGTCCAAAGTATGTGAAACTGAGTTTCAAAATCCTAGCCTCCAAGGAGAAATTTGGCTTCACCCTCTCCAAGGCAGACCTACTTGTTTTCTTGGTGGTGCATGGTATGTTCAAGACTCTTCCCCAGCACCCAACTTGAAGGCATCAGTTCTTCTTCTGTCATCCTTACTCACTGTCCAGCTCTTAAAAAGAAAATTTTTGTGTTTAATCAAAATCTTGTGTTAATCTAAATTTCTGTGTAACCCCAACCCTAACCCTAATCAAAGAACTTCTCCAACAAGGTCAAAAAACTGGAGCCCACCGAATTGGGAGGGGGGGGGGAATAAATTGACAGTAACATAAAAGAAACTCATATTTAAAATCTACAGAATACTCTGACACCTCAACAACAACAAAAAGACCAACAACCTGTGGTGTTAAGACTTTGAAAATGACTTTTATATTAATTTCTGATCTTAGGGCATGGTCTCCAGCTGCCTCAAATGCAGACATATGGTTCACCAGTAGATCATCATCTTCAGTATTGTCAACAGCTGAGAAGCCAACATAAGAGAGTGAGCTAACACAAGTGGCAGGACTCTGGTGAGACATAATTTGACAGATCCCTGGGATGAGCCAGAGTTAAAGGTTCTGCTTGCTGGAAGACTGAAAAGAAGCTGATTTGGGATTGTTATGAGACAAAGCCTGTTGGATAACAGAGGAAATCAGAGGAAGTGGTATTTATGTCACTGGACTGAACCTGGACATGTTGACTGAGATGTAGTCCAAACTAAGTGAAGAATTGGTTCTTGCTGTTAACCAGGCTGGAGACTATGTATGGTTCATTAAATTTGGACTTTCACTGTTTTACAGTCTTTGCCTCCTTTATCTCCCAATCTGTTTCCTTAATGCTGTTGCTATCATGTGCTGATGAGTCAGAACCTACTCACAGTTGGCCCTCTAGGGAGTTTTGAGAGGCAGTAAATCACACATGAAGAGAATGTCCATCCTTCTTTCACAAAGTAACTGTTAGATTAGAACAGCATGCCTTTGGGATTGTAACATAGCTTCTTATTATGTACTGGAGTATATGACAACAAATAATGAGTGCAGTCAATCTGTGAGTCAACTTGCAAGGAATATCAGATGCAGTGATTAATAGAAGTAGGTGAAGGAGTGTGGCAGGCCATGTCTGGTTTTGTGGCTATTATTCTGGTACTATGATATTATTGATGAGGACAGTTCTCCATTGCGGAGTAAAGAGAAGTCCTCACTGTTCATGTTACCTATGCTTCTTTTACACAATTCCAAAATGGGTAGAAGACAGGAAGAAGATTCTTCACCAAAGAGGATATTCAAATGGCAAAAAAACACACATAAAGAATACTCAAGATCAGTAGCTACTGTTGCTGTTGTTATGTACCATCTAGTTGCCCAAGACTCATAGTGACCCTATATACAATAGCTATGAAACTTTCTGTATTCTGAAGCAATCTCACTGACACTGACACATCGAGCCCCATTACTCAGTGAATGTGTCAATTCACCTTATCCAGGGTCTTCCACTTCTGCACTGCCCCTCCACCCTTCCAAGCGTGATGTCCTTCCCCAAGGACTGGTCCCGCCTGGCCACATGCCCAAAGTATGTCAGATGGAGCTTCAAAATCCTTGCCTCCAAGAGAAACTTGGTTTCACCCTCTCCAAGGCATACTGGTTTGTTCTCTTGGCAGTCAATGGTATGTCCAATACTCTTCGCCAGCACTACAACTCAAATGCATCAATTCTTCTTCTATTATCCTTAGACACCATCCAGCTCTCTGATGCACAGAGAGTAAGTGTGAAGACCATAACCTGAATCAGGCATATCTTGGTCTCTAGACTGACATCATTGCTCCTCAGTATTCTGGAGAGGTCTCGGACAGCAGATGCTCCAACTGTTGGTGCCAAGAGTGTTGATTTTGGAGCCAAGCAAGTTGAAACTGTTAACAACCTCAATCTCTTTTCCATCTATCTTGGTGCTGCCAATTGGTCCTGTGGTGAGAATCTTTGTCTTCTTGATGCTGAACTCTGATACGTATTAAAGACTACTGTCCTTGACTTTCTGCTTAGAGAAATGCAAATCAAAACAAAACCGAGATATCATTTTACCCTGGCAACTATGGCAAAGTTCAATAGGACAGCAAACAGCAAAGGCTAACAAAGATGTAGAGAGATCAGAACTTTCATGTACTGCTGGTGGGAATATAAAATGATATAACCACTATGGAAGGTAGTCTAGCACTTCCTCAGAAGATTGAAAACAGAAGTACCATTTGACCGAGTTATCCCATTACTAGGAATATACCACAAAGAAAATAGATATGGCATAGATAAATGCACACTCATGTTTTTGCAGTATTATTTACAATAGCAAAGAGATGAATGGAGCCCAAGTACTCAAATACAAACGAATGGAAAGATAAATTCTGGTACATTCACACAACGGAGTATTATGCTGTATTGAATAAGAACTCACGAAATGCTACACAACATGGATGAGTCTAGAGAACATGATACTGAGACAGTATTTTTCTGTGACTGAAACAACTCAGTCATAAAAAAGACAAATACTGTATAAGAACACTGTATAAAAATTGGAGTGTTAATGGGGGAGTCACAGGGAAAGCAGGAAAAGAACAGACAGATAATGAACACTGAATTAGAATAGCTGAAAAGGAATGCCAATCTGAAGAGAAAGGAAGATCAGACATTATAAGAAATGAAACTAACCATATGCAATAGAAAATGCATTATGGAATGAAGGGAGGGAGGGGGAGACATCTGTATAAGTAAGTAGAGGAACAGCCCTCCCAAATTTATCTGTAAACTTTCATTCAAATCACAATTAAAGGGACAGGAAGAAATAACAAAGTAAAAAACTGCAAAGACTTCAGAGGGGAGCTTAAGAAACCAAAATAACTATTATAATAAAATTTGGAGAAGATCTCAAGTTAGCAAATCTAAAGAAAATAACCATCTCAGCCTTTGTCAAACTAAAATAAAAGAAGAAAAAACAAGCTTCTAGTTAAAATACTTAAAGACTCTATGGGCAATCTTTTTTTTTCTTCCTTCTTTTTTCTTTTTTTAATTGAACAATGCAAGAAGCACCAAGAAAACATGAAAAGACTTGTGTTACAAGACCTAAAATAACTGGTCAACATTTAACCAATTCAAGAGAGAGCACGTGGTTAAGAATTAATGTTACTATATTTGGGGGTAGGGGGTGGGGTTTGGGGAGGTG
>NW_006399793.1:13483938-13491976 GCF_000299155.1 Elephantulus edwardii | reverse complement strand
CCCTCCACCCTCCCAAGCATGATGTCCTTCTCCAAGGACCAGTCTCTCCTCACAACATGTCCAAAGTATGTTAGACGGAGCCTCAGAATCCTTGCATCCAAGGAACAGATAGAAAATAAGGCTCCAAAAATTGAAAGAATACCACCATAATGTCTAAAAACGAATGCAGAACTGGAAAGGCTCAATGATCTACATGCCAAGAAATGTGGAAGGCTGCCATATAGTCAATCCAGAAGAGAAGTGTGCAATTTGTGCTATTCCAACAAAATATGGAAATTACTGAACAAAAACATTAGTATAACACACAAGTAAAATCTCGCTGAAGATACTTTAAAAATGACTGAAACAGTATTTTAACAATGAACTACCAGAACTTGAAGCTGGTTTCAGAAGCTAGATTCAAGAGGTTTTGGTTGAATGCACAGAATACCAGAAACATATTCACTTGTCTTTTATTAATTACGCAAAAGCATTCAACTGCATGGATCATAACAAATTACAGATAACAGTAAGAAGAATTTGAATTCTTGCACTCCTAATTGTGCTCATGGAAAACCTGCAAATAAAGAAGCAGATATCAACTAGAAAAAGGTTTTGCAACATGGATGTATTCTTTCACAATATATATTTTATCTATACATTGATCAAATTGTCCAGGAAGATAGATTCTCCGAAGCATCTAAAGAGGAGGAAGATTAACAACCCGCAATACACAGGTGACACAAACTTGCTTGCTTAAAAAATAGAGAATCTGAAGCGTTTACTGATGAAGATAAAAGACTACAGCCTACAGTACGGATTATATCTCAATGTAAAGAAAATAAAAATCCTCCAATATGGCTCAAAAAGCATCATCACGATAAACGGAAAAATTATTGATGTTGTCAAGGATTTAATTTCATTTGCATCCAAGTTCAACAACCATGGAAGCAAATATAGTCAGTAAATAAAATATTACTTATTTGGGGAAATCTGCTGCAAAAGACTCCTAAAATGTATTGAGGGCTAACATACACCCGGCACAAGTCATCCTATCCTTCCAATCATCTATGAATATGAAAGCAGGATAATGACTCAGAAAGACCAAAGAATTATTGATCCCTTTGAATAATTTTGGCAAAAAATACTAAATATATCTATCATAGACTGCCAAAAGAAAGAACCAATTTGTATTGGATGAATTGCAGACAGAACACTCCTCCTTAAAAGCTAGAATGGTGAGACCTCATCTCATGTCGTTTATAAAGCTACCAGAAGGGAGACTAGGCTCTAGATAAAGTCAAGGGTGAGTGAAAACGAGGAGCCTGAATGAGAGAGATTCATAGTATGGCTATGACAACGGGTTAAAACATATTTTAAGAATGGCATTGCGTTGTTGCGGTCCACGTAGTTGACACTAACCCAGAGGGTTTTCACAGACAGTAAATCCCAAGGGATTTCTCCTTGGGAACAGCTAGTGGATTAGAACTGCATGCCTTTGGGTCAGCAGTGCAATCACTAAGACCCCAAAGAGCCAATAGTGTGCAGTCTCTTGCACAAATTACTAAAAATCCTGTTAAAATTTTCATTCCCAATGCCATCTCACTTCTTTTTTTTGACAAGATAGTCAATCCGTCAAAAAACTACATGATTCCAAAGTTATGTTCCCCCTAATTCCAGGGTAAAATCTGTACTTAGTATGCTGGAACAGTTCCATTTTTGTTAGTATTTCCTTAGAGGTTTTGCAGTGGAGAAATAGCAAGAAAGTAATTTATTCTTTCCTCAGCTTTTCGATAACTGATTATAATCTCCAGATTAATACTCTCCTTTCGGCAAAGAGCAGTGAAGGCACACGCACGTACTCGCCTGTGTAAAGGCCTAAGGGGGCAATGAGTAACAACACAGAAGCAGCAAAAATATGATCACTGTAATCCGGATGGACTATACTTGAACGAGGAAGATGCTACTAACGGGTAAACAGAGGGGTTGGCCTGAAAAATCCTAGGTACCTAACAATGACGTTATAAACAAGGGAGAGCAGCCAAGAATCTAGGACTTGGGCGTTCCAGTTGGTTCTATGGAAACAAGGGACGCTGGTGGCCCAGGGCCTCCCAGTGAGAGCAGAGCGGAGCTGCGCAAACAGAAAGTGGGGGGGAGGGGTCCTCGGCACCACAGAACCGCACCAGCGGCCACCCCCGCCTTCGAGGCGGGATCTGAGGCTGCAGCCCACCAACACCGGCGCAGAGCTTAACTATGAGCTGCTAGAACGACAGTCACAGTCGGCTTGAGGAAATCACGAGAGGCGGGCATCGCTGCCGCCCACCTTCTCAGCTTTCCAGCCGAGTAGTAAAAAACTTAAGGGGACATGACTCGGGGGGAAAAAGGTCCCCAATGAGTCAGAGTATAAACTGCGTCTTCGGAGTTGAGACTCTTTACCTTCCCCGTGGAGTATTTGAGCTGCTTCCCTCAGGTGTCGGTGGCAACTGGGACGAAGAATATCTCTGCAGCCGTCCCTGGACTAATAAGGGCTTTAGGAAACAATTTCCCCGCCGCGCGTTCAACCGCCCCGGAAGCAATTGTGGAACTTCCGGGTCGTTGTTAGTGACGCTCTCTAGCTGTCGTCAGGGAGGAGTGAAAGGGTGAGGGACTTGACTTTGTGGCAGAGTCTGTCTTCTTTTGGATCAGCCCCCTGAGGTGGGAGACTGGTAAGTGATTTTTAATCCATTGCTCGCTGAGCATGATATTTCCACCCTGGCCGCTGGCAGCATTCTTGCTGGACCGGACAGCGGGAGGGCGAGAACTCATCTAGTCGAATCCTCATCTAGCCCTGTACCACTTGACCCGTTATGTGCCTTGAAAAGGCCCTGGACTCTCCTCCATTGGGCTCACTGTATTCTTAACTGCACCTTGTACGTGTCTACTTCGGAACTTGTGTTCTGGCTCCCGATTATCTGTGAGCAATGACTCCGTATACTTCGACCCAGTCTAGTGCCAATTCTCTACAAATTATTAAGCTGTGTTGTTACCTTCTCTCTTTGGCAGGATTTGACCACCCTTAAGACTCAAGAGGTGCTTTACCATACTTTTCCTTAGCACTGCCTCCAGAGTATTGATCTGGGAATTTTAACAAATATTTGGCAAGAACGGCGAAAGGATCATTGTTTATAATTATTTGAACTGCAGTTAGAATTAGGATGCGTGGAGGATGCTCTTTGTTCCTATGTCTGCTACAACGTAATGAGACATGAGAACAAGTTTATAATTTTATGCATAGTTTTTAGAAAGTAGGTGTGCTTTCAGAAAGAAGTGATCCTGCTCTTGTGCAAACTAGATAGAATGAAATTGAGAATTTTGGACGCCACTCTGAGGTAATCAGAGTGATTCGAAAGAAAAATTGCTTCCGACTGTTAAGTTAATGTGAGGAAAGAGGCTTATTAACATGAAGATATGAAAGATGGTTTGTAGGGAAATTTAGTGACTTCTGTCTTGAGTAATACAGTTTCTTCAAGGGTAAGAAGGCTTCACTCACCACTTTAAATAATCACCCTTTTACCCCATAATAAGCAGCTGGTAGATTTAAAAAAAAAAAAAAAAGCACCTCCAAAAATAACAATAAAGATTACTCTACCTTAAAGAAAATGTAGCTCAAGGTACCCATACACAAATCAAATGCTTTGTTTTCTCTTTAGGGTGATGCAGTCTTGTTAGAGCACCATATTGATCTTTTTAATCTCCTTGTCAGTTATACATTCAGTACATTTTTAATCTTGCCATTTGTTCCCATTTTTGTCATTTTTATTGAATCTTATATTTTTTCTTTATTTCTTGAGTTGGAAGGATGTAAATTACTTCCAGGATACTACTACATGATATTCCTATGTAGCATCTTGCTTTAGATTGTTGAGTTGTTTGATGGTTGTTTTAATTTTTAAATTATTGTTTTGCTATATCTCCAGTGAGAATAATATAACTCATCACTTAATAATAAGAACTATGAATAGTTGCTGTCAGGTATTTTATATTCTTTTTTTATGTTTAATGCTTAGTATAACTCTTCAAGTTATCCATATTTTACATTTTATATTGAGATACAGATTATTATTTTTCAAAAATTACACAATAAATTAATACAACTGAAATTGGAATTCAGTCCAAAAGTTTGGCTGTTTGGATTGTCTTTTATACTTTATTTGATGAAACTGTAGTACTGCAGTGGTCAACTTTAAAGTCGTTGAATGTTTTCTGGAAGGCCAGAATCTACAAGCTACTTCTCAGGAGAAAGATGTGGAATTCAGCTTCTGTAAAAGATTTATAGTCCTTAAAAGCCAATAGGAAATAGTGCTATCTACTGTGTCGCTATGAGTTGTTATTGACTTGATGTCAGTAGGTTTGGTTTTATCCTTCATATCATCCATAAAGATATCAGAATAATATTTTTGGTTCTCAGGTAAAATGGAATACAGCAGCATGCCACATTCAGAATCAAACAGATGGCAGAACTTGAGAATTTAGGAAGTGGGAGGCTTAGTACTCCCTGACCTCAAAATGTGCTACCAAGAGGTAGTAACCAAAACAGCATGGTACTGGTACAATGACAGGCTCATAGACCAATGGAACAAAATTGAGAACCCAGAAATTAAACCATCTGTATATGGGCAACTGATATTTGACAAGGAAATAAAACCTATCAGATGGGTAAGGGACAATCCCTTCAACAAATGGTGCTGGAAAAACGACTGCTACCTGCAGAAAGGTGAAACAGGATTTACGTCTCAAACCATACACAAAAAAATCAACTCAAAGTGGATGGAGATACTTGGGAGTAAAACCCCAAACCATAAAGCTCATAAGAGACAAACTGGGATCAAGCTTAGATGACCTAGTCTATGGTATGAAGAGACTACCAAATATAACCAGAAATTCACAATCTGGAGAGGATAAAAAAATTGATGAATAGGACTTTCTAAAGGCTAACGCCCTGTGTGCATCAACACTTTTCCCAACAGAATTGAGAGAAAATTTACTGACTGAGAAAAAACATTTGGTAATACCATTTCAGAGTAAGGTCTCATATCAAAACTTTATAGAATCCTACAGACTGTTAACACAATTATAAAATCTTAGAGACTGATAAAACAATTACAAAATGGGCAAAAGAGATGGAAAGACTTTTCACAGAGGAAGATATTCAGATGTCCAACAGACACATGAAGGAATGCTCAAAATCACTGGCAATAAGAGAGATGCAAATCAAAACTACAATGAGATATCACCTCACCCCAGTAGTAGCAGTGGCAAACTTTATCAGGACAGCAAGTAATAAATGTTGGAGAGGATGTAGAGAGAGAGAGAGGAACTCTTATACACCGTTGGTGGGATTATAAAATAATACAACCACTCTGTAAGGTCATTTGGTGTTGCCTCAAAAAGCTGAACATAGAAATTCCATACAACCCAGTTATTCTACTGCTTGGAATATAATCTAAGAAAATTAGAACTGAGGCACAAATGGAGAATTGTACCCCAATGTTCATAGCAGGTAATTCAACATCTCAAGCACATGGAAACATCCCAAATGTTCAAATACAATTGAATGGATTGAGAAATTATGGTACATTCACATGATGGAATACTATGTAGCATGTAGGAACAATAATTTTGAAAATTACTACCTAACTTGAGAGGGACTGGAGAGCATTATACTAAGTCAACTAACTCAGTCCCATATGGACAAATACTGTAGAAGACCATTATTATAGAATGTGTATGAGGATCCAGGGGAGAATGGGTGATAGGGAGAAGGTTAATCACTGGGTCACAGATTTTGATGTGTGGAGAGAGGGGTGAGTATAGAAAATGGGAAAGATCTGGTATGAAAAACAATGTACACGAACTTTGTAAGTAAACCAGTATAAAATAAAATTTTTCTTTTTAAAAAAACCCCATGCACTCCCATGTTTATTGCGGTTTTGTTCACAATAGCAAAGAGCTGGAAACAACCCAAGTGCCTATCAACAAACGAATGGATAGAGAAGCTCTGGTATCTTCACACAGTGGAATACTATGCAGCATTGAAAAACAAGGAACTCGTGAAATATTATGCAAAATCGATGACCCTGGAGGACATTATGCTGAGTGAAATATCTCAGTCACAAAAGGACAAAATTGTATAGGGCCATTGTTGTAAAACGGGACTGACATCGGGGTTGAGGGAAGACAGAAAAGGAGGGGAGGAATGATGTATTGAAACAGATGAGGGAGAGAACTGTTTAAAAAGGTTATACGAATGGGTATTCTTGTCATTATAGAAGTCCAGGGTGAAGGCTGCATAGTGAAGTGCATTTGGGAGGGATGGCATAACAATTAAAGATTTTTTCTTTTCAAGAAGAGTGAATTGGGGGGAAGGGGGTGGGCAGGGAGAAAAGTGCCATGATGAATGACTGGAAACCCGAAGTCTCTGTAAACTTTCATTAAAATTAGTGTGGGAGACTTAAGTGCCCCTATCCTTGCCTCCAAAGAGTACCCTGGTTGTGCTTCTCTCATCTTATTCCTTGTCCAAATTCCAGATGTGTAAGAGTAATTGAAAATACCAAAGCTTGGGGGAAGCACCCCTTGGTCTTTAAACTGACATCCTTGTTCTTTAGCACTTTAAAGTCATCCTTAATTGCAGATTTGCTCAGCGCATCATGTCTTTTGCATTCATGTCTACTGCTCCTCTGGGTATTTACTTGTGAATTAAAATAATATCCTTGGCAATTTCAATTATGATGTTGAATTTTGGTCTAGTGGTGAAGACTTTTGTTTTCTTGATGTTGAGGTAAAATCCATATTGAAAACTTCTTTTATCTTAGTAAGTGTTTTTAATCTACTTACTGCAATTTAGGTTATGTCATCTGTTGTAATAATAATGCAGGCTATATGTCTTCTTCTAATCCTGATGTCACATTCTTCTTTATAATCCAGTTTCTCAAATTATTTGTTCAACATACAGATTGAGTAGGTTTGGGTAAAGAATACAGCAATAACACTTTTCCTGATTTTAAATCATGCAGTCTTCAGTATGGATTGAAGCTTAACATCAAGAAAACAAAGATTCTTACCACTGGGCCAATTGGCAGCAGCATAATAGATGGAGAAGAAATTGAGGCCAAAGTTTTCTCAATTACTTATTATGCATCAGAGAGTTGGACAGTGACTAAGGATGACAGAAAAAGAATAGATGCGTTTGGTTTGTGGTGCTAGAGAAGAGTCTTGAACTTCCATGGACTACCAAGAAAAGAAGTAGGTCTGTCTTTGAGAGGGTGAAATCAAGTTTCTCATTGGAAGTTAGGATTTTGAAGCTCCACCTCACTTACTTTGGGTGGTGGCCAGGAGAGATCAGTCCTTGGAGAATGACTTCATTCTCAGAAGGGTGGAGGGAGAGTGCAGGAGAAGATGACCCTGGATAAGATAGATTGATAGCAGTGACTGGGTCAGTGGGGGTTAGGATGTCAGAAGTAGTTAGACTGGCTCAGGACAGGGAGGGGTTTGGTGCTATTGTACATAGGATCACTGTACATCTCAGCCACTCAGCCAATAACATTCTCTGACAGCTTTGGAAACAGGAGTGGCATCCACTTCCTAAACAGCATGCCTCTGGAAACTTTGTGAACTTTGAGGGGCTTCAAGGCCTTTTGTTCATAAGGTTCCTATGAGTCATGCTTCACTTGAAGGCAATAAACAACGATAGTATCCCTTTCTTCTGATTCAAGGATTGCTTCTAGGTTTATGTAATGGTTTCTCATGATCAAAATTAAATGTCCTGGAATTCTGATAATTTATTATGATCTGCACAGTCATACTGTCATTGCATAGTCAAAAAACATAAGTAACATATTTTTAGTATTCTCTGCTTTCAGTCAAGATCTGTCTGCAATGAGCAATGATAATTTCTCATTCTACAGCCTCATTTAAATCTAGCTTGAATTTCAGAAAGGTTTTACTTGCATGTAATACTAATGAGAGGCAGTCGTCAGAACAGAGCAAAGAGACACTACATGGCTCAAAATCAAGAAGGGGT
>NW_006399793.1:13467563-13483013 GCF_000299155.1 Elephantulus edwardii | reverse complement strand
CTATGAGTCACAAGCGACTTGATGGCACATAACAATAAACAACAACAACAACCAATACTAATGATATTGCTCGATAATGTCTTCATTCTGTTGGAACAACATGTCTTAGGATGTTGTTGTTGTTATGTGCCATTGAGTCATTTGCACCTCATAGCGACCCTATGTACAGTAGCCCTGAAACCTATTCTATCCTGTGCTAACTTTACTGTCCCTGACAAATGCACCCTCATTACCCTTGTTCACTGAATCAATCCATCTCATAGATGGTCTTTCTGTCTTTCTCTGTCCCTCCACCCTTCCAAGCATGATGCGCCTCTCCAAAGGCTGGTCCGTCCTTGCAACATGCCCACATTTTGTCAGATGAAGCCTTAGAATCCTTGCCTTTATGGAGAAGCCTAGGTTTACCTTCTCTAGGATGAACCTTCCCCTGCCTCTGAAGACAAACTCCCTAGTTCTTAATGTGTGTACCATCAGATCTGACTGGTACAGAAGGCGATTGTTCCTCCTTCTTCAGCAGAACATCTAGTGGATTTGAACCGCACACGTCTGGGATTACAGTGCAGCTTCTTGCCACTTGGCAGCATCAGGATGGATGGTGAAGAGATTGAGATTGTGCACAGCTTTAGTTTGCTTGGCTCCACAGTCAACCCTCTTGGCACCAGTAGCCAGGAAATTAAAAGGCGCATTGCCATGGGAAAGTCTGCTGTTAGGGACCTCTCCAAAGTACTGAAGAGCAATGGTGTCTCTCTGGAGACTAAGGTGCATCTGATACAGGCCATGGGCTTTGCAGTCACTTGTTATGCATCAGAGAGTTGGACAATGACCAAGGAGGATAGAAGGAGAATTGATGCCTTTGAGCTGTGGTGCTGGAGAAGAGTATTGAGAATACCATGGACTGCTAGGAAAACAAACAGATTTGTCCTGGAAAGGGTTAAACCGGGTGGCTCCTTGGAGGCAAGGATTCTGAGGCTCCGTCTAACATACTTTGGACATGTTGTGAGGAGAGACCGGTCCTTGGAGAAGGACATCATGCTTGGGAGGGTGGAGGGACAGTGCAGGAGGGGAAGGCCCTCTATGAGCTGGATTGACTCAGTGACTGGGGTAATCAGGATGGGAGTGTCAGAGACAGTGCGATTGGCACAGGACAGAGCAGAGTTTAGGGCTGTTGTACATAGGGTCTCTTTGAGTCGCAAGCGACTCAACTGCACATAACAACAACAACAACAGGATGAACCTGTTTGTTCTCCTGGCAGTCCATGGTATATTCAAGTACTCTTGTCCAGCACCTCAGCTCAAAGGCATCAATTCTCCTATCATCCATAGTCGTCGTCCAGCTCTCTGTTGCATGGCAAGCAATTTAAAAAACTGTAGCCTGGATAAAGTGTACGTTGGTCTCCAGACTGATGTTGTTGCCCTTCAGTACTCTGGAAAGGTCCCTGACAGCAATTTGCCAAAGCAATTTCCCAAAGCAATTTGCCTTGATTTTCTGGCTGCTGGTACCAAGAGTGTTGATTGTGGAGCCAAGCAAACTAAAGCTGTTAACAGTTTCAACCTCTTCACCATCTATCATAATGCTGCCAATCATTGGTGAGAATCTTTGTTTTCTTGATGTTGAGCTTCAATCCATATTGAAGGCTGCCGTCCTTGATTTTCTGGAACAAGTGCATCAGGTTCTCCTCAGTTCCAGCAAGCAGAGTTGTGTCATCTGCTTAATGCAGGTTGTTGATGTGTCTTCACCCAATCCTGATGCCACATTCCTCTTCATACAGCGCAGCCTCCCGAATGATATGTTCTGCATATAGATTGAATAAGTATAGAGACAGGATACATCCCTAGCATACCTTTTCCTATTTTGAACCATGTTCTGTTCTGCACCAAGGAAGAAAGAGGATATAGTTTTAAGGAGTTACTGTTCAAAAATGGTTTTCTTAGCATTTGATTTTGACTTTGCTATGTGAATGGGCAGGAATATGTGGATAGGAGGTGTTAGTCCATCCCCAAAGGAATTGGCTGGTTTCACCATCAAATTAAGCAGATTCAACAGCAGAATTTGAGAAGCTCACTACTAGTAAAGGACAAGTGAAAAATGCAGTGTACCCTTTGGGGTCAGAAATTCTTGTTCCAGCCAGACCTATAGGAGAGTAGCAGTAGCCACAGCAGAGAACCAAAGACCTGACATGAAACAGAGCTGACCTTGGAACTACTACTCCATGGAACAAGAGCTAGGAGCCTTTGCACAAGTTTACTGGAGGACTGAGGGGAGAATCATAATTATGAGGACTAAGAACTTTGTAACACCGGCCTAAAGCTGTGAGGCTGAAAGCTGAGGTGCCTGAGAGCATGTTTTAGCAGCAGTCCTGACTGATTATATCCTGCTACTAACCTGTATTATAGATTTTTTTTACTTCTCCAATAAACTCCATAATCATAAATATGGTTCTGTGTGCTCTGTAAGCTGTTGCAAAATGGATTTCAGACCCAATAGAGCATTAAAATTGGTGTTAGAATTAGTAGAAAGAGGTATGGGACTGTGGAGGACGCGTCAGACTTCATGGTAATTAGTTTTGTGTTGTGGGTGATGTTGGTGGGGTAGTTTCCCCTTGTGGAGTTGGTAAAGGTCAGGATTGGCCATCCTTATGTCATCTGTGCTAAACAAAGCAGCCGTCCCATTTGGTGAAGATTTACAGCCTTGAAATCCCAGTGGGAGGTCATCATGTTTTGGAATCAATTTGACCAAAGTGAGAAAGTTTCTTTTGGTTTTAAAATACTCACTTTGTTTTTGTTGTTATATGCCATTGAGTCACCTGTGAGTTATAGCGAACCTGGATATAATATCTCTGACCCTTTTACTGTCTTGAGCCAGTCTCACTTGACTGACACACTTAATCCCATTGCCCCAGTTACTGTGCCAATTCATTTCATTTGGGGTCCTGTGCTGTCCCTCCACCCTTCCAAGCATGATGCTCTTCTCCAAAGACAGGTCCCTCCTGGCCACATGCCTAAAGAATGTGAGATGAAGCTTCAAAATCCTTGCCTCCAACGAGATAATTGGTTTTACCCTCTCCAAAACAGATTTATTTGTTTTCCTGAGAGTCCATGGTATGTTTAAGACTTCTCCAGCACCAGAACTCAAAGGCATCTTTCTTTTTCAAAGGTGAATTATTCTTCTGCCATCCTCAGTCATTGTCCAGTTAACTGATTCATAGCAAGTAATTGTGAAGACCTTGGCCTTTGTCAGTCATGTCTTAATCTCTGGACAGATATCACTCCTCATTAATGCTTTGGAGAGATCTCTGACAGCAGATTTCTCCAATGCGATTTCTCTTTTGATTTCTTGGCTTGTGGTGTCAAGAGTGTTGCCAAGCAACTAAAGTTTTTAACAACCTCAGTCTTTTCTCCATCCATCCTGGTGCTTCCAGTTGGCCCAATGGTGAGAAAATTTATCTTCTTGATGTTAAGTTTCAATCCATATTGAAGACTACAGCCCTTTACCTTTGTCAGCAAATGCTTCAGGTCTTCCTGAATCTTGGCAAGCAAGACTGTGCCATCTGTATAACATATGTGGTTTGATGACTTTTCCTCCAATCCTGATGCTATGTTCCTCCTCATAAAGTCCAGCCTTTTTAATGGTCTGTTTGGCATACATATTGAAAAGGTATGGAGACAGGACACATTCTTGATGCATTCCCTTCCTAATTTTGAGCCATGCTTAAGTTGACTGCTAAATATTCTGAGTACAGTAATTCTAGTCTGCTAGAAAACCTATATGTGTAGAGTTTTGCATTCATTTATCTGTGTTTTACACATTGTAGACACAGCAAACCATGTGTTTCTGTTGTGGGGGGGGAAATGACAGACTTAATCCTGGCCATTCTTCTAATCTGTTTATTATCCTCTGAGTCACTGAGCTTTTGTGACTTTATATTTTCATATGGAAAATAGATTTCTAAAATTCTGCTGTTAGGTTTCAGTGAGATGATATAACCAATGGCCAACCAGTCATTTCAGATTCATAGGACCCTATCAGTTTGAGAAGACAACTACTAAACAGGGCTTTCTTTCATGCCCGTGACCTTCTTGAAATAAATAATCAGCATTTTTAATGATGATAGATCATTAGGTAGGTAGACTCAGTTTATTTATGTTATCAGCTGACTGCAGAAGGTCAAGGACTGCAGCCTTCAAAATGAATTGAAGCTCAACATCAAGAAAACAAAGATTCTCACCACTGGGCCAATTAGCAGCATCAGTATGGATGGTGATGAGATTGAAATTGTTCACAGCTTCAGTTTGCTTGGCTCTACGATCAACACTCTTGGACCAGCAGCCAGGAAATTAAAAGATTAATTGCACTGGGAAAGTGTACTGTCAGAGATCTCTCCAAGGCACTGAGGAGCAACAATATCAGTGTGGAGACTAAGGTGCACCTGATACAGGCTATGGTCTTTGCCATTACTTGCTATGCATCAGAGAGCTGTACAGTGATTAGGGATGATAGAAGGAGAATCGATGTCTTTGAGTTTTGGTGCTAGAAAAGATAATTGAATATACCATCGATTGCTAGGAGAACAAACAAGTTCATCTTGGAGAAGTTGTAACCAGGCTGCTCCTTGGAGGCAAGGATTCTAAGCTCCATCTTACATACTTTGTACATGGTACAAGGAGGGAACAGTCCTTGGAGAAGGACGTCATGCTTGGGAGGGTGGAGGGACAGAGCAGGATAGGAAGACCCTCGATAAGACGGATTGATTCCGTCACTGGGATAATGGGGATAGGTATGTCAAGGACAATAAGGTTGGCAAGAGATAGAGCAGGATTTAGGGCTGTTGTACATAGGGTTGCTATGAGTTGGAAGCAATTGAACGGCATGTAACAACACAACAATAATATATTTGCACAATACTTACTTTACAAACTCAGAAAATCCTCCAACTTAATGAGAGGAGACTGCTCATCTTTCTTCCATGGAGTCTGTGGTAGATTTAAATTACTGGCATTTTGGTTATCAGCACGAGGTAACTCAATGGCACATAACAACAATAACATACTATGACAGGTTTGGAAGCAGTAGTGGCATCCACTTCCTAAACAACATGCCTCCGGAAATTCTGTGAACTTTGATAAATGTCGATAGTTGTAGAGGGGCCTCTGGCCTTTGTTCACAGAGTCTCTGTGAGTCATGCTCAACTTGAAGGCAATCAACAACAAGGCACTACAGATTGTACCACACTTCTCACTAAATAAATATTGGTTCTCTTTCCTTTAATCCTTTAAGGATGAAAGAAGAATGGTAGATATATAAATGTTGTGTCAATGAAAAGTGAAGAATCATTTCATTTATTCTAGGGGAATAGAGTTGCATGCACACAGAGTTAGTATATGAGACAATTTACATACTATCATTAAACACAGTACATGATGGTAACACAAAAATAAAATTTTGCTTCCAATTAATCAGGTGAAGAAAGACTTCTTTAAGGAAGTAATGTTAAAATTGAAATTTAAGGGTAATAAGAGCAAAGGAAAAGAAGATACAAAGGAATGTATTAGAAAATAAAAGGTATTATCTAGTTTACCTTGTTGTTGTGGTTAAGTGCCATCGAGTCAGGTACACTCATGGCAATATTTTGAAATAGAGATCTGAATCCTGTCTTATCCTGTGCCATCCTGACAGTCTCTAGCACTCTGGATGTCTAAGGTTTATCATTCAAAATTATCTTTCCTATCTAAAAGATTAACTGTTTGATTTATGCTGAAATTACTGTATTAAAGAGAGAATGCTATGCAGATAGGCAGGAATTTGTGAGTGGGGCATGTTATCCTATCCACAAGGGGATTGGCAAACTACCATTCCATAAAGAGCCTGGCTAATCAACACAAAGGGATTGGCTAGTTTTGCAATAAATTGAACAGCTCTACCTGCAGAAATAGATTTTTCTGGTGCCATTGAAGAGACAAGAGAATATAGGATACCTTTCTTGTTCCTGCTACACCCACAAATAGCAACTTAGTCTAAAGAGAGACTTGACATGAGGTGAAACCTTGTGGTGGAAGAAGGGGAGGCATAGAGCTAATATTGGCAGGATGGAGAACTTTGTTGGGCTGTTTGTTGGGGGGAACCAGTATTTGCAGAACTGAGGAATGGGGGAGGGTGTACACATGGGGAGTAGCCAATATTGGCAGGATTGAGAATTAGGGAAAAATAGCCCGGAGCTACAAGTCTTGGAGCTGAGTGAGGTGCCTGTATGTACATTTCGGAAGTTGCCCTGACTGTGTTGTATTATTAATATGGATTATATCCTTTTGACTTTCCTGATATGGTTCTGTGTGGTCTGTGAGCTAGTTCATAGGATTTTGGACCTAGCAAAGCAGAACGATTGGTATTGAGATTAGTAGAAAGAGTTATGGGAGTTATGTCTGACCTCATGGGAGTTGGTTTTGTGTTGTTGATGATGTTGATGGGCATAGCCTTGTGAAGTTGGTAAAGGTCAGATATGGCCATCCCTATGTGGCCCTTGCAATTTTTACCAGCACCTTCAAGCCCATTGTTGTAGTCACTATGTTAATCCACCTGGTTGAGGGTCTTTCTTTCCTTTCTCCACCTTCCCAAGCATGATGCCATTCTCCAAGGAATAACCAACCTTTCCTAGCAATATACTTCCTAAATAACATGCCTCTGGAACTCTATGAACTTTGATAAATTACAGTAGTTACAGAAAGACTTCAGACCTTTTGTTCATAGTATTGCTATGAGTCATTCTCAACTCAACGGCAATTAACAACAACAACCTAGCAATATACCCAAAGTTTGTGAGATGAAGCTTCATCACCTTTGCCTCTATGAGCACTCTGACCCTATCTTGGACAAATCTCTAAGACATATCTGTTTGTTCTTTTGGCAGTCCATGGATATTTAGTACTGTTCTCCAACTCCACAATTTAAAAGCATCAATTCTTCTCTCATCCTTAGTCAGTGTACAGCTCTCAAATGCATAGAAAATGGCTTAAGACCATGACATAATAGCAGAATTGGTGAAGGCTAATAAGCAACTTTGTTTGGTTGGTTTTGTTTGTTTCTTTGTGACAGTGGTGGTTAGGTGCTGCTCAGCTCTTACTTATCCTGTGCACCATGGAACAAAGCCCTGTCCAATCCTGTGCCTTCTTAGCAGTACTTAAACAAGCTCTTGCAATCATCACTGTGTTAATCCACCTTTTTGAGTAGCTTTTTGCTGACCGTAAAAAGAGCAAAGGCAGTGGGAATGCCTCAGTGTGACCTCTGCCACCTCCACAAGGGGGAACTGTCATCATCCTCAGCATCCACAGTATAAAATCAATTCTCATGAGGTCAGACATGTCCTCTGTGTTCCCCTACTTATTTTTAGTATTTGCAACACCAGTTGTTCTGCTCTGTTGTGTCAAAATGTGTTCCAATAGCTATCCAGACTTCACAGAAACATAATTTGGGGTTTATTAGGGAAGTTAATAATTTACTGCTGTAGTTGGCACCAGACTATAATATCTCAGGACAGTTTCTGAAGTGTGCACACAGACCCTTCAGCCTACAACCTGCAGCTTTAGTCCAGTATTATAAAGTTCTCTTAATTCTGGAAATTAAGACATCTCTCTTTCAATCCAAGTAAGTTTGAGTGAAGGCCCTTGGCTGTGGGTCCATGGGATAGCAGTCCCAGGTTAGCTCTGTTTCACATGGGCTTTTTGGTTCTGTGCTGTAGTGGCTGCTGCCCTCTGATAGGTTCAGTTGGTGCAAGAATCTCTGGCACTGAAAGAAGACATGCACATCATCCTCTACTTTATTGTTGGTAGTGAGACTCCCAGATTTTTGCTGCTGAACCCGCTTGGTTTAAACCTGGGTTGAATGGCAAAACTAGTCAAACTCCTGCTGGATAGACAACACATTTTATTTCCATGTTTCTCCTCAGCCATGTGGTAAAGTCAAGGATAGTGGCCTAAGAAAGCCATTTCTAAGAATATAACCACTATACTGCACTGACTCTCTACTTTTCCAAACATAATGTCCTTTTCAAAGGATTGGAATCTTTGAATAAATGTGAAAAGTTTATGAGATGAAATATTATTTTCCTTGCTTCTAATAAGCACTGTCTGCCCTTCTTCCAAGACAGATTTGTTTGTTCTTGTAGCAGCACATGATATATCCCACATTCTTCACCAGCACTGCAATTTAAAGGGATCCTGCCTTGGTCTTCCTTATTTTTGTTCAACTTCCACAAGCATATGAAGCAACTGAAAATAACAATAACTTGTGACAAGTACAGATCTGTCTCTAAACTGACATTCTCCTCCCCCACTTTAGCAGTTTAAACGTTTTTGGCAGCAGATTTATACAATATAGTGTACATTTCATTATAGCGTACATTTCACATATACATTTCATTTCTTGACTGTTGCTTCCATGATTGTTGATTACGGATTCAAGTAAATTGAAATCTTTGACAATGTCAGTCTTTTCTCCAATTATCATAATGTTGCTTAAAGGTCCAGTTGTAGGGACTTTTGTTTTCTGTATGTTAGAGTGTAATGTCAACTGAAAGGTATGCTTTTAATCTTGTAAGTGCAGGGCAAGTTATACATAACAGTGTGGTCATGTTAAAGATGCTAGACTTTTCTCAGTAACTCAAAAAAACGCATTGCTGTCAAGTCAGAACTGACTCATCGCTGACCCTCCAGTGGGTTTTAGATGCTGTAAATCACTTGGAAGGAGATTTTCTATCTTTATCCCAAGGAAAACTTGTGGTTGTTAGTGTGCTCTCAAGTCGCCTGCAACTCATAACATCCCTATGTACAACAGCCCTGAACCCTGCTTTATCCTGTGCCAATTTTATTGTCTCAGGCAGACCTACCCTCATTACCCCAGTTACTGAAGCAATCCATCTCATCAAGGGTCTTCCTCTCTTGTGCTGTCCCTCCCAGATATGACCATCCCCATGTGGCCCTTGCTGTTTTTACAAGCACCTTCAAGCCCATTGCTGTAGTCACTGTTAATCCACCTGTTTGAGGATCTTTCTTTCTGTCCTCCACCTTCCCAAGCATGATGTCCCTCTCCAAGAAATAACCAACCTCTCCTAGCAATACTCTTTCTAAACAATATGCCTCTAGAAACTCTAAACTTTGATAAAAGACAATAGTTATAGAAAGGCTTCAGGCCTTTTGTTCATAGGGTCTCTATGAGTTGTGCTCGACTCGATGGCAGTTAACAAGAACCAACTAGCAATATGTCCAAAATATGTCAGACGAAGCTTCAGAATCCTTGCCACCAAGGAGCAGCCTGGTCTCACTCTCTCTCTAGGACGAACCTGTCTGTTCTCCTAGCAGTCCATAGTATAGTCAATATTCTTCTCTAGCACCACAGCTCAAAAGCATCAATTCTCCTTCTATCATCCCTAGTCATTGTCCAGCTTTCTGACATATAGCAAGTAATTACAAAGACTATGGCCTGGATCAGGTGCACCTTAGTCTCCAGACTGGCATTGTTGCTCTTCAGTACTCTGGAGAGGTCTCTGACAGTAGACTTTCCCAGTGCAATTCATCTTCTAATTACCTGGATGCTGGTACCAACAGTGTCGATTGTGGAGCCAAGCAAACTAAAGCTGTTCACAATCTCAGTCTCTTCACCATCTATCATGATACTGCCAATCGGGCCAGTAGTGAGAATTTTTCTTTTCTTGATGTTGAGCTTCAATCCCTATTGAAGCCTGCAGTCCTTGACCTTCTGCAGCAAGCACTTCCGATCCTCAGTTTCAGCAAGGATTGTGCCATCTGCATATCACAAATTGTTTATGAGTTTTCCTCCAATCCCAATGCCACATTTCTCCTCATAGAGCCCAGCCTCTTGAATAATCTATTCTGCATATAGTTTTAAAAAGTATAGAGATAGAACTCATCCCGGGAGTACACTCTTCTCAGTTCTGAACCATGTAGTGTTTCCTCGCTCTGTTCTGAGGAATGCCTTCTGGTCCAAGTACAGGTTTTGCATAAGCACAATCAAGTGTTCTGGGATTCCCATTCTTTTCAGAGTCACTGGTTTGTTGTGATCCACACAGTCAAATGCCTTTGCATAGTCAATGAAACACAGATAGACATACCTCTGGTACTCTTTGCTTTCAGCCAAGATCCATCTAACATTAGTTATAATATCTCTAGTACGATGGCCTCTTCTAAACCCAGCGTGCACTTCAGGCAGTTCTCTGTTGATGTACTGTTCCAATTGTTTTGGATCTTCTTCAGCAGAATCTTGCTTGCATGTAGTATTGATGATATTGTTGATTAATTTCCACACTCTGTCAGGTCATCTTTCCTTGGAATGGGAATAAATATAGATCTCTTCCAGTTAGTTGGCTAGGTGATAGTCCTCCAGATTTCTTGGCATAGCTTGGTGAGCACATCCAGGGCAGTGTCTGGTTTTTTGAAATATGTCAATTGGTGTGCTGTCAAGTCCTGGAGCCTTGTTTTTGTCAATTCTTTCAGAGCAGCTTGAACTTCTTCATCACTACAGGCTCTGCTCATATGTTGTTTCATGAAATTCTTCTGTATCAGCCAATTCCTTTTGGCACAGTGATTCTGCATACTCTTTCTATCTTCTTTTAAGGCTTCCTGGATCATTTAATATTCTGCCCAAAGCATCCTTAAGTATTGCAACTTGAGTCTTGAATTTATTCTTCAGTTCCTTCAGCTTAAGAAATGCTGAATGAGTTCAGTCGTTTTGATTTTCTGACTCCAGCTCTCTGTGGATTTCATTATAAATTTTTACTTTGTTTTCCCGAGCTCGAGCTGCCTTTTGAAATCTTATGCTCAACTTAATATCTTGATTTCTGAGCAAATTGGGGAGGGGGGCAGGGACAAAAGTGCAACAATGAATGATGGAAATCCAAAATCTCTGTAGATGTTCATTGAAATTAATAAAAAAAAAAGGAAAGATAATGTTGAAAAAATAGCCTCTGAGGTTCTGGCTACTGTTACAATTGTCAATAAACAGATCATCATTTTAAAAAAATATATATCTTGATTTCTTCCCTTTGCTTTAGCTCTTTAGCGCTCTAGTGCAATATTTCAAGTTTCTTCTGACATCCATCTTGGTCTTTTCTTCCGAGGAAGGAAAACTAGCATATTTGAATTGCCTGCTTTTGGATTGGCATGGCAACTCCTTAGCTAGTAGGCCACCAGAACTCCCTAAACAATGATTTATTTGTGTAACTATGATAAGATAGAGGGTGTGATTATTTTTTTTCTTTGTTGTATGGAAGCTAATACCCATTCGGTATTACATGGGATATCATATATGGGAAATAATTTCTATTTTTTTATTACAATAACAGGTAAGACAAAAAGAAAAAAAATGTACAATCTCACCCATCAGAAATAATCACTGATCACTTTTTCTATATTTTTGTAGATTTGCATATGTTTCTTATAATAAAAATTTTATTATACCTATTACTTGTGACTTGCTTTTTTATTTCACTTATTTATAAATTTGCTTCTAGGACATTGTTGTCCTTGCATACTATTCTATCTTATAAATGTATTATAACTTCATAACACATTAAATAGTAGGGTTATAAAATTTGAATAGTAAAATATTTTTACATATTTATTTCCATTTTCCTGTTTACTAATTATATAAGATTTTATTATCCAAGAGTCATATACATAATACTTATGAAATGTGTTGACAGAATAATAACATTTTAGATTTATTTTCTATCGAGTTTATAAACTTTGTACATAAATTGTGAAATAGCCTATAATGAGAAATTAACCTTCTTCTTAGCCCTGAGTTCCATTTGGATTGCAAGGAACCTATAGAACAGTTTGTATGAACTGAAAGAAAGAAGACCCCTAAATCCTCAAGATGTTCTAACTTTTGAGTGCACTGTGAAATTTTTTAAGGCTTAAGTAAAAGCTTGCTATCCTCTGAGATGATAGTACCTCTGAGCACATAACTTATGACTTGTCAACCAGAGTATGAAATTAATTTCAGGCCCTATTCACCTCCCTTGTTTGGATACTTTTATGCACTCACTGTCACTTAGTGGATTCTAACTCATGGTGATCCTCCAGTGGTCTTCTGAGGTTGTAAATCTTAATGAGAAGAAACTTCCCATCTTTCTCCTTTGGAATGGTTGGTGAAAGAGCTAGAGACATGCAGCCTTTTTATTAGCCATGTAACATTCCTATGTACAACAGCACAAGATAAGCCATGAAATACAACAACTACAGAGGCACACACTGTTACTGCATTCTTGTTTCAAAAGGTAAAGCTGTGGTTTTTGATAAGTTTAGTGGTTCCAGATAAACATCTAACACTTTAGCCTCATCTTTGTGTAATTTTAGAGGTGCGGGGCAGTTATTTGTTTTGGCATGTAAGATCTTAGATAATAAATATTACTATCGTTCACTTGTGTGAAGAGCACTGAAGGGAGAAAAGAATGATAAAACAAGCATTACTGTAAGAGTTTGCACCTAGATTCCACTGGTACCCAGCAAACACACAAACATTGATCGTTCTCTCCATTCTTCCTCTGGCTCTCCCTTAGCTGAGGAATACCAGCCAGAAACACTTTAATTGTGTCAAATCTTGTATGCAGTTCATTGGATGATGCAATCCGTAACTGTTGCCATGAATTTTACTCATATTAAGTCTATAGGGCAAAGCAGAATTGTTTTTCATGGTTTCCAAAACTATATAGTATTTACAGAAGATTGCCCAATCTTTATCCTGTAGAGAGAGTGTCTGGGTGGGTTTGAATGACATTCTGGGTAGCAGCCGAGCACTCTATCACAGTATTTTGTTACTGTCATGTACTATTAAGTCAAAACCAACTCAGTTGACCCTCCAGCGGGTTTTCAGAGGCAGTTTGGGTTAGCAGTGCAACTCCTTGTCACTAAGCCACTCCTGAATGTATTGAGAAAGCAGCCATATCCACAGTCTACTTAGTTGGTTTTGCTGTTATGTATCCTTGAGTTGCCTGTGACCCATAGCGACCCTACAGACAGCAGCTCTGAACCGTTCCCTGTCCTGAGCCAGTCTCACTAATTCTGACACACCAACTCCCATTGCCCCAGTTTATATCAATCCATCTCATTCAGGGTCTTCCTCTCCTGCACTGTCCTTTCACCCTTCTGAGCATGATATACTTCTCCAAGAACCAGTCTTTCCTGGCCATGTGATCAAAATATGCGAGATAGAGCTTCAAAATCCTAGCCTCCCAAGGAGAACATTGGTTTCATCCTCTCCAAGGCAGACCTATTTGTTTTCTTGGCAGTCCTTGGTATGTTTAAGACTCTTCTTCAGCACAATTCGAAGGCATTGATTCTTCTTCTGTCAACCTTAGTCATTGTCCAGCTCTCTGATGCATAGCAAGTAATTGTAAAGACCATGACCTGGATTACGCACAACATACTCTCTAGATGTAAATAATCCATTTTGTGAGCATTCCATTGCTTCTGAAAACTGATGGGTATTCAACATGGATGTGAGTGTTCCATTGCTGCTGGAAACTGATGGGTGTTCAACAGCCTGTAAACTCAAAATACATGTTAACTAAAAATCTAGTTTTCTAGTTTTTAAAATTATTTTCAAGTTCTCATATTTTTTGACATTTTACTCCTCTAATGAATGTATGTATATGTCAAGTGACTGATAGAATTTTAACATATTAAGCATATTGGAAGAAATTGCTCCAAACCATATATGAAAATAAATTTAAATGCTAAATATAAATCCAAATTACGTACATTGTTTGTGATATTGATAAAATTTACAAAATTATTGGTGATAATGTAAAGATGCCAGTAGTCATTCTTTACTTTCTAAAGTAAGCGGTAAAGCCAGATTGATGCCAAGATCAAGCTTTAATGCATCCCTCTAAACACCTACACTGAATTTGAAAAATATTTCATAAATAGAGCAACAAAAGAGATGGAATTGTGAATTTGTTTAATTGGGTGATAATATATAATGTAAAAGAACTGAATTCAGAGAAGCTCTGGTGTAAACTCAAACTTGGGCATTTAAATGTGATAATGCTTGTAAAGTGCATAGAACACCAGTAAAATAATTATTTGAGATTGTTCTAGTTATATGTATTTATTAATTTATTTTAAAGTTTAATATTTTTCATTTTTAATGTTACATTGTAATATATTACATATTCTCTTGGGTCCTGTTTTCACATTTCCTGTTATACATTTTCTACATTACTGTGCTATCCTTCATTTTTAATGGATTATGAACTTTAATGGATTATGAGCACATTTTTAAAGAAATAGCTGATTTTGTTGTATTATTATGATTTATCATTGCTTTAATTTCCACATTGTTTATCATTACCTCTATCCCATTCTCATGACAATGACCTTTACTTAGGTAAGCATATTAATAACTGTGTGGAACAGATAGTCTAATTTTTCTGTTTGGTCAAACTGATTGGATGAAAGCATCAGAAAGGTACTTCGCCCTAGAGCAAGCCGACCTTGTCATCTAGAAAGCAATTTCAGTTATTTATGAGCTTTTCAAGAAACTTTTTTTATTTCAGCTGTGGAATGTAGGTGATATGCTGTAAATCTGTAATGGCTTGCTACTGTTGGCATCCCTATTTTAGTTCTTAAATAGAACTGAGATATTTCCCTCACTGTAATTCCTGTTTCCTCTTTCATTCAGACTTTTTTCCCTGTAGTGTATTGTTCATGAGAGTTTTAGTCAATTTCTAATGCAGTACCAATCAGAAGTTAGCTTGGGATAATAGACATTAATAGCATTTAAGCACTTGTAAAACAGACCTCAGAGAAAGACAAGAAGTATGAAGACATTCACTAAACATTTTATGAGATATATATTTGGAAATGACTTCTCTGTTCTCAGTCAACTTAAAACCTAAAAAAGTAAGTTTTATGATCAATCTTCTTAGCTGTGGCTATCTAATCTTTTTTATTAATGATAGACTTACTGTATTACACTGATTTCTTCTTTTAGTAAACCAAGATGAAGAAATTTTAAGATGTGTTTATTTGGAGAGACAAAGAGCAAGCTATCATTATTTATATATTATGTAAAACTATAGAAAAATTTTAAGTATGAGAGCTTGGCAAATTTGGTGAATTAAAATATCAGTATACCAAAAAAAAATACCAGTATACAGCAATTAATATACCACACATAGAAGCAAGAACCGAGGAAATTTTTGCAAAGACACATTATTCATAATATCATTGATAGTACAGAATACCTAGAAATAAATATAACAAGTGATATGTAAGACACTCATGAAGAAAATAGTCAAGCACTACTGTGTTACAGAAGGCATCAGTGAGTGAAATGAAATGTAGTATATGTGACATTGAAAGGTCATCATTATTCAGATGTTCATTCTCCCCAGTTTATTCGTGAAATCTCAATCAATTTCCTGTCTCTTTTTT
>NW_006399793.1:13454927-13467335 GCF_000299155.1 Elephantulus edwardii | reverse complement strand
AGAAAATGACAAAACATTTTAAAATTATATGGAAAGGGAAAAAAGCCAATAAATAAAAATAACAAATAGGCTAACTGACGGGGTGGGGGGAAATCCATATTTGTTCTCGTTCCCCAAAAAAGATAATACAGCAGAATGTGGAAATTACCAAACAATATCATTAATATCACATTTGTTGTTATTTTGTTACATCGAGTTGTTTGTGACTCATAGCGACCCTGTGTACAACAGCTCTAAAAACTGCTCTGTCAGTCACACTGCCTCTGACACACCTGTCACGATTACACCAGACACTGAATCAATCCACCTCATAGAGGGTCTTCCTCTCCTGCGCTGTCCCTCCACCCTCCCAAGCATGACATCCCTTTCTAAGCACTGATCCCTCCTTGAAACATGTCCAAGGTATGTCAGAGGAAGCCTCAGAATCCTTGCCTCCATGGAGCAGCCTGGTTTAACCCCCTCTGTGACAAACCTGTTCATTTTCTTAGCAGTCCATGGTACATTCAATATTATTCTCCAGCACCACAGCTCAAAGACATCAATTCTCCTTCCATCCTGCCTAGTCATTGTCCAGCTCTCTGATGCATATCAAGTGATTTCAAAGACCATAGCCTGTATCAGGTGCACCTTAGTCTCCAGAGTGACACCATTGCTCTTTAGTACCCTGGAGAGGTCTCTAATAGCAGACTTTTCCATCACAATATGTCTTTTCATTTCCTGGCTGCTGGTGCCAAGAGTGACTGTGGAGCCAAGCAAACTAAACCTGTGAACATCTCAATCTCTTCTTCACCTTCCATCCTGATGCTGCCAGTTGGTCCAGTGTTAAGAATCTTTGCCTTCTTGATATTGAGCCTTAACCCATATTGAAGGCTGCAGTCCTTGACCCTTTGCAGCAAGCGCTTCAGATCTTCCTCAGTTTCAGCAAGCAGGGTTGTGTCATCTGCGTAACGCAGGCTGTTGATGGATCTTCTACCAATCCTCATGCCAAATTTCTCCTTATAGAGCCCAGCCTCCCGGATAATCTGTTCTGCATGTAGGTTGAAAAGTTATGGAGATAGGACACATCCTTGGCATACACTCTTCCCGATTTGGAACCATGCAGTGTTTACTTTCTCTGTTTTAACGACTGCCTCTTGGTCCAAGTATAGGTTTTGAATTAGCACAGTCAGTGTTCTGAGATTCTCATTCTTCTCAGAGTCAGCCACAGTTTGTTATCCACACAGTCAAACACCTTTGCATAATCAAACACAGATAGACATTCTTCTGGTATTCCCTGCTTTCAGCTAAGATCCATCCAATATTAGCTACAGTATCCCTAGTATCATGAACCCTTCTAAACCCAGTTCTGTGCTGATGTGCTTTCCAGTAATTTTTGAATAATCTTTATGTTTATCAATGCTTGCATGTGATATTAATGATATTATTCTATAATTTCCATACTCTGTTGGGTCACCTTTCTTTGGAATGGGAAAAATTAGAGATCTCTTCCAGTCAATTGGTTAAGTGCTTGTTCTCCAGATTTCTTGGTGAGCACATCCAATGCAGCATCTATTAGTTGAAATATGTCAATTGGTATATTATCTATTCTTGAGGCTTTGTTTAGGTAATCAAAATCTTAAAAATCTTTTTGAAGATCATTCAGAAACAGCTAGAACAGTATATAAATGTGGCATCAAGATTGGAAGATGATTCATCAAAACCTGTGTTATACAGATGACACAACTTTGCTGAAAGTAAGCTTGTTTGTTTACTGCGGAGGAGCAAGACTACAGCCTTTAACATAGGTAACATCTTAACATCAAGCAAACAAAAGTCCTCTTTATCAGCAAATGGACAATATCATGATAGATGGATAAGAGATGGAAATTGTCAATGACTTCATCTTACTTGATTCACAGTCAATACCATTGGCACCAGCAAGCAGCGAGGGAATCAAAAGATATAATGCATTGGGAAAGCCTGCTGTCAGAGAGCCCTCCAAAGTGCTAAAGAGCAAAGATGTCATTTCAAGATTAAGGTGTGCCTAGTTCAAGGCATGGTCTTTTCAGTCATTTGCTATACATCTGATAGGTGGACAGTGGACAGAAGAATGTATCTTTTGAGTTTTGGTGCTGGAGGATAGAGTTGAGTATTCCATGGACTACCAAAATGGCAAACAGCTGTGTCTTAGAAATGGTGCAGCCAGGCTGCTCTTTGGAGACAAGGAAAAGGAAACTTTATCTGATATTCTTTGGGCATGTTTTTAGGGGAGTCCACTCCTAGGAAAAGGGCATCATGATTGTAATGGTGGAGGGTCAGCAAAGAAGAAGTGGAATGCCCTCAATAAGACTGATTGACAGAGTGACTGTAATAGTGGGCTCAACTGTTTCTGAGATGATGAGGATGGCACCGGATAGAACAGGGTTCAAATACACTGTGCTTATTGTGCCTATGAACAGTGGGTCTGAGATGAGGGAACTTAACAACAACAAATCAAAGACCCACAACATTGGCATCATCTAGGAGTTTTTTAAAAATACAAACTCTTAGGCCCCATTCCCATATTTACTGAATCTATTCATCATAAGATTTCCAAGTGCTTAGTGTTTACTTTAGGGAGCTTTAGCGGTTTAATGGCAAGTAATTGTCTTGCCAACCCAAGGCAGATAGTTTGAATCTGCCATCTGTTCTTTGGTAAAAGGATGGGCAGTCTCTTCTCATGTGATTTACTGCCTTGTTAAACCCACTGGAAGGTCAGCTATGAGTTAATTCCCATTTACTGTACACAACAAGTGTATACTTATGTTTTGAGAAGCATTGGTGGAACAAGCTTTAGTAGACTAGGTATAAGTTGCTACTGACTTTATGGTAGAAATAACATTGCAGGGGAGTGAGGACAAATTAGTTCTGGGGCAATTGGTAAGTAATAAGATAATTGCCTTGAAAGACATTTTTTACTATATATTTCTTTTTAAAATTTTTTTAATTTTAATTGTGATTTCAGTGAAAGTTTACAGAAAAGTTAGATTTTCATTTGTTCATTATTGCACATTTTACACCCTCTTCCTCTCCCCCTTCCTCTTTCCCAGTTCACTTTTTTTGTTTGTTTTATAAATATTCATTCATTGTTGCACAGTTACCTCCCACCCCTCCCTTCCTCCAGTCCTCTTTATTCTGGACTGTTGTATGTATAATGCCTAATCATATATGCCTTTTAAGCAGTTCTTTCCTTCATCGGTTCCAGTTCATTATCTATTCACTCTTCTCCTAATCTCCTCCCAAACCCTCATGTCATACCTGCTTTATAACAGTGGTGCTTTGCAGTATTTATCCTTTTGTAGCTGAGATTCAGCATAATGTCCTACAGGGTCACCTATGTTGTGTAATGTTTTATGAGTTCATTGTTTTTTAGTGCTGTGTTGTGTGTGTTCCGTTGTATGGGATATACCATAGTTTTTCTATCCATTCATTTGTTGCTGGGCTCTTGGGTGATTCTATCTCTTTGCTATTGTAACTAATGCAACGACAAACAAGGACGTGCCTATATCTGTTTGGATGATGGTTGTGGGGGTTTTTAGGGTATAGTCCTGGTAATTTGGCATTGCTGAGTCAAATGATATTTCTAACCTTTTTAGAAAGCGCCAAACCATCTTCGCTAGTGGTTGCACCATTTTATGCCCCCACCAACAGGGAATAAGGATTCCAGTCTCTCCACAACCTCACCAGTATTTATTGTTTGCTACTCTGTTAAACTTTGCTTTTGTTGCTGGTGCTATAGATTTCCTTAGAAGCATTTAATTTTTAATGAAAATACAGTAATATTTTTAGTGTACATTTATTTTCCTAGATGTTATGCATACTATTTATCATGTATGAGTCATCTTGTTAATAAGCTTCTCTTAGATAACATATCTTCATGTATTTTCAACATCTCTCCTTCATGACTCAAGCTCACCTCACATATTATAACCTAACAATAGTGCTTTTACTACTAATTTTGACAGCTAGTGTTGTTAAGTACCCTGTCCTATTATGTAGTGATAAAGCTTTTGCTGATTATTGGTGAAATTGATAAATTTGGGGAAAATTCTACTAAAAATAAGAAAGGGCAGCTGTCTCACTGACAGTCTTGTAAGGAAATGATTTTCTACCTGTGTAAGATTGGATGACCAGCTTATTTCTCCAATTTTCTAAAACAAAATTAGGTTGAAAGATTTTTTTCTTCTTATTTTTAATAATATGTACTCTGCCTGCCTAGCTTCCTTTAAGACATCTATAATTCTATTCCTTTGACCTCTGAAAGAAATACAGTTAGTATTTTCCTCTAGGAAGTTAGTGTGCCAGCCAGCTGTCACTCCTATGATGTACCTGATCTTCCATGTCAAGGGAAGCACAATTCAATTTTAAATCAGGCCTTCTGCACAATAATGCAGCAGCACTGCCAACATCTCTCTTTATTTGCTTTTTCTTTGAAATTCCCTCTTCTATCCAAATGGTTTTGTTTTATTTTTAAATCGTTTGTGTGAGATAAAACCACCACTAACTGAGTTTACTTGTCTTTAGTTAAAAATCAGTGATTTGAATGAAATAGTCTCTAAGTATTTCTGTTACTCTTTCTCATTTCTACAAAATAAAGTACCACTGCTTGTTTAACTTATGGCTTGTCTAAACATGTTGAAAGCATTCACTATAAGGCATAACACTCCCAATGCAGAAAAGGAACTGTGACACATTCACTCAAAAGGGAAAAGAGGAATAATTTATAAAAGGCATTGCAGATAATGATGCCAGCCAGTTATTTTAAAATGCATCCATCTCACCTTTTAATGAATTAGATTTGTCAACAGCAAATGTTTTATGCACTACTTCTAATAAAAGTGGCACATTAGAAATGCAGTGCTTTGAGGTTGGCTTCTTCAAAGCTTTAGAGTATCTTGATTCAAAGATATTTTTAAATAATAGATATTAAAAAGTATATTTAAATAATGTTAAGGTTGTGACACAAACACCAAATGACAAAATTCAGGAGTTTCAAAGCAAGAGGTGACATGCCATCACTATTTCATATAGAAATTGTGTTTTTAAATTAGGAGTGCAACAGAGTGATTTGGGGATTCTGTGTCAATTTACCTTTAAATTCTCTTGCTGTTTTGGTTAGTGTCACAACCTTAATGTCAGCTTTTCAAAATAGGTTTCTACATTTCCTTTGGTTTCAGGGTCATTAAAAAATGCATATGATACATCCAAGAGGCATAAATAGGTCACACTGAAGTAGAACTTCTTGCTTCTCTGGAGTTAAAAAACAACAAATACTTGTTTTATAATTGGAAAAAGTTGGCTCAGGCATTTCTTTTACTTCTACATTTCTTTCAGAAATTTTATTGATACCAATGTAAACCAAAATAATAAAACATGTTGTTAAAATTACACACTTTTCTTGTACTTTGCATTTGATCTTACTGGTATTTACCTCTGTAAGTTGTTAAGAATTATAATTTCTGCTATAGATTTGTTTCAGGGTTTGTTTTTCCACAGAAAGCACAAATTACATTTTATAGTCATTTTATTTGGAGAATTATTATTACGGTTGAGGATGGATGAATCCTACCTTAAAAACCTTTTTTAGGTACCTTTTTTTCAATAAAATCCTACATGTTTTTTAAAAGCTATACTTGTCACAGAAAGTAAAAAAAATTATATTGTGCTTTAAAAATTCCACTATAAAAGATTTCAGTAACATCCATAAGCATTCTTTAACTAATATACAAGACTGTCTGAAAGGAATGGATGATTAGATATTACGTGCATGACAATTAAGAATATAGACTGCTAGGAAAACAAACAGATTCATCCTGGAAAGGGTTAAACTGGGAGGCTCCCTGGAGGCAAGGATTCTGAGGGTCTGTCTAACATACTTTGGAAATGTTGTAAGGAGGTCCTTGGAGAGGGACATCATGCTTGGTAGGGTGGAGGGATAGTGCAGGAGGGGAAGGCCTCTATGATGTGTATTGATTCAGTGACTGGGGTATCGGAATAGGTGTATCAGAGACAGTGCGATTGGTACAGGACAGAGCAGAGCTTAGGGCTGTTGTACATAGGGTCACTATGAGTTGCAAGCAACTCGATGGCACATAACAACAACAACAAGACATTAATTATAAAGTGTATTGGGGGAGGGAGAAAGAGAAAAATGTGTGAAAAAATGAGTGAAAATCCATTCTTTCTGTAAACTTTTACTAAAATCCCAATTTAAGAAAAAAATTATAAAGAGAATAGAGATTCTCTGCTCATCTGGATTTCTTCTTTTTCACATTGTCTTTTTAAAATCATCTGTGTTAGAAAAACACAAGGAGAATAAAATTTTTATTGATATTTTCTTGTTGATTCATAGAGACCAACCCTAAATGATGTACAGTTCTAATACCTCTTATTTTTTTTTTTAAATATGGAACACTTCACGAATTTGCGTGTCATCCTTGCGCAGGGGCCATGCTAATCTTCTCTGTATCGTTCCAATTTTAGTATATGTGCTGCCGAAGCGAGCACTCTAATACCTCTTTTTATTGAACTACAGATTTTACTGTGTAGCTCATTAAGTATTATGGCTAATATTGAGAAGAATGGGAATCCAAGAACACTTATTTGTGGTCATACAACATTTATACCTAGACCAAGAAGCTGATTTTTGAATGGAACAAGGGAATAATGCATGGTTTAAAAGCAAGAAGATTGTGCATCAGAGCTGTATCCTTTCCCCATACCTAGTCAGTCTGTATGCTGAGCAAATAATTTACAAGACCAAACTCTATGAAGAAGGATTGGAGGAAGACTTATCAACAACCTGCATTATGCAGATGACACAACTTTGTTTGCTGAAAGTAAGGAAGATATGATGTGCTTGCTGTAGAAGGTCAAGGACTAAAAACAAAAATCAAGAAAACACGTCCTCATTAGAAGACCAACAGTCACCATTATGATACATTAAGAAAGGATCGATGCTTACAATGATTTCGTCTTGCTTAGATCAATAATCACCCCTCAACACCCTTGGTACCAGCAGTGAGGAAGTTAGGAGACATATTGCACTGGGCAAGTCTGTTGTCATGGACCTTTCCAGAATGGTGAGGAATGATGTTAGTTTAAAGAGTAAGGTGCACCTGATTCAGTCCATGGTCTTCTTAATCACCTGCCACTCATCAAAGAGCTAGACAATGAATAAATATGAAAGAAGCAGAATTGATGCCTTTGAGCTGTGGTTTTGGAGAAGAGTGCTGAATATCCCATGGACTGCCAAAAGAACAAACAGATGTGTCTTGAAAAAAGTGCAGGCAGAATGCTTCTTGGAGGCAAGGATGGTGAAGTTTCATCTTTCATACTTTGGACATGTCGCTAGGCAAGGCTATTCCTTGGAAAGGGACATTATGCTTAGATAGGTAGAGGATCAGCGAAGGAGAGGAAGGACTCCCACACACACACACACACACACTACAACAAGGTGGATTGACACAGTGACTTCAGCAATGGGTTCTAGTGTATCAGAGATGATGAAGATGGCACAGGATAGGACAGAGTTCAGGTCAGCAGTTCATACGGTTACTATGAGTTACATTCTACTTGATGTCACCTAACAACTGAGGGCAGCTAACAGCAACAACCTAAGTTTTTTTCTTAAAGTATCTCTGGTGCTGTAATCCATAAGAGGTTGCACTCTAACTCAAAGAAGTCACCTCTCTTACAGTTCAAATCAGTTGCTCTGCAAGAGAAAGATAGGCAGTCTCCTCCACTGTGATTTGTTGTTGTTCTTATATACTGTTTAGAACTGAATCATAGCCGACCCTCCAGGAGATTTTTCAGAGGCAGTAAATTACATGGAAGGAAATTGCCCCTTTTTCTTCCACCAAGCAGCTGATGAATTAGAACCATGTTTCTTTGGGTTGGCAGCACAACTCTTTACCACTAAGAAGAGTTCTCTTTCCCTGTGTTTTACAGCCTAGGAAACCAAATGAATAATCAGTTTTAAGCTAGTTCTAGGCAATGAGTAGTATTCCACTAAGACTCAAAATAATTCCCTGACGTGCCCTATCCTCTGTCAATTTAGTAATAAAGTAGTATATTACTGACTGGGAAAATATTCTTCTTTCTTTTCCATTCATTATATCTCTCTTTCCCCCCCCCATCTACTGTCAAATTTGTTGTTTTACATGCCATCGAGTCAATTATGACTCATAGCAACCCTATGAACAAAAGATCTGAACCTTGCTCTATCCTGAGCCATCCTGACACTTCTGACACACAAGCGCCTATTGCAGCAGTCACCATTTCAGTCCACCTGGTTCTCAGCATCATCTCCTTCTCTAAGGAATAGCACCTCCTAGCAACTTGTCCAAAGTATATGAGGTGAAGCCTCATCATTCTTGCCTTCAAAGACCACTTCAGCTGCATCCTCTCCAAGACATAACTTTTTATTCTCTTGACCATCCATGGGATGTTCAGTGGTCTTCTCCAACACCACAGCTCAAAGGCATCAATTCTTTTCCTGTTAGCCTTATTCATTGTCCAGCTCTCAGATGCATAGCAAGTAATCAGAAAGACATGGCCTGAATCTGATGTACCTTAGGCCTCAAACTGACATCATTAATCTTCAATAATTTGGAGAGGTCCCTAACTGCAAATTATCCCAGACCAATGTGTCTCCTTATTTTCTGACTGCAAGTACCAAAGATATTAATTATGGATCCAAGCAAGATGAAGCTTTTGAAAGTTTCAATCTCTTCTCCCTCTATCATGATGCTGCTTGTAGGTCCAGTGTTAAAAATCTTTGTTTTTCAACATTGTGATACAGTCCATACCATAGGCTGCAGTCCTTGATCTTCTGCAACAAGTGCTTCAAGTCCTCCTCACTTTCAGCAAGCAAGATTATGTCATCTACAAGTCTCATCATGTTGAATTTGAGAAATGTCTAAAAGTTTTCATTTGGGCAGAAGCTGTGAAATTTTCATTTCTGCTCCTAACTACTTCTGTCTGCCAAATCTTTTCATAAAATATAATTATTAAACCAGTACAAATCTTAGAAAGACAATGTTCTTTTTAAGCCCTAGTCCTCAAGAGCAAGAGTTAGTTATGCTGTGTTGTAGAGCTGTTTGAAAATGTATATAATTGTCTGTGATGGGTTTAGTTCTATTTTACTTATTTAATCATTGAACTAAGGAGCCCTGGTGCAGTGGTTATATACTCAGCTGCTAACAAATGGTCTTCAAACCCTCAGTCAGTTTCCCAGGAGAAAGATTTGCCAGTCTGCTTTCATAAAGGTATATAACCTGAGAAACCCCATGGAACAGTTCTGTTTGGTCCCGTGGGGTCATTGTGATCCGGCATCAAATTTGATTTGGGTTTTATTTAAACTTGAACGGTGCTCTTGTCTGAGTGAAGTGTTCAACTCATTATTATTACTGATACTGAGACTAGGTCATTTGATAAAAAAGATAATTTTTAAAGAAAACTGGCTATTTCTAAATCAGAGAAACTACTCAGATAAATGAATTTGAACTCACTGTATATTTTTAATATTAAAAAGTTTTCTGACACAGAACAGAGATGTTCTCTAAATTTTATAGGCTACACAACTTCATGCAAATTCATGTAGAATAGATTTAGATTTATCTACTTAATAAATATATTTCATACATGTAATAAAGCAAGCTAGTGGATCTAACTTACATATTTCTTGCCCTTCTGGGTACAGTGATGATGTAGTAACTGTCTGGGAAAGAATTATATGGTTTTCTTTCATGCTTCTTCTAGATCAGTCAAATCTACAAATGACCTTTTAATGAGATACAATATATGTGTTTAATATTTTTCAATAATACTAAGAGATAGCATTTATTGAATACTTTCTAAATTCTTGAGGCTCTTCTACGAACTATTCATGGATCATCTCATGTAATCTTGATACTAACCCTTTAATGATATCGGTATTTTACAGATGTGGTAAAAGTATAAGGTGAGAAGATTACAAAGCAATAAGGAATAGAGATAGGAATCATACACAGGTAGGGTAACTCAGTGCTCACTCTACACCTCGACTTGCTACTCACGGTATGGTCTCTGAATCAGCTATATCATCATCATCATCATCAACTGGGAGCTTATTTGTTGTTGTTGTTGTTATTGTTGTTATGTGCCATCGAGTCGTTTGCAACTCATAGCAACCCTATGTACAACAGCCCTAAACTGTGCTCTATCCTATGCCAATCTCATTGCCTCTGACACACCCACCCGATTACTACAGTCACTGAATCAATCCGCCTCATAGAGGGTCTTCCCCTCCTGCGCTGTCCCTCTACTCTACCCAGCATGATGTCCCTCTGTAAAGACCTGTCTCTCCTTACAGCACGTCCAAAGTATGTCAGGCGAAGCCCCAATGCATAATCTCAGGCCCTATCTTGGATCTACTGATAAACTGCATTTTAAAAAGATTAACTCCAAACCATTACACAATTCAGCCGTTCTATACAGAGTTCAGTAAGTTTTAAAATGACAAAGTACTATTTTTTGTGTCATGCCAAATTCTTATTTTCATGCCGTTTGTTGATCTCCACCGTGTGTATCATGTATTAAAGGAGTACTGGTGGCAAAGTGACAGTCACATGTTGGGCTGCTAAACAGAATCCACCAGCATCACTGCAAGTTTCCTCCGTAAATATTTACAGCCTTGCAAACCATGAATAAAGAGTAGCTATGAATTTGACTCTGCTTATTGGTAGACTCTACTCATGGGTTTGATTTTAGTTGGGTTTTTCGTCATTTGTTAAGTGTATTTGAAAAAGTGTAGTAACTTAACATGAGTACAGCTCCAAAGCAAACTCAGTTACCCCTGAAATCAACTGTATGAAAAACAACAAAAATCTCAAAATGAAAACAGCAAAGCTTTCTTACCTTTATTATAACAGCAGCAGCAGTGAACAAGCCAAATGATAAGTTTCATCTGCTTTAATGAACAGAAATACAGGAATTACTCTTTAAAAAGAATTTGATTTTTCAAAACTATTTTTCACTCAGACTATCTGAGAGAAAAATCCAAACCTGCTGCTACTGAGGGAGCTCAGGTGGCTTAGTGGTAAAGAGTTGGACTGCCAACCCAAAGGTGTGTGGCGTAAGTCCACTGGCTTTTCTACGGGTGAAATATTAGCAGTCTCCTCCCATATGATTTACTGCTTCTGAAAACTTGCTGGAGGATCAGTTGTGACTGCTTCCAACTTGACAGTGTGTAACAACAACAACAGCTGCTGCTGAGTCAATTTGGACTCATGACACCCCTTTGCCACATTTTCAAGGCTATGAATCTTAATGGGAGGAGATTGCCTTATCTTCTGTGGAGGGTCTGGCGGGTTCACACTACCAACTTTTCATTGGAAAACTCTAATTAATCAACTGTGCCACCTGGACTCCACAAATATGATAAAACAACTTATCTGGTAAGTAAATATGTATTTCAGAAATTGCGTCATTTTAATTGTTTTTAGTACTTCATCTGCTCTTTTAAAATATCATTATATGGATGACAGCTTACATACTCTTTTAACATGCTTATTGTAATATAGAAGTCCAACACTGACTGCTGTTATGTTGGTTCTGACTGAGAGACCTCCATTGAGTTTCCAGGCTGTGAATCTTAACATCAGGAGACTGCCCATCTTTTTTCCACACAAACTCTGATAGATTCGAAATGCTGGAAACTTAGACCTTTTGGTTAGCAGCCCAGCACACTAAAGACTATGTCACCAGAGCTTCTTATATCACCCTCTCACTTTCCAATTACAGTTTTCCTCTTCCAAGTGCTGTTAGATGTTTATGTTGTTGTTATGTGCAGTCGAGTTGGTTGCGACTCATAGCGACCCAATGTACAACAGCCCTAAACCCTGCTCTATCCTGTGCCAATTGCACTGGCTCTGACACACCCATCCCATTACCTCAGTCACTGAATCAATCTACCTCATAGAGGGCCTTCCCCTCCTGCACTGTTCCTCCACCCTCCCAAGCATGATGTCCCTCTCCAAGGACCTACCCCTCCTTACAACATGTCCAAAGTATGTCAAACGAAGCTCCAGAATCCTTGCCTCAAGGAGTAGCCTGTTTTATACCTCTCCAGGGTGAATCTCTTTGTTTTCTTGGCAGTCCATGGTACATTCAATACTCTTCTCCAGCACCACAGCTCAAAGACATCAATTCTCTTTCTATCCTCCCTAGTCAATGTCCAACTCTCTGATGTATAACAAGTGATTGCAAAGACCGTGGCCTGTATCCAATGCACCTTAGTCTTCAGAGACACACCGTTGCTCTTGAGTACTTTAGAGAGGTCCCTAACAGCAGACATTCCCATCACAGTACGTTTTTTGATTTCCTGGATACTGGTGCCAAGAGTGTTGA
>NW_006399793.1:13431108-13453437 GCF_000299155.1 Elephantulus edwardii | reverse complement strand
TCAGGTGGTATGAAATCAAAGTCATATTTTGGCTCCTGTGGATTTGGTTTAATTTTCCTCAGCTTCAGCTTGAACTTGCATATGAGTAGTTGGTAACCTGACTGTATTTTCGATACTTCAACTTTATTCTTTCTCTCCCTTTTTTTTTTTTTTAAATTTTAATGAAAGCTTACAGAGGCTTTGGATTTCCATTCATTCGTTTTTGCACACTTTTCTCCCTGCTGCCCTCTCCTCCTCTGGTTTTCTTCTCTTAGTGCTTTTTCTGCTGGTCTCCTAGCCTTCTTGCTATAAGCACTATTTCCACCCCCCCACCCCACCCCACCGTTCTACAGTGGTCACTCTGGTAGTAAAAGGGAATGAGTCAGGAGATGGTACACAATATATTACCTGACTCTTAAGGAATTTCCTGCAGTAACTCAGATGATGGAATTTGAGCCACCATGTGAAATTGGGGGTAGGGGGTTGAATGTATGTAAGAGATATAAGGAAAGATTAATTGGCTGTGTTGGGGTAGAGGGAATAGGAAACAATGTTCTAAAAGCCATTGAGATGATCTGTGGAGAAGGAGGAACCTGGAGCTAATCGCAAATGGAGCAGACTGGATGGATGACTGTCTAGCAGTTGTTGTTATGTCCTTGTGAAATGGAATCTACTCCTAGTTGATGTTCTAGAGGGTTATCAGAAGCACTTAATAGCATGGGAGGAGATTGTCTATCTTTGTCCTGTGGAGCAGCTTGTGAATTCGAACTCTGTGCCTTTGGATTGGCAACAAAACTCCTTACCACTAAGCCACCAGAGCTCCATTTTAGCGAGAAGGACACTTGTAATTTTATGCCACCACTCATCTGTCAGCATGCAATACTGTGGTGACTTGCACTTGTTTGGGTTGTGTTGTGAGTAGGAGCCAGTTCTTGGGGGGAAATCTATTGTGCATGGAAAAAGTGGAGAGTCAATGAAAGAGAGGAAGACTAAACAAATTTAATTGATACAATTGATGTAATTGACCTTGAGGAAAATGGAAATCCCAGAGCACTTGATCGTGCTTATGCAAAACCTATACTTGGACCAGGAAGCAGTCTCCAGAATAGAGCAAGGAATCACTGCATGGTTCAAAATCAGGAATGGAGTGCATCAAGGATGCATCTTGTCTCAATACCTTTTCAATCTATGTGCAGAACAGATCATATGGAAAGCTGGGCTTTATGAGGAGGAATGTGGCATCAAGATTGAAGACTCATCAAAACCCACATTGCACAGATTACACAACCTTACTTCCTGAAACTGAAAAAGACCTGAATTGTTTGCTGCAGGAGATCAAGGTCTATAGTTCTTCAGTAAGGATTGAAGTTCACCATTAAGAAGACAAAGATTCTCACCACTGGGCCAACTGGCAGCTTCATGATAGATGGAGAAGAGATTGAGGTTGTTAACAATTCAGTTTGCTTGGCTCCACAATAAACACTCTTAAAACATCATCAGTCAGGAAATCAAAAGGTGAATTGCACTGGGAAAATCTATTTTCAAGAATCTCTCCAGAGTGCTGAAAAACAATGATGTCAGTCTAGAGACAAAGGTACACCTAATCCTTTGCAGTTATTTGTGATGCTTCAGAGAGCTGGACAGTGACAAAAGATGACAGAAGAAAAATTGATGCCTTTGCATTGTGTTGCTGGAACAGAGCCTTGGATATACCAGGGACTGCCAAGAAAACAAATAGTTCTGTCTTGGAGAGGGTCAAATCAATTTTCCCTTTGGGGGCTAAGATTTTGAAGTTGTCTCATATACTGTGGACATGTGGGTAGGAGAAACTGGTTCTTGGAGAAGGATATCATGCATGGAAGGGTGGAGGGACAGCGCAGGAGAGGAAGACTCCAGATGAGATGAATTGATTCAGCAACTGGGGCAATGGGGGTTGCTGTGTCAGAATTAGTGACACTGGCTCAAGACAGAGCAAAGTTCAGAGCTGCTATATTTTGGGTTGTGAGGAGAGACCGGTCCTTGGAGAAGGACATCATGCTTGGGAGGGTGGAGAGATAGTGCAGGAGGGGAAGACCCTATATGAGGTGGATTGATTCAGTGACTGGGATAATTTGGGATGGGAGTGTCAGAGACAGTGCGATTGGCACAGGACAGAGCGGAGTTTAGGGCTGTTGTACATAGGGTCGCTATGAGTCGCAAGCGACTCGGCGGCACATAACAACAACAACAACATGCGTCACAAGTGACTCGATGGCACATAACAACAACTGCTACCATTAGTTTACACACAGTAAAGGTTTTGAAGATTGTACCAGATCCATCTGGATTTCAGTCTTTTATACATAAAGTAACTGAAAGTTGGAGTTTACTGTGATACTGCTGTAATGCCGGAAGCTATTCTACTGGTATGTCAAATACCATCAATGTCACACGTGGCAGACTAGTTTAAGTGGAGATTTCAGACCAAGACACACTAGATAGGAAGCAGAACTGGGCCATCTACTTTGGAAACTATGGGCCCCTGGAAAATTTATGTGTAGCAGTGCAACAATGTCTGATATAGGAACAGAACATGAGAACTTTAGGTTGAAAGGCACTTAGAAGATAACTGGGAAAGAGCTACTTCTTCAAAGTAAAATCTGCCTTAATGAAGTGAGTAAAATAACTTGCAACCATTTGCCTCCTGTGCCTATGAAACTTTGAGAATAAATAAGGAAAACTCAAGAATTGATGTCTATGAATTGTGTTTTTGATGATGAGTGCTAATGTAACACAGAGTGCCAAAAGAACAAATTAATCTGTCTCAAAAAATGTGCAGCCAAGCTGCTTCTTAAGAGGAAAGGATGGTGACACTTCATCTCACCTACTTTGAGAATGGATTGTTGTTGTTAGGTGCTGTCGAGTTGAGTACAACGGACCCTGTGAGCAGTGGATCTGAACCCTACCCTATCCTGGGCAATCCTTATCATCTTTGACATACTTGGCACCATTGCCGTTGTCACTGTATCAATCAACCTTGTTGAAGGTCTTCCCCTCTTTCACTGACTCTCCGCCTTTTCAAGCCTGATATCCTTTTCTAATGACTGGCCTCTTTTAACATCATACCCAAAATAGGTGAGACACTATCATTGGTAAGCTTCACCATCCTTACCTCCAAGGAGCACCCTGACTGCATGTCCTCAGGACATATTAATGTGTTCTTTTAGCAGTCCATGGGATATTCAGTACTATTATCCAGCATGACAGCTCAAACACATCAATTTTTCTTTTGTCATTCTTAGTCATTAGTAATTAAATTATTTAGTAATTAAAGCATAAAGTTTAAATATTTTTTCTTCTGTAATCTATGCCAGCACATTATCTCTTACATATTTATTTCTGCCCTTCAGCTTTGGTGAATGATTCATTTCATAGTGGAAAATGCTGGGTTTTTTTGTCACAATCACAGTCATTGGTCTGATAATCTTGTGAGTCAATCTACGCAAAAGAAGAAGCTCATATCAAACTCCTGGCATGTTTAGTTAAAATTAAAATGCATGCTCAACTGTAGAGATTGTCAAGTGTGGAAATAATATTTGTCCAGCTGGACAGCTTTCTTTTGTAGCTGCTAAATGAAAGTTGAGATTCTGTCTGCTCCTTGAAAGCTTCTGTGTCATGAAGGTAATTTGGACTGTTTGTGGTTTGACAGGGGTTATTAAAATCAGATGAAGTGAAAGGAAGCGAGTGTGAGAAAGCAAAATTGACACTGACACTCTCTATTATTTGCAGCTTGGATCACGATGACTATGTTGATATGATAGATTCACTGTTGAGATATGTTAAACAGAAAATAAAGTAAAATAGCGAGTATAGTGATAGATCTTCAGATTTAACATGAAGAAATCCAATATTTACTTTCACTGATTGCTTTTTAAATAGATGTGCAGGTCATTTCATGTGAATTTATTTTAACAAATGAAAAATTATCTCTCTGTTAAACTGCATAATGAAAAATTTTACCGTAAAGAATAGATGACAAAGATTAAATATTAAAGAAATAGATCACATTAAAATAATAATATTTCCTAACTAAATCAATTTTTATGGGTAGTTTTTAACTTTTTTATTTTCTGTAAGTGGAACCTGGGAAGAGATGTAAAGCATTAAAATTGCATTTGGTAGTTTATATCCTAATCCTGATTTTTTTAATCACAGGTATATTCGCTAATCCCTTTTCACAGTATTTTTAAAAATAGTTGTAGATAAACTTTCTGTTTGATGATCATACATAAACCACATTGTAGTTGCATGTTGCCTGTAAATAGTATTAACTTCACTGATAAAGTAAATGCCTTCCATGAATAGGATTTTCTACTAAATATTGTACTTGTAAAGAGTATTGAATACCCCACGGACTTCCAAAAAGAATTAACAAATCTATCTTGGGAGAAGAACAGCCAGAATGTTCCTTAGGTTTGTTTGGCAAGTCTTATTCTTACATACTTTGATCATGCTATTAGGAAGGACCAGTGCCTGGAGGATAACAGCATGCTTGGTAATGTAGAAGATCAGCTGAAAAGAGGAACACCCTCACTGAGTCACACTGATACAGTGATTACAGCAGAGGATTCAAAAACAGCTGTAATTGTGAAGAAGGCTCACGACCAGACGGGTTTTTGTTCTCTTGTGTGGAGGGTTACTATGCATCGAAACTGACTCAATGGTACTTAATAGCACTGAAAACATTCTTAATAGAGTGACTCCTAATATAACTATGTAGGCTATTTCAAGATGTCAGTCAAGGTGATTTTTACTAGAAAAATGGGATTAAATGTGAAAGTATAGATGTAAAAACATATGTGTATAAATACTTCGTGTGTGTGTTTTTCCTCTAGTGGCCTAGTGATAAGAAGCTGCACTTCAATAAATCCTCCAGCAGCAACACGGGAGGAGAATTGGTAGTCTCTTCTCCTGAGATTAACTGTCTCTGAAACCAGCTAGACAGTCAGCTATGGGTGTGTTCTGACTTGATAGCATAAACAATTGTTGTTTTTATGTGCTGTCCAGTGGACTACAACTCATAGTGATCCTATGCATGATAGCTCTGAACCTTACTCTATCCTGAGCCAATCTCACTCTCTCTGACACAACTACCCTCATCCAGGGTTTTCCTCTCCTGCCCTGTCCCTCAATCCTTCCAAGCATGATATCCTTCTTCAAAGACTGGTGCCTCCCACTACATGCTCGTTTATGAGGAGTCTCAGAATCCTTGCCTTCAAGGAGTACCAAGGTTTTACCTTTTCCAGGACCGTATTGTTAGCTCTCTTCACAATCCATGGTAAATCCAAAACTCTTCTCCAGCACCACAACCCAAAGGCTCTGTCATCATTGGTCATTGTCCAGCTCTCTGGTGCATAGCCAGTAATTGCAACATATAACGATAACAACACTTTATCTATCTATCTATCTATCTATCTATCTATCTATCTATCATCTGTCTATAGATAAATAGATACAGTGTTGTTGTTGTGTACTATAAAGTTGGAACTGACCCATAGCTGACGCTTTAGTGGGTTTTCAGAGGCAATTAATCACTTGGGAAGAGACTGCCCATCTTTCTTCCGTGGAGGAGCTAGTGGATTCGAACCATGTGCCTTTGGTTTTCAGTGCAGTTTCTTGCCAGTAGGCCACCGTGTGTGTGTGTGCGCGCGCGCTATGAAGCTCTAGTGGCATAGTATATGGAGAGTTGTACTACTAGCCTAAAGCAGTTCTATGAGAAACATTCAGGTAGACTCCTCCAGTGTGATTTACAGATTCAGAAAACCTGCTGGAGGGTCAGCTATGAGTTGACTCTGCCTCCGTGCCAGTGAATTTTAGGGTGTGTTGTGTGCACATGTGCGCTTTTATTTTTCACTGCTGGCACAATGTATTGCCTGTTTGACTTTTAGCCAGAATGTCAGTCATTCAAATACACTTAGCAGTTCCTTGTAAGAAAGACAGCTTCCTCCAGTAAGAATATAAAGTGTTGGAAGTCCATAGGGTTTCTTATGGAGTCGTTATTTATGTTTTATTAAAAACATATTTTCAATAAAGAAATAGTTCATTGTAGAAAAGTATGTCAGTTTCACTCTGTCACTAAGGCCATATTTTCAAACTACCAGTCTTTATTTTCACCTGGTACCGACAGCTGGGCACAACTAGTTATTATGGTTTCAAGATAGTGGTGGGTTCTTAGTACTGAAGAATAGTTTCTTTTTTAAGTCTTTGGTTTTCTTCTTTCTTTTGGCTTTATTCAAGTGGAAATCAATAGATATGTTTTATATGGTTCCTTGAAAGCTTTTAAGGCTTCAGATGCAACTCACAAAATTAAAATGTAGAACATAAGCTTTATAAACTATGTTTTGCCAGTTGTACCACAAGATTGTAATCTCAAGTCCACAGAAAAATAATTCTGTGAAGTTTTATTACATCTAGCAAGAATCTATTTGTGTTCTTCGTGTGTTTTATTTTATAGATAGAGATAGATATGGCTATAGATGTAGATATAGATATGTTGTTGTTGTTGTTATGTGTCATCGAGTCCCTTGAGACTCATAGTGACCCTATGTACAACAGCCCTAAACTCTGCTCTGTCCTGTGCCAATCGCACTGTATCTGACACACTCATCCTGATTGCCCGAGTCACTGAATCAATCCATCTCCTAGAGGGCCTTCCTCTCCTGCACCTGCCCTCCACCCTCCCAAGCATGACATCCCTCTCCAAGGACCGATCCCTCCTTACAACATGACCAAAATATGTCAGATGAAGCCTCAGAATCCTTGCCTCCAAGGAGCAGCCCGGTTTAACCCTCTCCTGGAAGAATCTGTTTGTTTTCTTAGCAGTCCATGGCACCCTCAGCACTCTTTTCCAACACCAAAGCTCAAAAGCATCAATTCTCCTTCCATCCTCTCTGGTCATTGGCCAGCTCTCTGACACATAACAAGTGATTGCAAAGACCATGGTCTGTACTAGATGCAACTTAGTGTCCAGAGACACACCATTGCTCTTCAGTACTTTAGAGAGGTCCCTAACAGCAGACTTTCCCATCGCAATACGTCTTTTAATTTCCTGGCTGCTGGTGCCAAGAGTGTTGATTGTGGAGCCAAGTGGACTAATGCTGTGAACAATCTCAATCTCTTCACCATCCATCCTGATGCTGCCAATTGGTCCAGTGGTGAGAATCTTTGTCTTCTTGACATTGGGCCTCAATCCTTATTGAAGGCTGCAGTCCCTGACCCGCAGCAGCAAGCGCTTCAGGTCCTCCTCAGTTTCAGCAAGCAGGGTTGTGTCATCTGCATAACGCAGATTGTTTATGCATCTTCTACCAATCCTGATGCCACATTTCTCCTCATAGAGTCCAGCCTCCTGGATGATCTGTTCTGCATACAGGTTGAAAAGGTATGGAGACAGGACACATCCCTGGCGTACACCCTTCCCAATTTTGAACCATGCAGTGTTTCCTTGCTCTGTTCTGACGACTGCCTCTTGGTTCAAGTATAAGTTTGGCATTAGCATGATCAAGTGTTCTGGGATTCATTCCCATTCTTCTCAGAGTCAGCCACAGATTGTTATGGTCCACACAGTCAAATGCCTTTGCATAATCAATGAAGCACAGGTAGACATTCCTCTGGTACTCCCTGCTTTCAGCCAAGATCCAGCTAACATTAGCTACAATATCCCTAGTACCTCGACCCCTTCTAAACCCAGCCTGGACCTTCTGGCAATTCTCTGCTGATGTGCTGTTCCAGTCATTTTTGGATAATCTTCAGCAGAATCTTGCTTCCATGTGAAATCAATATTGTTCTATAGTATCCACACTCTGTTGGGTCACCTTTTTTTCGAATGGGAACAAATACAGATCTCTTCCAGTCAGTTGGCCAAGTGGTTGTTCTCCAGATTTCTTGGCTACTTGGTGAGCACGTCCAGGGCAGCATCTGTTAGCTGAAATATGTCAATTGGTATGCCATCTATTCCTGAGGCCTTATTTTTTGCTATTTCTTTCAAAGCAGCTTGAACTTCCTTCATCACCATAGGCTCTTGCTCAAATGTTGTTTCATTAAATTCTTCTGTGTCTGCCAATTCCTTTTGATACAATGACTCAGTATATTCTTTCCATCTTCTTTTGATACCTCCTGAATCATTTAATACTCTGCCTAAAGCATCCTTGATTATAGCCATTCGAGGTTTGGATTTGTTCTTCAGTTCCTCCTTGAGCTTAAGAAATGCTGAGCGAGTTCTACCTTTTTGGTTTTCTTTCTCCAACTCCTTGCACATTTCATTGTAATATTTTACTTTATTATCCCATGCTGCCTTTTGAAATCTTCTGTTCAGCTTTTTAGTATCTCGAGTACTTCCTTGTGTTTTGGCTTCTCTACACTCCAGTACAATATTCAGAGTTTCTTCTGACATCCATTTTGGTCTTTTCTTCCTCTTCTGTCTTTGTAATGAACGTTTGCACTCTTCTTGGATGATACCCTTGATATCCTCGCACAACTCAGGTAGACTTCGCTCATTTGTGTTTAAGGCCCCAAACCTGTATTTGAGATGGTTCTGAAATTCAGGTGGGATAGACTCAAAGTTTATATTTTGGTTCTTGTGGATTTGGTTTAATTTTCCTTAGCTTCGGCTTGAACTTGCATATGAGTAGTTAGTGGTCTGTTCCACAGTCAGCTCCAGGCCTAGTTTTCACAGCTGATATTGAGCTTCTCCAGCGGTTCCTTCCATAGATGTAATCGATCTGATTCCTATGCATACTATCAGGTGAAATCCATGTGTATAACCTGCATTTATGTATCTTAAAAATGTGTTTGCGATGAATAAGTCATTGATTGTGCAAAATGCAGTCATTCTATCTCCAGCTTCATTTCTGTCTCCAAGTCCATGTTTTCCGACTACTGAATCTTCTTCTCTGTTCCCAACTTTTGCATTCCAGTCACCCATTATTATCAATGCATCTTGATTGCATATTCGATCCATCTCCGACTGTAAAAGTTGGTAGAAATCTTCTATTTACTCTTCTTTGGCTCTGGTTGTTAGTGCATCTATCTGGATGATAGTGGTATTCACTGGTCTTTCTTGTGTGTGTATGGATATTATCCTGTCACTCATAATATTGTACTTCAGGACCTATCTAGAAATGGCTTTTCTAACTATGAAAGCAACCCCATTTTTCCTCACCTTTTCATCTCTGGAGTAGTATATCATATGATCATCTGATTCAAAATGCCCCATGCCAGTCCATCTCATCTCACCAATGCCTAGTATGTCAATATTTATGCATTCCATTTCCTCCTTAACAATATCTAATCTTCCCACATTCATGGTTCTCACATTCCATGTTCCAATCACTAGTGTCTGCTTACAACTGTTCCTCTTCCTTTGTATTTCCATACTCAGTTGTCCTTTCTGTCATTCTGTTGTACATGAAAACCCTATGTACAACAGATATAGATATAGATAGATATAAATAGATATAGATATATATAGTTTATGTATTTGTTATTGTTGTGTGCCCCTGTGTTGAAACTAACCCTCCAGTGAATTTTCAGAGGCACTTAATCATGTGGAAACAGATTGCCTATCTTTTTCCTGTGAAGCAGCTGGTGAATTCAAGCTGCATGTCTCTGGATTAGGAATACAGTTCCTTCCCACAAAGCCACAAGTTTTTGTTGTTATGTGCTTTTGAATTGATTGTGACATAGTGACCCTATGAACAGTGGCTGTGAACCTTGCCATTTCCTGGGCCAACCTGACCGTCTCTGAACTCCTGACCCCAATGACACAATCACTGTGTCATTCCATCTTGTCCAGGGTCTTCCTCTCTTCACTGACCTTCCACTCTTCCAAGCATGAAGTCCTTCTCTAAGGACTGGTCTCTCCTGGCAGCATATCAGAAGTATATGAGACAGAACTTCAAACCCCTTTCTCCAGGAGGAGAGTCCTCTTGGTATCCCTGTGGTATGTTCAATACTCTTCTCCAGTATTGAACTCAAAGGCATCAATTTTTATGTCATTCCTAGACATTGTCCAGCTCTCAGATGTATAGCAAGCAGTTGAGAAGACCATGGCCTGAATTAGGTCCACCATAGTCTGTGGACATTGTTGATCTTTAGCAATCTGGAGAGGTTTTTTACAGCAGATTTTACCAAAGCAGCTTTTCTTTTGATTTCTTAACTGGTGCCAAGGTTGTTTATGTATCCAAGCAAGATGAAATTGTTAACTTCAATATTTTTGGCCCAGTGGTTAGAATCTTTGTTTTCTTGATGTTGAGATGCAATCCATTTTGAAGACTGTAATCATTTACTTTCTTCTACAAACACTTCAAGTCCTCCTCTGTTGCAGTAAGCAAGGTTGTATCATCCACATAAGGCAGGTTCTTGATGAGTCTCCTTCTAATCTTGACACCACATTCTTCATGAAACCTATTTTCCCGAATACTCTGTTTTGCATATAGATTCAGAAAAGGTATGGAAAAAGGATACATCCCTGATACACTCCTTTCTTGATTTTGAACCATGCAGAACTGTTCTCTTGCTCTGTTTGCACAACAGTTTCCTGGTTTAGTTATAAGTTGCACTTGTACAAAATCAAGTGTTCCGATATACCTGTTTTCAATTTTAGCCACAAGTTTTTATCACCTACATGATCAAACTCCTTGGCATAGCTGTTAAAACCCTAACAGACATCCTTCAGGTACACTCTGCTGTCATCCAAGATTCATCTGAAATAGGCAATGATATCCTTAGTGCTATGGCCTCTTCGAAACCCTGCTTATATTTCTGGCACTTCTCTGTTGATGTACTGTTCTAGTCGTTTTTGGATACTTTTCAGCAGTTTGTTTCCTGCATGTTATATTAATAATAAGGTTTGATAATTTCCACATTCTGTTGGACCACCTTTATTGGGAGTGGGGATAAATATGGACCTCTTTCAGTCAGTCTGCCATTCAGCTGGAATAGACTGATGAGCATGTCCAGGGCTGCATCTGTTAGTTGAAACATGTTAGTTGGTGTCACATTGATTCCTGGGGGCTTATTTTTTGCCAGTGTCTTTAGTGCAGCTTAAACGTCCCTCTTTTGTCTGTTGTTTTTTTCATTGCCATATCGTCAGAGATGAAATGATGTCTCATTGAGGTTTTGGTTTCCATCCTTTAATGGCTTGTGTGTGTGTGTGTGTGTGTGTGTGTGTGTGTGTTGAAACCACCTTCTCTTGAGAGGATGCAATTAGTTTGATTGGTTTACTACCAACTATTTAATTAACGTTCATTCTTTGTTTCAAATTCATTGCAGATGTACATGGTGCTTCTGCTTGGATAAAACATTTCCCCCCTAGATCAACTATAATAAAGAAGTGAGTTTCCAATATGTACTTGGAGTTTTCTTACGTGAAAGATATTTTATAAACTAGCAATGATTCTAATAAGTGTCTCCCACAAGCAGCCTGTGAGTGAATGAGAGACAAGATGAAAATCAGGAAGGCAAGATATTTAGGAAGTTTGGCAAGTGGGAAAACAATCAAAAGGAAGAAATGATCAGGATCAAGTAGTGCAGAGAATAAATATTAAATGAACTGAAGATTATTTGTACATAGACTACAATTTTACAAAATAAGACTATGAAAGGAAGAGTGCTACAAAGAGGATTTTGTTGGGTTTTAGAGTAAAAGACTTGACCATATTTACCAGGATTGAAAGGGATATTGATAATATAAAATTAGTGATAACTGATGGAACAAAGACCTAATGTCAAAAGAAGGTATTACAATGGGTAGACTGATCTATCAAATATTGTGAAGCTACTGTTACTAGTGTCTTAGGAGAATATTATAAAATTAATATGACTAGCTAATTCATAATATTAGTAACATTTTAGACAAAGTCCTTAAACTCTTAGAACACTTTTTAAGGGATGTAAGTTTCTAGTTTATATACACTAGTTTATATACAAAGCATGTGTTAATATAAAATTATTCTGATCTAATTAATTAGAAAAGTGTTGTTTGTCTTTATTCCCACTTGATACATAGTACTACTGCCTTTGTTTGAGTGCTCCATAATTTAAAACTTTCTACTAATACTAATGTACTGTTCTCCAAATTAGTAAGGTTTTACTGTACTTTCAGATTCATTAGCTAATCATTAACCCCATGATATGTGTCAGTATTTCTCTTCTCAAACAGTATAATGATTTTATTACTTTCAAATTATGTAAAATGTGTTAGTGCCAAATTACAAAAGAATCCTGAAATTAAAATTCATTTTCACATTATCCTGGTTTCACTATTGTATGAAATAAAGAGATGGCTAGAATTGCATATGAGAGATAAAAATAGAAAAATGAAAATATTTTCTATAAAAAGAAGTACTTTTAAAAAGTAAATGAAAACAACGTCAGCTTTAGTGAATAGGGCATATGACAATTCTGTTTGCTTGTCAAGTGTATTCTGACTGATCTTGTCAATTTCTACTTCATACATGGATATAAGTAAATCACTAATAGAGGAGTTGCATTGGAGTATTTTATATTTTCAAAAAGTGAATTTTAATAGCTGTGGTATGTCACTATACAGCACTTCACAAACACTGCTGTCTTCAGTATGGATTGAAGCTCAACATCAAGAAAACAAAGATTTCTACCATTGGATCAATTGGCAGCATCATTATAGATGGAGAAGAGATTGAGATTACTAAAACTTTCATTTTACTTGGCTCCATGATCAACACTCTTGGCACCAGCAGTCAGGAAATCAAAAGAAATTATTAAGAACAATGATGTCAGTGTAGAGACTAAGGTGTGCCTGATAGAGGCCCTGGTCTTTGCAATTACTTGCTATGCATTAGAGGGCTGGCTGGACAGTCACTCTTAGATGAATCAGGAAGGGAGTGGAGGGTGGGGCCATTGAAGGGCGGGGCCTCCACCATCACCTCCTCTGTGGACCCAGGGAAGAAGGCAGAGACCGAAGGGGTTGAAGGGGTTGTTGAGGGCAGCCATCCTGGTCAGCTGGAGCAGCCACCTCCCCAGCTGCACCCTCCGCCGTCACAGCAGCAGCAGCAACAGCAACAGGGAGAAAAGACTGCATGGGGGGGGGGCAGCATTGACATCACCAATGGACAATGGCTTTCTGAGCCTGGGCTCTCTCACCTCTGTGCAGGGACAGAGCAGAATGGACTGGTAAAGATCCAGTACCTCAGAATGATGTCCTTAATCCAGTGGTCCAGATCATTTATAGTGAAAAATTTAGAGATGCTTGTAATTCTTTCCGGGCTGTCCTACAGCGTGATGAAAGAAGTGAACGTGTTTTTAAACTAACAAGAGATGCCTTTTGAATTAAAAGCAGCTAATAACATGGTTTGACATTTTTGGAGAGTTCTCTTAAAATCCCTTCAAAAGGATCTTCATGAAGAAATAATTGGAAGAACAGCCCCAAAACTATCAAGTTTGGCTTCATAGGCGAGTTTTAGTGCAATGGCTGAATGACCCATCTCAAGAACTTGAATTTATTAATGATATTTTTAAGCAAGATGCAAAGAATTACCATGCCTGGCAGCATCGACAGTGGTTATTGAGGAATTTAAACTTTGGGATGATGAACTACAGTATGTAGACCAACTTCTCAAAAAAGAAGTGAGAAATAACTGGAACCAAAGATACTTTGTCATTTCTAATATCACTGCCTACGGTGATCCTCTTGTATTGGAGAGAGAAGCCCAGTATACTCTGGGAATGATCAAAGTATTACCACATAATGAAAATGCATGGAACTATTTGAAAGGAATTTTGCAGGACTGTGGCCTTTCCAAATATCGAATCAATTACTTGATTTACAACCAAGTCATAGTTCTCCCTACCTAATTGTCTGTCTTGTGGATATCTATGAACACATGATGGAGAACCAGTGTGACAACAAGGAAGACATTCTTAAAAAAGCATTAGAGTTATGTGAAATCCTAGCTAAAGAAAAGGACACTATAAGAAAAGAGTATTGGAGATATGTTGGAAGATCTCTTCAGAGCAAACACAACACAGAAAGTGACCAGCCAGCAAATGCACAGCAATAACACTATATGAAAGAACTTGATGGAATGCCTTTCCTTTTTAAAAAGGACTCTAGTGAGGAGTTTAAAACTCCTTTTGCCTGTATTGGAAATAAAAAATAGAAAGTTTTCCTTATTCCCTTTGCACAGTAAAATGTTCACTGCACAGGTATTGCTTCTTAACAAGAATTAAATGTGAAGCTCCTTGGCCCCTGCTGCTATCCAGACTAGCTCTATGTCATTTGATTCTTTTTAAAGCAGAGTAATTTGAGCAGGGGGAGAAGAAGGCTTCATAAAGAAACTTTGTAGTTTTATGAACATTTAATCTAATCTCTTAGCACCAACTCTTCCTTAAATTATGGCTTATGAGCCAGGATTTTAGCAGTAATGATTTCAGTTAACTATTATGTGATGAATGTGGGGTAACTTAAAGATAGGGTAGTGAGTGGAGAACAACAGTTGTTAGGGTAGGCCTGAGGTGCCAGACTGACAGTATCTTCCTATCACTGTAACCACCTAATGCCAAAAGAATGGTTTTTTAATAAAAGTATAGATGTATCTAAAAGAAGAAAAAGAATTGATGCCTTTGAACTGGAGAAGAGTACTGAAAATACCATAAACTTATGAGAACAAACAGGTTTGTCCTGGAGAGGATGAAACTGAGCTGCTTCTTGGAGGCAAGGATTTTGAGACTGTCTCAAAAGATCAGTCCGTGGACAATGACATCATGTTTGGAATGGTGGAAGTGACAAGACAAGAGAGGAAACCCTGGATGAGATGGATTACTGTGATAATGAGGGTAGATGTGTTTGATCCAGTGAAATTGGCTCGGATAGGGCAGAATTCAGAGCCATTATACATAGGGTCACTATGTGTCACAGCCGACTCAACAACACATGACAATAACATAGCAGTCTATGGGGAAAATACTAACATATTTATGAAAGTGTTGATGTTAGGTGCTATTGAGTTGAATACAACTCATAACAACCTCTGAACAACAGATCTGAATCCTGCCCTGTCTTTTTACCATCCTCATCATTTCCAGCATACTCAAGCCCGTGGCAGTAGTCAGTGTATCATTTCATCTGGTTGAGGATCTTACTTTCTTTCACTGACCCTCCACTTTTCCAAGCATGATGCTCTTTTCCAAGAAATAGCCGCTCCTAACAACATGGCCAAAAGTATGAGAGATGACACTTTGTCATCCTTGACTCCAAAGGGTGCTCTGTACTTTCTCTAAGACATATGTTTGTTCTTTTGACAGTCTATGAGATGTTCAATACTCCTCCCTATCACCCCAGCTCAAAGGCATGAATTCTTTTTCTGTTACTCCTATCCATTTGTCCAACTCTCAGATTCATAGTTTTAGTGTCAGTAACTTAGTCTTTACCTCAACTGCAGACACATGATCTTTCAAATCACTATAGAGAAATGATGGAGAGAATGTGGTGGACTATGAAGAGACTGTGGCAAGGTGTAACTAGAGAAATCCTAGAGATGGAGCCTAAATTTAAAGTTTTGCTTCTAGAATACTGAATGAAAAGCTGAATTGTGACTGCTATGGAGACAAAGTTTACTGGACGATTGAGGATATCAGAGGGTTATTTGTGCTCCTGAACCGAACCAAGACTTTGACTTGTTGACTGAGAAGCTGTTTGAACTAATTGAGAAATGGTGTCTTGCTGTTAATCTGACTCTGGGCTGCTGTTCACTAAACCTGGACTTTTACTATGTGATATCCTTTATCTCCTCTATCTCCCAACCTATTTCCCTAGTAAACACCACAACAATGAGTAAAGTCTATGAATCAATTTGCAAGGAACATTGGACCTAATGATTCATAGAAATAGGTGCAGAAGCATGAGGAGTGGCATGTCTACCATTTGTTTGGTACCCTGGATGTTATTGTTGGTTATAGTTTCCTTTTATGCATTGAGGAGCAGTCAGATGAGGCCACCCCACATTGCATCTGCTCCTCAGTAATTTGGAGAGATCCCTAACTGCATACTTTCCCAGCACAATATGTCTCTTGATCTCCTTATTGCTAGTACCAAGTATATTGATTGTGGATCCAAGTATGGATGAAGGGAAGAAAGAAATTGTCAAGCTTCTGATTTTCTTAATCATCAAGCCAGCTTTACTTCATAGTAGTCATAAGTCAGTCTTCTTTCAATCATCCAGCATTCAGAACCTTTTACTCTTACTCCCTCTCCAGAGCTCCCTCAAGCTACATCTTGGTACAGTCTCTCCACAGTCTGGCCAGTTCTTCCTCTTATGTTGGCCTCACAGCTGTTCATGATCTTGAAGACACTGATCAGTGTGGGTAAGTTAAGTATCTGCAATTGAGCCACCTGAAACCATGCTACCAGAGCAGGCTAAAGCAGTAGATGTAAAAACCATTTTCAAAAGTTCTTAGGATATATAATTAATACTTAAATATTTATTAAATCTTGATAAATACCACAGACCTCTGGCATTTAGAACAATGTCTTACCTTTACTTTAATACAAAATAATGTAAATATTAGATAGTATTATTATGACATATTGCATAACAAGTTGGACAACTAAACAAAAGGTTAGTGAATCAAATCCGCCAACAACTCCTCTGTCGGAAAAAGATGGGTGGTCTCCTCCTGCAAATTTTTATAGCTTTAGAAACCTCATGAAAGGTTGCTTTAAGTAAGAATCAGCTCAACAGCATTATTAATTAATCAGAATACTATTAATCTATGTGATTAGTTTACAAAACTATATTAAATTGTCAAGATTAAAGAAATATTTAAACATTAACTATATATTATTACAGAACATTATGGATGCTATGAAGAAATGACTTTGTGTCTAGATGTACTTGGAAAAGTTAAAGTAGGCTACAGGAATAAATTTTATTTCTATTTTGCTTTATTATCGAACTGGTAACCAATCAATATGACTAGTAGTAGTAGATTAAGAATATGTGATAACATATAGAGTTATGATTCTCTAATATCAGCACTTTTCTTACAAAGGCATTTGATTTTTCTCATACATTTAGTTGATTCTTCACATCTCTTTTTAAAATTTTTATTTTATACTGGTTTACTTACAAAGTTCATATATATATTATTTTTCACACCAGATTTTTACCCACTCCCCCCTCCACTGATCTAATTGTATAACCTTCTGTTTAACCCTCCACACCCACACCCCATCCTTACCTCACCACTTTGCTTCCACCCTCCTCACCTTGGATCCTCATACACATTCTACAATAGTGGTCTTATGCAGTATTTGTCCTTATGGAACTGAGTTCATTTAGCATAATGCTCTCCAGTCTCCATTTATGCCATAGTTCTCATTTTCTCGGGGTATATTCCAAGTAATGGAATAGCTATATCATATGGAATTTATGTGTTCAACTTTCTGAAGAAATGCCAAACTGCCTTCCAGAGTGTACCATTTTATAGTCCCACCACAGTGTAATAAGAGTTCTATCTTGCCACATCCTCTCCAACATTTATTACTTGCCGTCCTATAAAACTTTGCCACTGCTACAGTGACCTAAGAATAAAGCCTAATACCATAACATTTATCAAAGACAACTGGGATCAAGTTTAAATGGCCTAGTCTAATGGTATGAAGAGACTGCCAAATTCAGCCAGAATTGCACAATCTGGAGAGGATAAAATTGATGAATGGGGACCTTCAAAAGATTAATTCCCTGTGTACATCAAAACCTTTTTCCAAAAATTAAAAGATAACCTACTTATGGGTGGAAAAAACATTTGGCAATACCATTTCAGACAAGTTTACGGAATCCTACAGGGCCTGCTCAATAAAGGACTGATAACCCAATTACAAAATGGCAAAAGACATGGAAAGAATTTCCACAGAGGAAAATATTCAGATGGTAAACAGACACATGAACAAATACTCAAAAATCACTAGCAAAAAGAGAGATGCAAATAAAAACCACAATGAGATACCATCTCTTTATATCTTTTGTGGATTAAAGAGTGTAAATCATAGAGCTCCTTTTAGGTTTCTTTATAGCAAGTCTAGCCAGTGCTCACTAGAAAATGCAAAAAATGGCGGTAAAAACAAACAGGAAAATTGTTGGTATTGACCAGTGAGAGAATCAGAAAGAGCTGATTTGATGATTAGAAATATACTAAGATATTCCTTAAAGAAAACAACACTCTTACTATTAAATGAAACCTTAACCTCTGAAGAGCAAGAATGCTGAAGACTAAGGGGCACAGGCTCAGGCTGTTCGTTCATAGGGTCACTATGAGTTGTCTACAACTCGATGGCATTAAACAACAATAACAATGACGACGACCAAGAGAGAGCTACGTTGGCCTAGTGGAAGGAAGCTGTGCAACCAAGCCGAAGGTGGGTGATTTTCATCTGTGGCCCTCGGCCAGGTTCAAATTGTCTTCCTGTCAAACATTCTTCTAGGTGGTATAGCACTGGTCTGTGCGTTGCTGTACAGAGGTAACTGTGACAGTGATGTGCCAATCGTGGTAAGGGGCACCCATGGTGGACAGTGTTGGCTGGAGCTTCCCGACTAAATCAAGCCTGGAAGCAGGAGCGGCATCCACTTCCAAAATGGCTTGCCTCTGTAAACTCTATGTACGAACAGTGCTCAGGCTGTTCGTTCATAGGGTCGCTATGAGTCGTCTACTACTCGACGGCATTAAACAACAACAAGGGGCACCTGACCCACCCAGGGTATTTTTCAGTTGGTTACTATGCATCTGAAAGTTGGAGAATGAATTAGGAAGAATGAAGAAGAATTTAAATCTGTCAATTGTGGTGTTTTTGAAGAATGTTAAATACACCATGGACCTCCAAAAAACCCAACACGTCTTTTTTGGAGGAAGTGCAACCTGCGTGCTCCTTAGAGGCAAGAATGCCACCTGCATGTTGCCAGGAAATGCCAGTCCAAACCATATTAGATAAAGCCTCATTATTAATACTTATATCTTTTTTTTGTCTGTCTGTCAACATATTCTTTCCAACACTAAGAGCCTTCCTGACAGAGCGAGTTTTACAGAAATATAGCATCTGACAATGGATTTTATTTACTCTTTAATTATTTTCTAATTATTGACCTAGTTCTATGATTTTTAGAGATCCTGAGGCAGGAAAATTTCTCACTCACCCAGTATCAGTTGTTGTGCACTGCTGAGTCAGAACCAACTCATAGCTTACCCTCCTGCAGCTTTCTGAAGCACGTGGGAAAAGAGGCCCATCCTTTTACCACGGGGTATTTACTGGGTGGATTAAAATCATGTGCCTTTGGCTTGCCCCCAGAGCTTCCTAACCTATCAGTCATGAGCCTATTCTTCTTCATTAGAATCTCTGACTCTGCTGTCATCAACGTCCCACCTGACTTTTCTAGAATTTGGGTCCCATGAGTTAACGGAGTCATCAATGCCAACTTTGTTCTTCACTACAGAACAGTTCAGAGCCCACACTGTCTTCATCATGCTCCAAGGTGTCCTGCTTCATCATCTTTTGTTTGACCTTTACTTGGCATCTCTAAACCCAAGTGGTATAGGGACTGCACAAAAAAGTAAGGAAGCTTGCAGACCAAGTTGAGGTCCTCCTTTCAGGACCCCAACACAGGCAGGATTAATTGCCGAGCATTCGACTGTTTTAGCCCCAGCTTCTTTAGGATGCTAAGAGACTATTTCTGGGGGACATTCTATTTCAGTCTGAGTACTTGTGATCACCAAGGACTGAACAGTCTAAAGCAAAAGACAGGTGAACTCGAAGCTGATGTTTTACTCCAGTAACAGCGTAGAGCTCAAAGAGTGCAGAGGAGAAAGTACGCTTAGCATCTGGTACTGAGTCACAGCAAGTGCCTTCTGACCGCCACACACTTCCACGATTTTCCCATTGTCCATGAGGTAGCATTGGGACAGCATCATCTATCTTGCAGTGATGCCTTCGCCTCCTTCTCCAGGGCGGGAATGTCAACAACTCTTGCTGAAGACATGGGGACACACACAGTGATAGCCCAGTACTTCTTGGCCACCCGACGGGTTTGAAACATCTCCTGGACTTGATGTGCCACTTCTTTCTCCCAAGCCAACACCATCACACCTGTAGTTTCCTTGACACAGATGCAGGGTCTCTGCCTTTTGGCCATGCAGCATCTTTGCAAAGTTGGGCAGTACATCACTGATACAGAGCTGGACATCAGGGCCACTATGCACAGGGACCCCGTAGAGCTTGTTGACAATCACCAGGTCCTCGTCCTTGTGGAGAATCCCTTGGCACAGGGCCTTAGCAAGCATGTTGGGATGGACAGCTGTTCTGTGAACTACACCAGCTCACTCACCCTTCGCTGAAAAGGGTTTGTAGACACCTGAGATTTTCTTTTTAACTTACCGTGGAGGACTGGTGGCACTTTCTTTTGCTCTCCTTTGTGGGCAGAAGCCTCTCCCCACTAATCACTAGGTCCAAAGACCTAGAAGTAGCGTTGGTGGAAGAAAATAGCTTTAAGAGGAGAGTGAGAATGGATCCTAGGTAATTGCAGGGACTCTTGACATGGAAGGGTGATGAATCATCATCTTATCATGCAGAGAGGAGGTGGTGCTTATTCTTACTTCTAAGGAACATTCTAGCTCTATTTCTTTCAAGATAGATTTGTTTGCCTTTTGGGCAGCCAACGGTATATTCAGTATTCTGTACCAACTTGTCAATATAAAAGGCATCAGTTTTTCTTGGGTCTTCCTTATTCATTGTCTAGTATGTTGAGGTGAATGAAAATATTATGGCTTGGCTCAGACACACTTCAGTCTTCAAAGTATCGTCCTTGCTCTTTAGAACTTTAAAGAGGCCTTTGACAAGGTATTTGCCAAATGCAATACATTTAAATTCTTGACTGCTTCCATGAGCATTGTTTGTGTGCCCAAGTAAAATGAAATCCTTGACAACTTCAGTCCTTTATCAGTTTATCATGGGGTGGGTGTTTTGGGTTTTTTTTTAATCTAGTTGTGAGGAATTTTGTTTCTTTCTGTTGACTTTTAGTGTATTACTCACTCAGTCATGGCTGTTGAGTTAGAACCAATTCAAGTTGACCCTCCAGTGAACTTATGAAGGTTGTAAATGACACAACCTTCCCATTCTTCTCTTGGAGAGCAACTGGTGTATTCTAGCTGCCAGAGAAGGATTGGCTTTGGGTTAGCAGTTGAGTACACCTCTCTAGCAACTAAGACGTGAGAGATTCTTGTATACTGAAGTCTGTAGACCTTCAAGGCCTTTTCATTCCAGCAAACAGTGTTGTGTCATTTGCATATTACAGATTGTAAATGAATCTTCCCTCAATCCTGTTACCTCATTCTTCAATAGTCATTTTAATTATCTTCAGCAAGATTTTACTTACATGTGATATTAATTATATTGTTTAATAATTTCTACACTGTTAATTCACCTCTTTTGGGAATGGGAACAAATAGGGCTCTTCTTCCATTCACTTGACCCAGTAGCTGTCAAAACATGTTTGTTTTCTTAGCAGCCCATAGTTTATTCAAGACTCTTCTCCAGCATCACCACTCCAAGGCTTCAGTTCTTCTTCTATCATCCTTAGTCCATTTTCCAGCTCTCTGATGCATAGCAAATAATTGCAAAGACCACAACTTTTGGCTACTGTCATTTCCTCTCCACGTATTTCAAAGTTAATTCTCTGGTGGCCTCGTTGTAAGAAGCTACACTGCAATTCCAAAGGCATGAGCTTCCAGTCCACCAGCTAGATGCCCAGCGGGAGAAGGAGGGACCCTCTCCTTCCACGCACTTTACTACGTCTGAAAACTAAGGTCCGTTACAGCTCAGCAGGACACAGCAACAACAAATTGCCACTAAAGTATTTGCCAAATTATATTTTTTCATAAATCATTTATTTTTCCTTTAGTCATAATTATCTTTTTATAAAAAACACCAATGTCTTTTCAGAGTCTCCCTTTTCCTCTTTAAGTTTCTTCCATTTCCTCTGTGATTTATTTTCACTCCCTCTTTGCTCCTAGGTTGTGTCAAACACTGTGGGTGTTTGTGTGCATACAAAGAATTGAGAGAAAAGATACCTGTGCACATGACCACATGAGTGCATGTTTCTTCCTCACCACAGTCCTTCAGTGCTCACTGCCATCAGATTCCAAAATTCAGACTTAACCACCTCAAGATTGTCACCTTTCTTTATTTCTTTCTCCTGTTGTTCTTATGCATCCCTATTCAAACAAAAATCCTCACTGCTGTTAAGTTGATTTTGACATATAATGGTATTACATCACATTTCTTTTTTTTTT
>NW_006399793.1:13426751-13428118 GCF_000299155.1 Elephantulus edwardii | reverse complement strand
ACGAGGAGGTAAAATTATCCCTCTATGCTGATGACATGATAGTATACTTAGAAAACCCTAAAGACTCAGCAAGAAAACTATTGGACGTAGTTGACCAATGCATCACATTTCTGAGGCTATAAATCTTAGCAGGAGGATATGGCCCATCTTTCTCTGGTGGAGCTGGCCCATTCAAACTGCTAGAGATGCCCAGTCTTTTGGTTAACAGCACAATATGCTATGAACTATACCACCAGAGCTCATAGGATCTATTTGGGCAGCATCATTTTCTTTTAAAAAAATTTATTTTAATGAAAGTTTAGAGAGACTTTGGAATTCTGTTCATTCATTGTTACACTCTTCTCCCTGATACCCCCTCCCCCCCCAGTTTGCTTTTCTTTTTGAACAGTAAAAAAAAAATTATTGTTATATGAACACCCTCCCCCAACGCCAGTCCTCTCTACTATGCAGTATCATTTTCTTATCCATTTACTTTTATGTTCAAGGCATCCTCTTTCTCTGTGCCGCAGCATCTTAAATGTTTTGCTATTTCATTTATAAAATTGAATCTTGCTTCTGTTCTCTGATCATCTTTACACAGATATGAAAGGCATTGCAGCTTTGTAGAGAACACATGAAAACTCTGAACTATTATAATTCTTGTATCTTATCATTATTATAAAATTACATTCCTTTATTTTATACTTGATGATTAAGTGTTATGCTGAGGTTAGGTAGAAGAGAACTCACACAACTCTGGGTTTTCAGATCCTGTCAAAATCAGAGTCTTTAGCCTCATCTGAATTGTCGTCATATTTCAGTTGATTGTTTTAACCTTAGTCTCAATGGGATTACTTAGTACATGCCTTCAATATCAAAGCATAAGTAGTTCCTGACTATGACATAATCAAGTTCCTACATATCACATTTAAGACCATCTCTTTTTTTTTGTATATCTTATCATTAGTAATACGTACTAGGTACAGTGTTGTAGTTTATAATTTGCTGATGTTATTACTAATAAGTGTTCTGTTTTTATAATATACTGCTCAAAACCTTACTGTTGAGATTTAGTTTTCTAAATCAGAGGCTTCAGTTCCATGAAAACATAGTTCCAAACTCTGATCAATAATTACTTTGCCAAAGTTGATAGGCAGTTAGAAAGCAGTGAGATGTCACAACAAAATATATTACAGAAAGAAAAAATTACCACACAGATAATTTCCTCTGATTTCCTAGTTGAGAAACACTATCTTCATTCCCAGGGATAATCCATATGATCTAATACCTTCCACTGGAGTTATATCTGGAGCTGACAAAATGCCAAATGATCCAGTTCTTCTCCATTGTTATATGTTTAAGGTTTGTATATTTGTGTGTGTGTGTGT
>NW_006399793.1:13424701-13426367 GCF_000299155.1 Elephantulus edwardii | reverse complement strand
CGCTGCATTGAAAAACAAGGAACTCATGCAATATTATTCAAAAGGGGTGACCCTGGAGGACATTATGCTGAGTGAAGTATCTTAGTCACAAAAGGACAAATACTGCATGGTGCCACTGTTGTAAAACAGGATTGACCTCGGGGTTGGGGGGATACTGAGAAAGATGGGTTCAATAATGTATACTGCATTGAAACAGGTAGGGGAGAAAACTGTTTAAGAGGGATATGCTAGAGTCCAGAGCGAAGGCTGCATAGTGGAGTGGACCTGGGGGGAGGGATTGTAAAACAATGAAAGAATTTTTCTTTTACTTTTCCAAGAGGGTAGTATCCTGGGGGGGCAGGGGAGAATAGGGAGGGGAGAAAAGTGCAACAATGAGTGAAGGGAAATCCAAAGTCTCTGTAAATTTTCATTGAAATTAATATTTTTTTAAAATTGACTAAAAAAAAAAGAAATTCCTGTACTACAACATGATACATAAAGGTTACTGATGTTATCTTAGTCAAGATCATTTTAAGATAGTATAGGAGCATAGATAAATAACTGAAAATGAGGATGTCTTTTAGTGCTAAACCTTTGCAAAACTTTTAAGACAGTCATGAATTACTTCTTAAAGTGTTAAGAAGCTGCACTAAATCCGGAAGGCAGCTGTTCCACAAGGCAGTCTCCTCATGTGTGATTCAGTGCCTCCGAAAACCCACTAGAGGGTGGTTCATTAGTTCATATGGTTCGATTCTGACTCAGTGTTACACAGTAACAACAACAAACGAACTAACTACATTTGACAAACCTTTTTCTTGTTTTCATTTATCCCATATTTGTTATAATTTAACCTTTAAATTTTTCATCTGTTTTTACTAGTCAGAAGAATAAGGTGCCATCAAGTCAACTCTGACTCATATAAACCCTGTGATGAACTGATGGCCCTTTGTTTTGCCATCTTTACAATCTCCATCAGCCTCAAGGCCACTGTTGCAGTCATTGTGTCAAAATTGAGTATCATCTCACTTTCACTGACCCTCTACTTTTTCAAGCAAATATCTTGTTCCAAGGATTGATCGCTCCTGACAATATACCAAAATATGTGAGATGAAGTTTCATGATCCTTACTTCTCAGGAGCACCCTGGCTTTACTTCCTCTAGGCAGACTTTTTTTCTTTTGGCCATCATTGGATAGTCAGTATTATTTACCAAAACCACAATTCAAGGGCATCAGTTGTTCTTTTGTCTTTCTTATTCTGCTTTCACGTCCAGTTGAAAATAGCAATTTTCACATATAATTGAAAATACCATGACTTAGTCAGATGCATCACAGTGTTTAAACTGGTATCGTTGTTCTCTATCACTTTAAAGACATTCTTGACAACAAATTTTTCCAGTGCAATACATTTTTTATTTCTTGACTGCTTCTGCGATAGCCGTTCATTCTGGACCTACATCATTGATAGCCTTTTAAAAAGTGTACTGTTCTTTGCAATCACTTGTTATGCATCAGAGAGATGGACAATGACTAGGGAGGATAGAAGGAGAATTGACGCCTTTGAGCTGTGGTGCTGGAGACGAGTATTGAATGTACCATGGGCTGCCAAGAAAACAAACAGATTCATCCTGGAGAGGGTTAAACCAGGCTACTCCTTGGAGGCAAGGATTCTGGGGCTTCGTCTGACAT
>NW_006399793.1:13416825-13422986 GCF_000299155.1 Elephantulus edwardii | reverse complement strand
CCCGATGCAGTGTTTTCGTGCTCTGTTCTCACGACTACCTCCTGGTCCAAATGCAGGTTTTGCATAAGCGCTATGTTCTGGGATTCCCATTCTTCTCAGAGTTAGCCACTGGTTGCAGTGATCCACAGTGTCAAATGCCTTTTCATAGTCAATGAAATAAAAATAGACATTCTTCTGGTATTCTCTGCTTTCAGCCAAGATCCATCTAAAATTATCTGTAATATCCCAAGTATCCACAGCGTCTTCTAAATCCAGCCTGCACTTCTGGCAGTTCTCTGTTGATGTGCTGTTCCAGTCATTTTGGGATCATTTTAGCAGAATCTTGCTTGCATGCAGTATTAATGATATTATTCAATAATTTCCACAACCTGTAGGGTTACCTTTCTTTGGAATGGGAAGAAATATGGATCTCTTCCAGTCAGGTGGCCAGGTGATTGTCCTCCAGATTTCTTGGCACAACCTGTTGAGCGCATACAGAGCAGCATCTGTTTGTTGAAATATGGCAATTAGTATGCCATCTCTTTCATCAATTTGCCAATTCCTTCAGAGCAGCTTGAACTTCCTTCATCATCACAAGCTTTTGCTCATATGTTGTTTCAGGAAATTCTTCTGTGTCATCCAATTTCTTTTGATACAGTGACAGTATATTCATTCAATCTTCTTCTTTTTAAAGTTTTTTATTAATTTTTTTCTTGTTGGGTACCATTGAATCACATCTGACTGGCACAGGAGGAGATTGCCCCTCCTTCTCCAGCAGAGCATCTGGGGGATTCAAACTGTGTGCCTTTGGGATTGCAGTGTAGCTTCTTGCCACTAGGCCACCAGAGCTCCCTTCTTCCATCTTATTTTAATGCTTCCTGGATCATTTCATATTCTGCTTAAAGAAGTCTCTCCTAATAACATGTCCAAAGTATGTGAGACAAAACTTCACCATCCTTGCCTCCAAAGAGTACACTTTTAAGTACTCCTTGTTCGTTGTTACCCTTATTCATTGTCTGGTACCTAGATGTATACAGGTGATTGGAAACACTGTGGCTTGAATCACAAAGATGCACCTTAGTCCTTAAACTGATATCATTGGTCTTGAGGACTTTAAAAAGATCTTTGAGAGCCAACTTTCTCAATGCAATAGGTCTCCTTATCTCTTGACTACGGGTACCAAGGGTGTTGACTGTGGATCCTAATTGTTTCTTATTATATCATGTAAATGTATGTAATAGAGAAAGGTAATAGATCCACATTTGTTTTTAAAGACAGTATCTCCTACTGATTGCACTTTGGTTACTTCTCTGTATGTTGTCCCTTTTCTTTTATGCATTTTATCAACCTACTTCATGGACTCTGATAAAGTAATGATACAAAATTAGAATTAAAATATTACCCTAATTTCATTTCTTTCACTCATAGTTAAAATGAATTTTCTAAATTCATTTTTTTAAAATACTGTAAATAAGCTTTCTTTATACCTATTTAATCTGTGTCCTAAACAAACTCTTCAAGAGCTGGAAATATGATAGAAGAATGTGACATCAGAATTGGAGGAAGACTCATCAACAGGTTGTATCAATATGACAACTTTGCTTGCTCAAAGTGAAGAAGACTTGAAATACAAGACTACAGCTTTCAATATAGATTACTTCTAGACATCAAGAAAACAAAAATTCTTACCACTGTATCACTAAGCAACATCCTGATAGAGAAAAGATTGAAGTTGTCAGTGATTTAATCTTACATAGATTGAAAATCAACACTTTTAGTATGTGCAGTAAAGAAATCAAAAGAGATGTTTTATTGGGAGATGCTTCTATCAAGAACCACTGTAGAGTGATAAAGAGTAATGATTTCAGTTTAAAGATGAATCCATGGCATTTTAAATTACTAGAGTATTGAGGATATCGCAGACTGCTCGGAAAACAGATTCATCCTGGAAAGGTTAAACCTGGCGGCTCCTTGGAAGCAAGGATTCTGAGGCTCCGTCTAATGTACTTTGGATATGTTGTAAGGAGGGGCCGGTCCTTGGAGAGGGACATCATGCTTGGGAGTGGGGAGGGACAGTGCAGAAGGGGAAGGCCCTCTATGAGGTGGTTTGATTCAGTGACGGGGTAATCGGGATGGGTGTGTCAGAGACAGTGCGATTGGCACAGGATAGAGCAGAGTTTAGGGCTGTTGTACATAGGGTCGCTATGAGTCACAAGCAACTCGACGGCACATAACAACAACAACATACATGCATCTGAAAGATGGACCATTACTAAGTTTGAAAGAAGAAGAACTGATGTCTTTGAGTTGTGGTGCTGGAGAAGAGTACTGAATATTTCATGGACTGCCAAGAGAACAAAGTGCTTAAGGTTCTCTGTTTCAGCAAGCAGGATTGTGTCATCTGCATGAAACAGGTTGTTGATGAGTCTACCTCCAATCTTGATGCCACATATCTCCTTATAGAGCCCAGACTCTTGAACAATCTATTCTGCATCCAAATTAAAAAGGTACAGAGATGGAACATATCCCTGGCTGTATACACCCTTCCCAGTTTTGAACCATGCAGTTTTTCTTTGCTCTGTTCTGATGAATTATTTTTGGGGGTGCTTTTGGTTTATATTGGCTAGGATTTTGTTAAGGATTTTTACCTCTATATCCATGAGAGACATTGGTCTGTAGTTTTCATTTTTGATACTATCTTTTCCTGGTTTTGGTATTAGGGTTATGCTTACTTCATAGAATGACTCTGCAAGTGTTCTTGCATTTTCAAATAATTTAAGTACAATTGGTGATAGCTCCTCTGTGAATGTTTGGTAGAATTCAGCTGTGAAGTCATCTGGTCCAGGACTTTTCTTATGGGGTAGTCTTTATGACCTTTTCAATTTCTTCTTTTGTGATAGATCTGTTAAGTGTTCTACATCTGTCCTTGGCAATCTGGTTAGGGCATGAATTTCAAGGAATTTGTCCATTTCCTCTATTGTTGTTGTTGTTAACTTCCCTCGAGTCGTAGGCGACTCATAGTGACCCTAGGCATGAAAGTCCTGGACACCTGTATAACTTTTGTCTTTTCTCCAGGTTCATAGGATTTCCAGAGGCAAGCTGTTATGAAAGTGGATACCACTCCTGCTTCCAAACTTGTTTTAATCGGGGAGTTTCACCAAACACTGTCTACCTTGGGTAACTATTCTTGCATTTGACTCATCAGTGTCACAGTGTTCAGCTTCACAGCAACCACAAGTTACCTCTGTACAGCAAGTGGACATACCAGGGTTATATGACCTAGAAGAATGTTTCACCAAAAACAAGTAAAGGCAGGCCTGAGGATCGAAGAGTAGTCACCCACCTTTAGCTTGGGTGCATGACTTTCTGTCCGCTAGGCTAACTGCTCTCTCTCTTTGCTATTGTTTTTGTTGTTAAGTGCCATTAAGTCATGAATGAAAGTAGGAGTGGTATCCACTTCCATAATAGCTTGCCTCTGGAAACTCTATGAACCTAGAGAAAGGAAGAAAGTTATACAGGTGTCCAGGACTTTTGTTCATAGGGTCGCTATGAGTCACCTACAACTTGAAGCACTTAACAACAGCATTTCGCCTAGGGTTTCAAATTTATCAGAGTCTAGGTTTTAAAAATATTCCAATATTATTAATTTAATGTCATTTCGCTCTATTTTTATGTCACCTCTATAATTTTGTAATTGAGTTATCTGTGTCTTCTTTTTTGTTCCTTTTGTTAAGGCTGCCAGTGGTTTGTCAATTTTATTGACCTTTTTAAAAAACCAGTTCCTGGTCTTATTGATGGTTTCAATTGTTCTGTTTTTCATCTTATTGATTTCAGCTCTTGTCCTTATAATTTCTTCTATAGGCTCTAGGATTGGATTGTGTTCTTCTATTTGATGAAGTTGTTGAATTAGATCATTGGGTTTTTTTCTTCTTTCTTCCTTTTCTATGTGTGTCTATTGCTTTGAACTGCCCCCTGTGGACTGCCTTAGCTGTATCCCAGAGGCTTTGGTACCCTTGTCTCTTGACATGTTGTTTAATGAAATTATGCGATGTAAGCCAGTTCTTTTTGGTACAGTGACTCTGTGTACTTCATGTTCATTCGCTACTTCCGAGGTCATTAAAAATTCCGTCCATAGCATCTTTAAGTGTTAGCACTTGAGGCTTTAATTAGATCTTCAGTTCCTTTAACTTGAGAAATACCAAGCTGGTTCATCTCTTTTGATTTTCTGACTCCAGCTCTTCACACGTTTTATTATAATTTTTAAAAAATAACATTTTTAATTTTAATTGTGATTTTTAAGTGTTTATAGAAAAATTAGATTTTCATTTGTTCATTATTGCCTCTCTCCACTCCGACTATTACTTTTTTTTAAAGTTCGTTCATTGTTGCACAGCTACTACCCCCCACTCCTTTGCTTTATCTTCCTGAGCAGCTTTTTGAAATCTTCTGTTCAGCTCCTTAACTTCCTGATTTCTTTTCTTGCATTTCTTCTCCACATTCTAGTGCAATATTCAAAGTATCTTCAACATCTTCGCAGTCTTTTTTTCACTGTTTGTAATGACCTTTTGCATTCTTCATGGATGACATTCTTGATACCATATTACAGCTCATGTGGTCTTTGTTAATTAGTGTTCAAGGTCTCAAACCTGTTCTTGAGTTGGTTTTTAAGTTCAGGTAGGAAAGGATTAATCTAAAATTTTGGTTATAGGTTGCCATTTTACAATTTTCTTTAGCTTCAGTTTGAACTTGTAGTTAATGATCTGTTTCACAATCAGCACCTGGCCTAGTTTTCACAGTTTATATTGATCTTCTCCAGTGATTCTTCCCACGGTTGTAATCAGTTAGGAGCCTGTTTAGTTCATTGGGTGAAATCTATGTGTATAGTCACCATTTGTGGTTTGTTTGGGTTTTTTTGTTTTGTTTTATTTTTTAAATAAAAGGTATTTGCAATGAGTAAGTTCTTGATTGTACAAAATTCTAAGAGTGTCATTATTGTGACCAAACCCAAATTTTCCAACTATTAATCCTTCTTCCTTGTTCCCAACTTTTGCATTCCAGTCACCAATTATTATTAATTGATCTTGGTTGCATGTTCAATCAATTTCTGACTGCAAAAGTTGGTAGAAATCTTCTATTTCCTCTTCTTTGTCTCTAGTAATTGATGCATAGATTTGAATGATAGTAATATTAATAGGTCTTCCTTCTGCTCATATGGATATCATCCTGTCATTCAAAACAATGTATTTCAGCATGAATCTACAAAGGGTCTTTTGACTATGAAAGCAACACCATTTTTCATAACCTTTTCTTTTCCAGTGTAGTAGATCACATGATTTTTTTATTCAAAATATCCCATGCTTGTCCATCTCACCTCACTAATACCTAGTTTGCCAATATTTATAGGTTCTATTTATTCCTAAACAAAATCCAATTTTCCTACAACTGTAATTCTCACATTTAGATTCCAATCACTACTGTCTGTTTGCACTTGTTCCTCATTTGTTTTTACCCAATGTGAGGATTCAGCCTGTGGTGCTATATCTGCCAGTCTAGTCTAAGTGTACCTTCTTGTTTTTAGGCTTCTGGATGCTTAACTTTAGAACATTCTGACAGACAGGCATTTACCTAAAAGAGCTGATGAAAGACAATTTACCATTACACAACTAACATATTCAGTGTTGGCCCTGCCTTCAGCCTGTTGTCTAATATAGCCCCCTGTCCTACCCTGCCTGCATATCCACTCTGTTCCCTCACCTCACCCTACCAGTACCACGCCTCCCCTGACCTAACCTAACCCCTGATATGATAGCTCATGCCTTTGGCCAGTTTTATCCTCTCATTATCTCTTTGCTCCCCAATGATGTTGGAGCTCTGGGCAGTTGCAGGCCTGTAACTGGGAGTCAATCAGCTGGGGGGCTGGCGGCTGGGCGGCTGGCAAATATGATGTGAAATGTTTTATTAATTATGGTATGAATCCATTAATATAAAAAACTGAGAACAGTTTAAACACATTTAGAATCAAGCATCAGAGAGAGAGGAGAAAGGAAAGAAATGCTTGTTAAAAGTATAGTCCATATTCCTTCAAGATTATGAATATATATATATATATTTGTTGTTGTTGTTGTTGTTATGTGCCGTCGAGTCGCTTGCGACTCATAGCGACCCTATGTACAACAGCCCTA